>NC_143565.1:114874375-115183750 GCF_054136105.1 Typopeltis vanoorti | reverse complement strand
ATATATATATATTTTATCTGGGTTTGAACACCAGCTTCCTTTCCTGCCATACTTGCACAACCATCGTATCTTTGTCCGATTAATTTGTTCATTTCCAAACTATATTCAGTGCATTTATTTAAAATAGCAGAACTAATACTTTTCCCATCTATATCATAGAGTTTTGTAAATCCTAAAAATTCTTCCCTTTTATTTTTATTTTCGTCAACAAACCTAATGCCAAGTGAAAGCTGCTTCTATCCCAGCAATATCTGCGATTCCGTCAGCCAAGATTGAAAATCCAATAGATTTATTTGCAGCAGATACAATGCTTTCTCCTATTTCCATTTCACAAAGTTCTATTAGTTGGTGTTCAGTTCTTACAGAAGTGTACCGGCCTTTTGCAGGAGTTTCATCAAATGATCTTTTAAAATTAAGTCTCCCCTTCGATCCGAAATTGAAATAAATCCTGTAAATTTCCAAAATCACTCCTTTCCCTCGTAACGGCAAATCATGTGTGGCCCAAAATACAATGGCTGATAAAATAGAACCTAATTTAATTCTATTGGACTCTATAGTTATTGTATTGATTTACTAATTTGGCAAATTATTGCTTTTTCTGTATGTTTGTGGATTTATGAAATTCTGTGCATCAATAGCAGCTTCTTTCAATTGAGATGATATTTGTTTTCTGGCGGATTAGTTAAAATCTTTATATTTTATAAATGGAGTTTTTATAAATGCGCCTTGACAGCCCCGATGTACTTTTGGTACAAACAGAACGCAATATTTTCAAAACGCATCTTTTTGTAGTTTTGAATAACACAACCATGGTGAGTATTCCTCTAACAAAGCAAATCTAAACTTTCCAGAAGAATCTTTTTTGAAATCATAGTCCTTGTTGGGAACATCGTAAGTATTAGAAGGATTTCAAATTTCAAAGTTGGTGTTATAGCGGGAACTTTAACGTAAGAAACAATATCATATTCTAATAAATTATTTGATGGAATTGACTCGACAGAGTCATTCTGAATCGATGTTCCAGCAATCGGATCGACTTGTGTATCCGAACTTGTGTATCCTGCTCAATTTCTATTTTACGTTTTTTTGCATTTTTTTCTAGGGAAGGAAAATAATTCCTTACATTTATTCTGAAAGAGGGGAAACACAAATAAGAAAATATTTTTTTTTTAGAATAAAACTATATACACATTATTTTCATTTTACATCGATTTTAATGATCTTAAATTCTTGGGGAAAAAATAATCAGAATTAACACAGTTTTTAGCACAATTTCATATACAGGGTGTTCGGGATAAATTTGACAGTTTCGTAAGGAAAAAGAAAATCTTCTTTGTATCTATTAAATTTAATGAATTGACAAAAAAACATTACAGGCAGAGTTAATTACAATACTATCAACAAGATTTACTCAAAATAACCACCATTAGCATCGATCACAGCTTCAATTCTGCTTCGGAACCTCGAACAAGCTGATGCTACAGTCTCCCTGGGAAGGGCCGCAAAAACTGTTTTAATTTTATCCATTAACTGGGCTTTTGTATTACTGGAAGTGCGATTGGTGTCTTTTTCAACTGCGCCCCATACAAAATAATCCATGGGGTTAAGGTCTGGGGAGTTTGGAGGCCAAACATTTGGACTGGTGAAGTCGTAGAAATTTTCAGACAACCATTTTTGACTTTTCCCAGAGGTGTGGCAAGGGGCCGAATCCTGCTGCCATACATACGGCCTACCATTGGCTACCCTTGTTATCCAGGGCTTGACTACAGTTAGCAACTCCACGAACAAAGCCCGAATTCCAATGCCGGGGTTCTTCAACACCTGTTCCTGCAGATTTGCGAGGAATTCTGCTGTACGAACGCAATCAGATCGTCTGCTAGGGATCTTTCTTCTTGCTACATCCTCGTAGTCACCATTGCAAGTCTCTAGTTCATGCCTGATTGTTTTTACTGTATTCAGGGAGCATTGGGCAGCAGTCGTAATATCCTTATTTTGATGGCGGGCACGAATCATCATGATACAAGTTATTCTCTTCCATGATTCAGGTGGGTTCCAGCTATCCATCCTTTCTGACATCTTGTATATGAATGAAGAAGGGTCCAAACTTTTAAATGAAGAGAAGTGTGTGTTAATACATGTAACTTACGGAAAAATATAATTAATTATAAATATGTCAAATTTATCCCGAACACCCTGTATAAAAAATTGACCCTCATATTTTACTAAAAATCAACTAATTAATTAATCCCAAAATCCTAAATTAAATTATTTCAGTTTAAAAGCAAAAAATTCATAAAACTAAAAAGTAAAATAATATTAAATTAAATACACTTACCTTTTAAAAATGTATTTTTGTGTTTAAATTTGTTTAAGACAGACAAAGCGTCCCATGGTCGAGAGCTATAGTTATATATATATATATATATATATATATATATACAGAGAGAGAGAGAGAGAGAGCTTCAAAATCAATGCATTTCTGCTTTCGTAATTTCAATAATTACAAACGTTAATATCCTGCAGCCATGTTTTGAAATCATAAGATAAATCAATAACCGGGTTATGTTTGTATTCGACAATTTTTCGAGTTTTTGAAAGTATATTTAGAAATGTTTAAAATACGTGAAAAGCAAACATGGTTGGCGCATTTGACATCACAGCAACTACTCAATTCTTTCTAAATAGTTGAATTTGACTTCGCACATTGTAAAATTAATTGAAATTACACATCTGGGGAGAATATTATCCTGCAAATGTTTCCGAGTGACCGAGTTTAACTTTCGAAAAACACCACGGCTTGTTTTTTTGAAGTTTGAAATGATTACTGCTGCGTTTCCTCTCCAGAGTGGAGTCTTCGGTTTCTATACTTCTTTTCTTTTCACAAGCAAGAACTTTGCTGAGCATGCTTAACATACTATAATTAATTAAGTAAAGGGCAGGAATGTGCAATATACAGTCCTGTTTTCACAAAAGGGGCTCCCGCTTGCAGCGAGTATTCCAGCTGCAAAAGGATATCTTTGTAGTTGGAAGAAATGTTAACTAGACCACTAGATGATCTTCATTGCCCGGTGAAACATCACCATCCTACTTAGTGGGAGCCTGACGTGGCTAGCGCTATGTTTGGCCTCCATCCCTCCCTTTCTTCTCCTAGCCTATCCTTCATTTCGATGGTACATCAGTTAAAATTGTGGTAACGCAGGTCGGCCGCCAGCGAGTATACGGGCTCGACCTGTTCAGAGTAAGGAGGCTTCCCGGTCAACTAGCTCATAATCCTACTGTAAGCATACTCTGCCAGGTTGTGCTTGGTGAGGGAGACCGAGTAGTATTATGCGGGAGGTACTGTCGAGGCCATGGAATGGAGAGGAGACTGGCCGCTCTCTGGATGGGTGTCATGTTCACGAATCTATCTGCTCCGATTGCATGTCCCAACTCTTTCCTTTCATCTAATAATAAACCAAATATGAAAAATAAAACAGAGGAACAATGATGGCAACACTGTGAACAAAATAAATCTCTCTCGGCAACCAGTTCATCCAAAAAAAAAAATTATTTTAAACATACTAGGATCCCCCCCCTCCAAAAAAAAAAAAAAATCATTTACACATCCGCGGCGTAAATTCCAACATAATGACGTCCATCACTACTTACAGTCATCCAAAGACCTCCTTCTCGTAACAGAAAAACCAAAAATTGCAGCTACATCAACTACAATTCACCTTATTACTCTTCCCGATTCATTTCGCCACAAGTTTGGCACCTGTGCCTTTGTGTTCTGACATTGCCTGTCAGAGAATGCCAAATTTGCAATCCCCTGCTTTTTACTTCCTCTGACTGATGGTTTCCTTGTCACACTTAATAAGATTCATCTGCTGCATTTAACAGCCTCCAAACTCTGAAAACCACTCCGACCTTTTCGCCGTTTTCTCCATGAAACTCGACCATCTTCAGTCCAGCTGTCCAAACAGTGAAGTCACTTTCCTAGGTGACCTAAATGTCCACAACTATAACTGGCTTCCCTTCTTCAACACTACCGAACAAACTGGACGTGATGAGGAAGTTTTTGCTATAAGCATTGGTCTAACACAAATCGTTCAGCTACCTACCTACCCGAATTCAAGATAATAATAATTATTATTATGTAACACCTCCAGGGAGTCAAAGACTCATCGAATGAGCGTGTGCCAATAGCATCGAATGATTGAACCCCTTCCAACTGCTAACCGCGATCAAACTTGCTTAGCTTTTTGCCAGCCATTAGTAGCAGAGGCTCTACCAATCGACCAGCTTTTAATTCCATCCACTTTCCCAATAATCTTGATCTTTTTGTAACTTGGTTTTCCTTCCAGACACACTGTAAAGGAGAGGTCTCCTCTCGGGAACTCAGACCACAATCTTGTGCAAGTTTCTGGTCTCGCAGAACGTCCCTCATCTGACTACGCCAATCGTTGTGTCCTTTGGCAGTACAAAGGTACCAAGTGGGATGACGTCTAGAACTACTGCTACTCTTCTTTTCCATAGTGACTATTGTTTCCACTGCTCTGACACAGATACCTGCACTGTGACAAACACATCCACACTGGCATGAAGGCATTCCATCCAAAATTCCTGTTTACTTTCCAAGCCCTTCAAAAGAAAAAGGAGAAAAAAAAACAGCTTACCGCAGGCAGCTTTCATCAAGAGCCCCCAGCTTCATCCTCAGTCTCAGCTATCAGTAAATCCAACTTCATAAATATCAAAAGCAGAAAACTTATGTCATTTCCAAACGGAAGTCGTGCTTTCTGGTACCTCGCAAAAGAAATTGGATGCAACTTCTGTTCACCTCCTCTTTCACCTCTCTCTCTCTCTCTCTCTCTCTCTCTCTCTCTCTCTCTCTCTCTCTCTCTCTTTCTCTCTCTCATCCAGATGGCAGTACCACTTCAAGGGCTTTTGATCGTATTTGGCATCAAGGCCTGCTCTGCAAACTGCCTTCCTTCGGTCTACCTGCCACTACCCTCTGTAACTGGATATCCAGCTTTTTCTCTTCATTCATTGCGTGTCATGGTGGACGGCACTCTCTCCCCGAGCTTTGCCACCAATGCATGTTACGTTCTCTCACCTATCCCCTTTCTTTTATACATAAATGGCACTCTCAATCGCTACAAATCCTATTCATAGTTTTGCCTACGATAGCACTCTCCCTTCATCCTAATCCTTTGACAAATCATGTAGTTCTCAGACATCTCTTACATCAAGATCATCTGCAGCCATTGCTTTAAACGTTGATCTCCATATCATCCTTTAGTGGGGCAAGAATGGCCTAAGTTAAAACCACCTTACCGGCCATTATGGATCAAATACGTATCCATCTTATATTTCAATGTAATATCAATAGTATTGCAATTTTAATATGCACTTCGGATCCATGTTTACTTGGACATATATATACGTCCTGGCCAGTAGCGTGGTTAAGTTCAATGCCGGCAAAATGCATTCCTGGCTTTTCTCTCACAAATGTGATCTCAGCTCACCTTCCCTCATTTTCAGTAATGCACACATCACCAGACAGGACGAACTATCTTTTCTTGGACTAACATTTATCTTCAGCCTCTCCTGGAACAATCATATCGCATCAATAACTTCCTCAGCCTCTAAAAAAGTAAGAATTATTTTCTGATCTAGAAGCTCTTTTACATCCACCCAGCTTCTAAACCTATACAAATCCAAATCTGCCCATCCTTAGAATACTGTTCACATATTTGGGGTCGTGAACCTAACACCTCCTTAAAAATTCTTGATGCTATCCATAGGCGAGCAATTATGTTCATAGATGAACCTTCCCTCACTGGCTCACTACAATCTCTATCTCACAGGTACAATGTTTCAGCTCTGTCTCATGTACAGGTAGTTCCATGGTCACTTCTCCAGTGAATTGGCGACCATCGTTCCTTCACTTGCTGTTGGGCCTGTTAAAACAAGAGTAGCAACTTTCCAACATCCCTTTTTAGCAAAATTGCATTCTGATCGAACCTACTTCTCCACTTCCTCTAAGAGGAATGTCAATACGTTTCTTCTTTCTCAACCCTCATCTGGACCTCGTACACGACACCGATATACTATAGGGGCTTGTACACTCTCATGTGTGGGATAAATATATAAAACTCAACTAGAGCGCCACTATCTACTCCATTCGAGAGTACACCAGTTTCTGAAGATCTGCCGCTCGATCGTAGACGGGACTGAACCGCGTGATGATCTGAAGGCTTCTCGATCAGCTGGTTAATAATCCTGCTTACTTTACCAGGTCATACCTGGTGGGACGCCAAGAGGGTATAACAGCCTACAAGGTGTGCGGGAGTGTCGAGGCCACCATTGGACCGGAGTCTAGCTTACTTGAGAGTGTTACGTACATAAATTCTCCATCTCTGCGCACCCCCCCCCCCTCACACATACAATGTAAGTTTCCAGTATGTTTAAACGCCCTATACCTGTGGTGTTCAACCTTTTTTTACTACGCGAGCTACTTTTCTATAAAAAGTTATTCGGCGATCTACTCTCTTATAAAGATCACGTTCCCCCAACCTGATATCTGATTACGCACAAATAAACAACTAAAAAAAATACACAACTAAAAACTTTATTTGTGTATTTAAAAATTTATTTATCACTTTTAATTATTTTAATACAACAAAAAAAAATATTGAAATAAAATATTTATTTCTCTATTTTGGAAAACCAAAGTTAGAAAAAACAACAGATTGATTACAAACTCTCAAGTTACAGGAAATGCTGGTTGATCAAAAAAAAAGAAAAACGTTAATCTGAAATTTGGCATTGTTTGGACCTCGCCATATTTTCATAGTCAAGTTGATATGAAGAAGTGGCCAATCGCAGACAATCATCCAAATGATCATTTGCAATTTGGTTTCTTAATTGATTTTTTATGACGGTCATATTTGAAAAAGCGGATTCTGACAAGTTTGTCGATCCGAAAAACGACAGAATTTTTCGCGCAATATCAGTTAATATTGGGAATTTTTATGTGCATTACTTCCAAATGACTTCATTGTTTATTGATTTTAAATGTAAACTCTTCTGAATGTTTATTATCTCAAGTTCTACTTCAGCTTGGTTTATATCAAACAGCCCACTAATTTTATTTGAAATTTCTGTGATGTTCAAGTTTTCTTGAAATGGATTATTGATAAAAGATACAATCATTTCAGTTTTATTAAAATCTTTAAATCTTGCATTTATTTCTCCCTCAACTAATTCTATTTCACGAATAAATTCTTTTAAATCATAGCGAAGCATTTCTTGATTTTATTCAAAAAATTTTAATAAATATGGGAGATGTCTAAATTCGCGGTCATTTTTCTTTTTCTTTAATAAAAGTAAGTATTGTCGGAAAGTTTTTATTGAACTTAACATGTCAATTAAATTTTATCTCTACCTTGTAACTCTAAATTTAAATTGCTTAATTTCGTACAGAAATCTACTAAAAATGATAAGTGTAACAACCATCTTTTATCACTCAATTGTGGGTAAATATCTCCTTTTTCATCAAGAAAAAATTTTATATCGTTAATTAATACAAGAAATCTTTCTAAAAATTGACTTCTGCTGAGCCAGCGAACATTATTGTACAACAGAAGTTCCCTATCATCATCTGCCTGTAATTTAAATAACCGCCGATGCAGGGCTTTTCCTCGAACAGAATTTACAATTTTAAATGTAATATCCGTAACATCTTTTATGTTTAATCTTTTACTATACAGTACTTGTTGGTGAATAATACAGTGGCACGTTAAAAAATCTGGATATTTGTCATCGTTTTTACATAATGAAATGAAGCCTGATTTATTACCTATCATTGCAGGAGTACCATCAGTAGTAATAGACACAAGTTTAAAAAGCGGAAGTTTGTGTTGTTTCACAAATTTATCAAATGACGAAAAAATGTCTTCTCCTATAGTTCTTCCCAATAATGGTATAATTTTCAAAAGTTCTTTACTTGAATAATCTTGAAATACCATACGAATAAATACCATTACCTGAGCAATATCAATGAAGTGGTTTGATTCATCAAATTGTAATGAAAACGCAACACACTGGTGAATGTCTGACATCAACCTCTCCTGGAAACTTTTCTCCGGCAATTGGAACTCTTCCTTTTGGCAATTTGAAACCTTGTCTGCGGCCTAGAAGTAGTCTCTCTCTCTCTCTAGCGACGTCTCAAACCGAGAAGCTCCTTTCTGGAAGCGGGAAACTCCTCTCTCAAGCAACGTGGATCCGGACAGTCTCTCTCTGACGGCGACTCTGGACCAGGCGGCCTCCTCTCTGACAGCAATTCTGGAACCGGGACCCCTTCTGCTTCCTTCAGTCCCTTTTTATTAGGCCTCCTCTGAGACCTCGCATGAAGTTTGGCAACCCCAAAGAATCGGTATGAGTCTTTCATCTTAGGTTTCAAGTTCGGCACGCCTTTTGTTCTCCTCTGCTTTCTTTTGATTGTAAGTTGCTGGCCATTTGAAAGTTGTTTGAACTCTTTCTGACTGACTTTGAAGATAACTATAACACTTTTTTGAATGTTAGTCAAGTGAGTTTTAATTTATCGTCCTACATGTTTCACCGATTTTTGCTATCGGCATCTTCAGGGAATCGTTTGGTGATCTCGTCGATCCTGTTCATAGTGATTTTCTTTCTTGACCATGAACAGGATCGACGAGATCACCAAACGATTCCCTGAAGATGCGGATAGCAAAAATCGGTGAAACATGTAGGACGATAAATTAAAACTAATTTGACTAACATTCAAAAAAGTGTTATAGTTATTATACAAGTAGTCAAGAAAGAAAATCACTATGACATCGAAGATGTTTACACTTACAGCCTGCAAGCCTTTCTCATACATACAAGTTTCAATAACAATCTTTCTAATGCCGCTTATTAAAGCAGTATATACTGTTAGCTTCAAAAGAGTTATTTACAAAAACATCTAACCAAACTATACCGAGACAAAAATAGTTTATTTTTTTACAATATTCACATGGAACTTAACCTAAGTAAAAAATCGATGTAATGTGCTTTGGAATATTTAAGCTACAATCGAGTTTTTGCACTTTGCTTATAATCAGGGCCGATGGAAGCGGGCATGCAGAGCATGCGGGCGCCGCTACGAAGGGGGCGCCGCCGCCAGGGCACAGTTCATAAGTTCATTTTTAAGAAACAAAATTTTTATCATAAAAACAAAAAATTCTTAGAATGATCAATATTAAATTAAATAATCCCGGATACACCGAATAAACATTTAAAAAAATTGTATATTCGCCGCTTCTTTGATCAGCCGGCTGTTTACAATTTTGCAGCGAGAGCTAAATGTTTGCCTGCAGAATGTTGTGTCTACTGCAGTCTATCTAAAGTGAAACGGTGGACGGTTTTTATGCGCAGAAACGACTTTTCGTGCAAAACATTTGTTGCTAGTTAACCAGTCATATGGTACGCATCTCAATAGACTACTTACAGTAGCGCAGTGCGGACTATTATTTCGTCTCTGTGTCGTGTTGTGTAATAATTTCTTGTGGGTATAAAATAGAAGTGGAATCAAAAATTAAAAAAAAAAACGTTATCCGGTGCACAAAATCGTACGCATCATGCTGCGGTCTGTTAATAAACTGGGTCTCTTAATAAATGTTTTAAAATATTAAAATATGCTGATGCAGATTGTAACCAACTCGATACTTCAGAAATCAGAGTTGAAGAACCTTGCTCATCATCCAGTTTTCATGAAAGTACTATTGCAACTATTGAACAAGATAACAAGAAGCATGATTTAAGTGAAAAACAGTTAGGAGAAGATTTAGTTGTAGTTGACCAAGAAACTAACACATTGTTAGTCTTTGTAAATGTAGAAGATCCAGGTGAATGGGGAAATATTGATGAAAAATTACGAATTGTTTTAATTGAAATGGGGTCGTTTCTGGCTTTTGTTGCAAACTTTTCGCACCTACTGAATCAAGTAGTCTTGTAGAAAGTTATAACGAATGGAGAAATGTAAGTATAACTTTGCATAGACATGAGACTAGTTTAGCTCCCATGAAAAATTTCTTAAAATGGATGGAACTTGATAAAAATTAAAAAAAACAAAACTACTATTGATTTTCAGACTCAAAGCATTATGAAATGGAAAAAAAACATTGGACGAGTGTTTTAGAACGCTTGATTGAAATGATAAAATTCGGTGGTAGCCAACATTTAGATTTTCGCGGATCATCTGATAAATTATGTTAAAGGAATAACGGCAATTTTTTTAAAATTAGTCGAACTGTTTGCTATGTTTGATCCCGTTATGGAAAATCATGTTGAAAGGGCCCTACAACGAAACAATACAGTACACTATTTAAGTAAAGACAGTCAAAATGAAATATTGGAAACTTTAAGTAACGCAATCAGGGATACAATTTTATTATCAATTCGAAAATCTAAATATTATTCCATAATTTTAGACTGCACACCTGATGCAAGTCAAACAGAACAAATGACCAGTATTATTCGCTTTGTTTCCTGTGACAATGGAGTTGTCAAGATCAGGGAAAACTTTTTAGGTTTTGCAGATATATCAGATTCCAGAGGACGTGATTTATGTGCAACAATAATGGAACAACTGGAAAAATGGAACATTCCCATTGAAGACATGCGAGGATGTCTTCAATGGGAATGTTCAATGAAGACAGAGCATGATAATGGGGCAAATATGAAAGGGAAAAAATATGGGCTCCAAAATTTGCTTTTGAACAAAAATCCTCGAGCTATTTACGTGCCATATGCTGCTCATATTCTAAATTTAATCATTAACAATGCAGCCAAAGTGAATGCAGATACAATTAGTTTCTTTGCAATTATTCAAGAAATACATAATTTCTTTTCATTCGCTTACAAATGTTGGGCAATCCTTTTAAAGTTCGTAAAAAAATTAACATTGAAACAGCCATCAGAAACGTGATGGGAAAGTAAAATTAATGCAATCCGCATTCTATGACATCAGTTAGGAGAAATTTACGATGCACTTTTTAAAATTTTAAATAATGAAAATTTTAATAAAGAAACTCGGCATGAAGCACAAACATTATGTGCTAAAATAAAGGACTACAAATTTATTTGCTCTCTTATAACTTGGCATGATTTACTTAACAGAATAAACCCTGTGAGTAAAATGCTTCAAGGCAAAAATATGAACATTACACTTGCTTTAGGATCTATCGAAAACTTAAAATTATTCTTACAAGAGTATCGATCAGATACAAATTTTAAAGAAGTTCTAAACACGGCAAAAGAACTGAGTGAAGAGGTGGATGGAGAACAAGAATTTAAAACTGGTACGGAAGTTCGACGACGAAAGAAGACACGACAATTTGACTATGAGCATCATGACGAAACGCCACAATCGCCAAAAGATAAATATAGAGTGAATGTGTTTTATACACTTCTAGACTTTGCAATGTGTTCGTTAATAGAACGTTTTGAACAACTAAGAACATATTATGATAATTTCAATTTATTGTATAGATTACTACAAATTAATGACGAAGATTTACGAAAAAATTGTGACGATTTAGAGATTCTCTTGAAGGACGGCGACAATAAAGATGTAAATGCAATAGAACTATATGACGAGTTATGTGCTTTCCGGGATATTTTTCGGAAGGATAATTTAAATATTCAAAACCCTTTCGATATTCTTAATTTTATTGTGTCCAATAATTTATCTTTCCCTAACTTTTCAATTTCTTTAAGAATACTATTACCCTTACCTGTTAGTGTAGCGGTGAACGTTCCTTTTCCAAGTTGAAATTGATTAAAACCTACTTAAGAACAAGTATATTCTTAACATTATTATGTAACATGTATTATGTCACAAAAAAGGCTTGTTAGTTTGGCGTTAATAGTTATTGAAAATGACATATGTGCGGAATTAGACGTTAAGACCATTATTTCTAATTTTATGAATATGAAATCAAAAACCCTAAAATTTTAATTTAAAAAATTTCAAGTATATTTATGTAAATTAATTTATTTTCTGTTATTCTGTAAAGATGTTATTTTTTGAACACTTATATTAAATGTTCTAATTATTTCTGAATTCTTTTCTTATTTTCGCATTTATCTTGCGTTTCGTTTATTTTCCTAAAAGATAGTTCCACTTATAAAAATTATTAAAAATTTTTTAGAAGTTACTAAGAATTTAGTAACTTGTAAAATGAAGAATTTTTTAAACTTTACTTCAAAAAAATTTTAACTTTAATTAAAATTCATTTTAATTTTGTTAGCTATTCAGGTCAGTGAAAAGGCTATTAATCCCTGTATCATTATATTCAACGATTAAAGTGAAGTGGATTTATCAAAATTTGCTTTAACTTTTGAGAATTTTTTGCACATTCAAGTTTTTAACGATTATCCTGCCTAGTCAACAACACCCCCGGTTCGCTATATTTAGCGAACCAACGTGTGGTTGTTTGTCAAAATTTATTTAAGAATAAAATAATTTAAATTTATATTATCGTAAAGAACGACACACGCCCGGATCGTTACAGGGGCGCATAGATAGAAATTACATGCAGGCGGCAAAGACCCTAGTGCCGGCTCTGCTTATAATCGTATTTACTCGGCTCTCTGTTTGACTTCCACTGATCCAAATTAATTCATTTACCCGAACTTATAAGAAAATTACTGGTTTGACACAATTTTAACGAAAAATAAATAAACAATAGCAATACACTTAAAGCGAATTAAAAATAATACAAAATAATGATAAATAAAATATGTTTTCAGTTTTAATTAAATTTGTAAGTAAGGAGGAATACACAAGAAATCGACCATAAATCGCTCCGCGATCGACGGGTTGAACACCCCTGACCTATACTTTCAAAACCAATTTGTTATTCCTTACAGAATCTTAATTGTCATCCTCTACGACTACAGTTCATCTTATTCTACCCAAATTATCTCATGCATAATGCCTTAGAAGACAGGCGAAATATGCACTTTTTTCCAATCTGGCATTAATTGCCAAAGGTGATTAAACCTGAAATCCTCTCTATGCGATTTGCTCTGATTTGATTTCATTGACTCACTTTGCAGTCTTCATTTGCTGCGTTTACCGCTCGCCTAATTGAAGAGTATGCTAACCTACTGTATTTGATTGTTTATCTCAGGAAGGTGATTTTTTTCATGAGATTATCTACTTTGGAGACTTTATAACTGCCTCCCTTCGCTTACTTCAAAGATCAAACTGGAAGGCAAACCAAATTTGCTATCACTTCTATTTACCACACAATTCATCATCTGCCAACCAGAATATTGTAGGCCTTTACTTCATTCGGCAAATATTGTAGACCTTTACTTAACCTCTCCTTCCAAATGCACTGTAGACGCTTGCTCCACATTGCAGTTCAGATCATAATCTTAGCCTAGTTATCTTTTAATGGTAGAATCTCTAAAAGATAATGCAGAAATTTCGGCAACAGTTTTTCCTTTCAACTCTTGTTTAAATTTTCCCACTATTCGACATATGCCCCATGGCATGCTTCTTCTAATCATGCGTCAGAAGGATATCAAAAATATGCCAATAGGTTTGATTGTAATAAGTCTCCTGGTCCCTCTTCGGTTATGCTAAAAACTTGTGCTCTATCTATCCCTAATATAAACGACATAATCATCTATCCCAACGGCAAGGAAGAAAGCCCTTATCTAGTCTGCCCCTACAAAGACAAATAAAAGTCAGCAATCAAACTATCGTCCCAGTGCTCTCATCTCAATACTCCAGAAAGTGATTGAGAAAGTCATCAACAACTAGCTTCTTCACTACCTGTACACTCGGCAGTTAATTACTGACTAATAATATGGATTCAGTCACCCTCATTCTACAGTAGACTTCTTCGCTTACCTTACCACCTTTGGGCACAGGTAAGGGGGGGGGGGAAGGTTAGAGAAATATAAATGATCGATTTTAATATTTTCAAGTCATTCGTTAGTGTCTAGTATTGAGACTTTCTTATTAAGCTAGTTTCAGTTTCCCCTCCTGCATCTGTAATTCGACTCGCAGCTTCTTCTCATTCATTGCGTGTAATGGCAGATAACTTCTTCTGATCAGATTTCTTTATCAATACTGGAATACCACCGGATTCTGTACTCTCATCCACGTTATTCATTCCTATACACTATTGACGTTATCTCTCTCTCTCTCTCTCTCTCTCTCTCTCTCTCTCTCTCTCTCTCTCTCTCTCTCTCTTTCTCTCTTTCTGACTCAAATACTATCCATAGTATTGTTGATGACAGTATTCTCCATTCCTCTTTTTCTTTCGAGAAAACTTGCAGTACGCAAATGATTCAAGATCTACCATAACAATGTCTTAAACACAGTACTCATCACCAATCTCTTCAGATCTCTCAAAAATAAAAGGCACAGTTAACTTATCATTGAGGACTCAGCACAACATATTGACTGAAGCGATGTTGAAAAATAATTTTCACAATGGCATGAGTATTCGTTCCTGACTGTACACGTGAAGTGATAGTTGTTGAACCCACTGCGGTGATTTCAGTTTTATTGCAACGGCAACATGTGTCGATGCAATCAGAGATTAGCATTCAGCCACTCACAAAATTCTTGCCGTTGGGCATGATTAACCAGGCACTGAGTGTGCTATGATATGGACAGAAGTGTTCTTCATGTAATGTTCCACAGTAACAATATGCATAGAAATCTTTCCTATATTTACATGAGAATTCTAACTGTACTGCAGCCATTAATGCTTTCTCGTTTAGCCACAACACAAATGTGCGCTATGAAATATGCAAACAGTGGGAAATGTTGCATCTCTCGTCATTTGTGGAAAATTTAGTTATAAATACACTTCGACTTGAAATTTTTCGATTTAGGAAACCTCGCTGGTATTCGTCGAAAGCAGCAACATCTTACCATAACAAATGGGAGGAAGAGCTATCGGGGAATTCAACATACAAACTACACGTAGCAACTGTGAGATGATGATGATGATGATGATTAGTTTTCTTTTCATCCATACGGATGGTACGGGAGCTATGCTACCCCACCATCCATATGATAATTATGAGCAAGGTCTTCCACCTTGCTCATAATCATCTAGGGAGATGATTATGAGCAAGGTGGTTTCCCGTTGCCTTCCTTGCCATACTATATCCTATGGCTGTATCATGTGTTCAGGGGCAGGTTTGGCTGTTTCTAGGATGAAAAATCCCAGGATAAACTAGGGGGGAAAACCCTACTGTCCACGCCCTTAGCTAACTTGGCTATAGCTGAAGAAGATCTTTAAGCTCCTCACGCCTCCGAAGGGAATCGAACCCAGGACACTCCTTCCCCAGGCAAATGGTTGAGAAGTGCACAGCCACTAGGCTAACCTTGCGGACAACTGTGAGATACAACAATAAAAAGGAAAAGTAGGTTACAATGTAATAATAATAATAATAATAATAATTATCAAGGGTGCAGAGACCGATTATCCAACTATCGACCAATTAGTATCTCAGGAGTGGTGGTGAAGATTTTGGAAAAATTGGTCAGGGCTCGCATTCAGAAATGGATTGACAGTGAATCTTACTTTGCAATGAGCAACATAGGTTTACTAAGCGAAGGTCAAGTTTTAGCAACTTGCTCACATTCTATAACAATGTTACCATTGAACTAGACAAGGGGAATGGATACACTATGATAATATTGGATTTTGCTAAGGCTTTTGACAGAATACCGCATGGAAGACTGTTGCATAAATTGGAGAATATGGGTTTGAATTAGAGAATATTAGCGTGGATAAGAAGATGGCTGACTGACAGATATCAAAAAGTGATATATGGAGGAATGTGAGTCCGCAAGATTTATGGTAACAATGGTGTACCACAAGGATCAGTGCTTAGTCTACTGTTATTCAATCTGTACATTAATGATATTGGGTAAGTGATATTGGTAGGGTAATCAAGAATTCTGCTCATATGCAGTACTTGCAAAATGATTTGAATAGGCTGGAATTGTGGGCATAGGAAAATGGATGTCAGTTCAATGCTTGAAGCATTTGTTCAGAGCTATTGTCGAAGTTACTTTTTAAACTTATTTCTTCTTCTTCCACAATCTGTCTCACTTGCAACAGACCCCATCCCATCCACCTATTCTCCTTGGTAGGTACATCACTAGGTGGTGTACCTACGTGAAGGTGTACCGGTACACGTACGTGGTGTACCTACGTGTACCGGTCAGTATCACTTCGTGGATGTAATTCACGATGCATAGTCCTTAATTTTCTAATTTTGCAGTCCAATAGGTCCAGGTCTTCTTTTGTCCAGTCTATTATGTTAGCTGTGTATCGGATCATTGGTATAGCCCAAGAATTCTATTACTCAAATGGCATTTAATCCATTTAGTTTTGTTTTAAGAATATTTTTAACTATTTTGGTATATCCGGCTGCTGCCTGTTGTTTAACTTTCCAGAGCAAAATATCACTGCTTCTAATATTCCTTGGTATTTATGGTATTTGTTAGTTGCTTTTATATATTTCTCTTAATCAAAATTAAAATTGCTAGTGTCGCTAATTTTTCCTCGTTTAATAAATAAAACGACGCATTTATCTAAATGCGTAATTCCATCCAAATTCCATTTTGATGTCCTGAAATACTAGGCTGACCATATTTCCTTGAGACAAAAACGGGACGGGGTTATGTAATATTCTGTGTTCATGAAAAAGTAACACGATAAAATAAGGTTATATTAAATAAACATATTGAGCTTACTATTATTCTTCAGTGACAGAACTCATACAAAAATTTAAGTAGATGTAGAGAGAGCGACTGTGTTTCAGGTAAGGAAATAAAGTCTATAATTTTGTCTTGAACACCACAATATGTCGAAAAGTGCCGCATAACGATTGGAAAAAGTTTTTTTTTTTTGTTTTTGTTTGCTACATCTAAACTGACTGTAAGGCTTTTTGTTTTATTCAAAGCCTCTGTTACTTTGCTCAATATGTATAGTGATAAAATGTTGGTAACTATTGCTTCTGATTTGGTACGTGTAGAAGAAAATTTTCATTCATAAATTTTATTTATCAATGTCGACAAACATTCATTTGTGCAAAAACTTTGGCCGTGACGAACAATATGATAAGCAACAAGAGCTTCACTTGTTGCAATTTTATCACTTTCACTATCGCGTCTCACCATAAACGAGCTGATGATTTTAATTGAAGTATTTTCAGCATCCTCATGTTTCTGGCTGCCTTTTTTTATTCCCGTATAGAGAATAGTTGAGGCCGTTTAGCCCTATCTAACTTTTTGGAGACTGAGTGGGCAGTTCAATCTCAATTCGTACCCAATCAGAGATAGCTGGCCCAAGGCTATCACTAATTAAGCTGCACACAGTGAAGAGAATGGCTCAACAATTGCCGCTATTGTGGTTCCTAACCCTAACACGATATTTTTAATGTCTGAAATAATGTGGGTTCTACGGTCGATTTTCTTGAGTTTAAGGGAGGAAAAACCCGAGTTTCTGGGAGAAAAAACCCACTTGCTCGTGACAGAGATCGACTAACTCGGAAACCGGTCGAAAAAAGGCTTAGAAAAATTTCCTCTAATCGCCGACTAGACTCGAAATCTTGACCAATTGCGGTGTTCCTGTGCCTCAATTCTTCGGGCTCTTTTGTGATTTCCAGTAAGTGGAATGCAAACCATTGGTCTTCGAGCATATGCACCTATGTCATGAAGACGATTTCGTACTGTCTGTGTCGATACCAGCCTCCCTGTTGCTGCGGCAACTTCACTTTGAAGTTTTTTTGCGTTAAGTGTTCGATTTCTTCTGGCAAGTAATGACAAATACTGATTGTCTGATGGAGTCGTCGATGAATGGCGACGTTGACCTTGTCTTCAGCAAACATTTCCCGTCTCCAGAAAGCGATTCCAAAGTCGCGAAATTATCCTTTGAGATACATGACACCCATGAGCGAAACCGTGCTTCGTTTGTCCAGCTTCTAATCGATTAATGGCTCTCCAACCCATGGATTACCTGATATCATGTTGCTCTGCCATTTTGTAACAATATAATGGTTGGTAGGAGACACAAGTTTACAGTTGAAGTGATAATTATGCACTTTGGAAGTGAGCGCAACAATCACTCTTTTATACCCCTCATACGCTAATACGGCTAAGACACATTTCGACAAGTCTTAACATGATTTTGTACGCAGTTGCGTGTCCTACATTGTTGTATATTATTAAGAATATTATAAAAAATTTTGAAATAAATGTGTTACATTTGTAAATTATATTTAAAACTTTATAATTCACAAGAAAACCAAAATATCCCCTAATTGTTTTGAGTGTGTCTCTAGTCAAAGATCATCTATTGAGCTAATATTTATCTCTCAATTTCTGATCCATGATTACATTTCAGTAGATTATTTTCTATCTCTCTTTTTTCACTGTTTATATCATTTAATAATCTCTTAAAGAAGCCTGTATAGCTCAGTGGAAGTGAGAATTCCTCTGGAGAACACCATTGCATCCACATTGGTATTCTCCAGAGGAAGAAGAGCCTAAATTTAATTCTAGTCGCCGATTAGAACTTTTTCCAAGCTTTTCTTCAACCAGTTCCAAATTAGTCGATTTCTGTCACGGGCAAGCGGTTTTTCCCCTCTGGTTTTTCATCCCGTAAACTCCAGAAAATCGACCGTAAATCTCATACTATTTCATACAAATAATATATTATGTTTGAGTTATCGACGAGATCGCGGCACTTGTTTGCCATCTCTTCACTTGATGCTGCTTTTGAGAGTAATACTAATTAGGATACTAATTTGAGAGTAATACTAATACTCATACTGATTTATGAGATTAATACTAATACTGATTTATGAGTTTAATACTAATCAGAATTTAGTAACTGGAGACATTTCTCTGCCAGAGACTGCTTTCTGAAGACTTTAAGACATCAGTATTCTTGAAATGAACCACTGATGATGATTAGATTTGCGACCACTTTCTAAATAATATCCAAAGGTTTTTAGGATTAAATAGGTGTCAACAGCTCCCTTTAGGAAGTAAAAAGGACAGAGGATATGTTGTTATGTTATTTGATCGAAGTTCCTGAGTTGCTTGTGTGAAATGGCATTTGTTTCCATAAAGCTTACCCACTAGAAGAAAGACATAAGTTAAATTCAAACTCCCGAAAGGAAGTTTTTCTAGTCGTTTCTTCAGCCTTTTTCCTAAACTGATCTGTGACACAGGCAAGTAGATTTTTTCTTCAGTGAAACTTTTTTTTTTGGGGGGGGGGAGGGTTGTTTTCAGTACTTTTTTCTATTAAAATCACTGATAGTCTTGGGACAGTTATTTGTGATTGGAAATTGACAGCCCTTCATAGGAATTGACAGCCCGTTAAAGGAATTAGTTAATTGCTGCACTTTCCTCTATATGTGCATGAACCCACTGATAGCCAGAAAGCTATCACTAATGGTGATAGTTGGAGTTTGGCTTCGCATCTTCAAAAAAAAAAAAGTTATCTCTGATTGTTAACTCACCTTAGTTAGCCTAAAATGGCCTTATCTTCTCCTCTTGGGGAATGAAATCAGTTACAGGATTCCCCCTTATTTGATGAAAGTAGGCCCATGAAATTCAGCATATTCAGTTGGTTGTTATGGCATAATCCTAATCCCTCATCCTGTGGCTTCCTCTCTTTGAGAGGGTTGCAACTGATTACTAGGGAGATAATGATGCAAGGTGTTTCTCGTTGCCTTCCTTCCGGTAAGTATTTATGACTGTAGCCTTGTGTGTTCACGAGAACCGTGCATGTAGACCTGTTTGCCTGTTTTGAGGGATGAAAAACCCCAGTTACCGATAGAAACACCACCTCCGTATGAGACCGGTTAACTTATCTTTAGTCGGAAGAGACCAGATAAAAGTTCCTCACGTCATGGATGGAATCAGGGCCGTCGCCAGATTTGATCGCGCCCTGAGGCAAACAATTAAATATCTCCTCTGACGGATTATAAGACAAAAATATAAGAAAATCTCCAATTGCAATTTTGTTTTTATTACAATAGAAACATTAATGCAAGACAATTAGATGATAATATTAATTGAATGTTTGCTCAACGGGGGATATTATTATTATTATTTGACACCTCCAGGGAGTCCAAGGACTCATCGAGGGAGAGTGTGCCAACAGCATCGAACAGTTGGCTCCGTCCAACTACTAACCGCGCTCAAACTTACTTAATTAGGCCATTAGTAGCAGAGGCTCTACCAATCGACCAACCTTATATCGCATAATAAAACTGTTTATAAAACAGCTCTTCTAAATTTAAATTATAAGCTATGTCCGCCTCTATCGATATAGTTGCTAGCCCAACCAATCTTTCTTGGGTCATTGCTGTTCGCGAATAATTTTTAATCGGTTTAAGCTTGGAAAACCTTTTTCCGCACTTTCTACGCAGGAATTATTAGCGCAGCGACGGCGCCTACCGTAATATGGCTGAACTAGCGTCATATTAAGCCACTTCGTGAGGCAGCTGCCTCTATGCTACACCCTGTCGACGGCACTGACGGGAATCGAATCCAGGTCTTTCCGACCTCGTCTATATCGACTGAGCCACGGAGGCTCATATGGTATAATGCCCGTTCCAAAATTGTTAAACTGATTCACTTCGAGCAGTTTAGCTAAAGAAGATATATTTTTAGCATATTGAAAAAAGTTTTCAATTTCTCTAATTCCCAAAAAGAAAAACAAAAATTAAAGCGGGAAGCAGTAGAATTTCAAGAGCTAAGTAACGCTTCAAAAAGAAAAAAACTTCCTTTATTTTAATTTGTTTTTGTTCCTTTTAAAATTTAATTGCCGTTACTACTTCTTGTTAAAATTTGTCGATTAATTAATCAGCTCCTAGTAATGTGAATTTCAGTGATTTTTGACCAGCCATTTCCGAATAAAATAGAAATGTTTAAAGTGTATTTATCTCATACAGTTTTTGTGAATCTGCCACCTAGTGTCGGAGTGTCTTGCAATATTAAAAATATTGTCATCTGACTCATTGTATAGTAATCAAAAGGGAAGTAATATAAAGTTTTGGTATGGATTTCATTTTATTTTCTTTATCTTGTGATTGTTATTGAGTATTTATTAGGCTGATGTGACAAGGTATAATGTCACTTTTTTTTTTTTTTTAGTTCGCATTGCTATTAAGAAAATCACCACGATTGTTAACTCACGAATGCTATTCATCTGTTTCACCTCTTTTCCTGTGCCTTATTACGATATGATTAATTGGCACGGTATGAAAATACGAAATAAATTAAAAGAAAATGTTTAATGAGTATAGGTAATAATGTGAACACAACATTCTTAATATTGATATATCTTCTAACATCTGTATGGATGGTTCCAGAGGTTGATTCGCTTAGTAATTATCTACTTGCTATGTGTGTGTGTGTGTGTGTATAGATAAGCGATATTTTTTGAGAGGTGATTTAATCCATTTTTGAATATTCGTATAATAATATAAGCAGTAATGTTTTTTCTTTATGTTATGATGTGATGAATTATGTTAACATTTTTGACCTAAAACATTTTTAGCTAACCATTTCGCATTGCATAAACATCCAACTTTTAAGTAAACTTATCCAGTTAAATATCCTTTCATTTTATGTCATATTTCGTGTCAGTTTCTTGTATTTTCTGTCGCTTGCACGTTCGTAGTTATTATAAATCATTCCTTCAAGAGCAGTGCTTTTCATAGTTTTTTTTATTATTATTATTATTATTATTACGACCCATCAGAAATACACTTGCACCGCAATCCAAATTGTGTTATAACAGATTTAAAAATATTACATAGGCTAATGTTATAGATGAATATATTAATAATTAAATACAGAAGGTGAACAGTACAAAGAGAATTCATAAAAAATTATTTATTCGTGTATTATTTTTTTTTAAATGTCATATTTCATACAGGTTCTGTCAGAGTGAGAGAGTTGTGATAAGAGAGTTTGTAGATGATTCAAAAACTTTTTATCAAGTTATTCCAATCTCACATTTAATTAAGCAAGCCAAGAAAATGTTTCTACTATTATCAAAATGTCACTAAAGAATTTGAATCAGTAAGACTGTGTAAAAATTCATTTTTAATAATCATTCTAATTAAATTAATTTCATGATCGCTAATGGGTTGCCATCCACATTGGAAGCTACTGTTGTAAAGATTCATCCTCTGCACTAACTTCTCAGTATTTTATGAATTTTTATTTCATTTTTAATACTGCCTTATGATCATAGCCTATAAGTCCATTAAATTTGATTCCCTCCTCTCTTTGGTGTGTCAACTTCTTTCAGTAAGTATCAGACATGTTTATCATTTGTGAATATCTAGCATTAATTTGTTTTCTTTTCATTAGGCTTCTCTCCTAGCAATATCCTTGGTTTAATATAAAATGTGAATAAATACTAATCTTAACCAATAATTGCCAGCTGCTTGGTTGGCCAAATGGTTAGTAGGGATGTTTAGGCAGGAGATTAATTTCATTGCTTGGTGTGAGATTGCTCTGCTTATTGGAGTGGAGGGCTAAAGTGGGCAATATATATATAAAATTAAAAAATATAAATCCTTAGCACAACCATGGTAGTAATGTGCTATGGGTCTACAACCTTAAATGATTGCGAGTTGCAAAAATTATATTAAAGGTGAATTTTAAAATTAACATGTTAAACTTCTGTTTGCATTTTATTAAACTGCAATATTCACATTTCTTAGTTGATAAAGGAATATCAAATCATGAAATATGGAAAAAGGTGAAACACAAGTTATTCTGGACATTTGAATTACATTTTCATTTAGCTTCAAAGTCAAATATAAATAGCTAGGACCTTCATTTCATGTTTCTAATTTTTATTAACTTGATTCAGTACATTTTAACAGATTAAAGCTTAATCAGCAGTTCACACTTCTGCTCAGTAGTATAAAAACTTTATGTAATACTGTAGAAAATCAGCTTCGTGATTATCATTTAAGCTTGTACATCACAATGGTCTTCTTGCATTACAGTATTTATCCTAAATAGTTCCAAAATAAATAGCTCCTAATTGTTAAAGAGTTCATATCAACATGTATAATATAATCAGAAAGTTTTTTTTTTATTTTTTTTATTATCCCATGCTATTATTACACCAGATCATAAAGGTCAAGTTCATTTATTTTATACAGTACCTTATAATAATAATAATAATAATAATAATTATTATTATTATTATTCAGGCCTACATGGAGTCAAAAGACTCATCTTGGGATGTCCTTTCTAAGAAACACAAGTCTATCAAGACTCATCCAGGGAGGTTCTCCCCCCCCCCAGGAAACACAGTCTATCATACCACTTCTTAAACGCATTGACTGTTCTCAATCTCACTACTCCATCAGGCAATGCATTCCATGGTTCAACCACCCTTCATGCAAAGAAACCACTCCTCACCCTCTTTCTCACAGTTTCCTTTCGCAATTTCCCCTTGTCATGATTCCTTCCCGAGGAATCATGACAAGTGAAGGAACTCCCCAGTGTTCAACCAAGTGAAGGAACTCCCCAGTGTCAACCCTGTAACGACCTTTCAACAGTTTAAAAGTCTCAATCGTATCACCTCTCCTTCTTCTATCCACCAAACTTTGCAGTCCACACTCTCTCAGCCACACAGTTAATTTATCCCCTTCAAATCCTGGGGAACAGATCTGTGGTCTGATCTGAGACCAGATCAGACCACACTTAGATCACAATAGTCAAAGTGTGGTCTGATCAGAGTCTTATACAACAGAATGATAACCATTTTATCTCTGCAGGTCAGTGTCCTTCTATTATTGCAGCAATCCTCTGTGTTACCTTCACTACCTTTGCAGTATGTCCCCTAAATTTCAGTTTTCTATCAATCATCAACCCCATATCTCTCGTCTCCCCTACTTTCTCCAGCTTAACTCCTCCCATAGAGTATGCAGCATCCCATCGATGTGTCCCAAACCTCAAGACCTTATATTTTGTTGCATTAAACTGATACCCCCATTCATTTGCCCATCTGTCTAGCTTATTCAAATCCTCTTGCAGGGCTACCACATCTGCACTATTACTAATAACCCTTCCCAGTTTGGCATCATCCACAAACAACAGAATATCCCCTTGCAATCCATGGACAATGTCATTGATATAAAGGTTAAATATTTAATTGATATAAAGGTTAAATAATAATGGAGACAAATTTAATAATCAGGAAGTAAAAATACATGGTCTATATATAACAGCAACCTTATTTAAAGCAATTTATTTGTATAAATACGCACACACTGTTTTTCCTATAGTCGTTGGCTATTGAGTGATTTATCAAGTTATATATTCATAACCTGATACTATCAATATATGCAAGATTCCTGGCATTGTGCCTAGCTGCTGTTGAATGCTAAATGAAATGCATAATTTTCATAAATGGTGTCAAGATCTTAAGCCAAGTAGGCACTAATCACTAATGGCCTGCTTTACATTCATTTGCTATGTTTATTGCTCTTCAGATTCTGATAATTACGTTGACCTTGGATTACTTATATCTGAAGGTTGAATTTCTGTCGAAGTCTAGTCGGACAGTGAAAAAATCCTCATAAGGAGCTTCACTATTCATTTCTTAAATTCTTTGTCTGAGATTACTCATATTTCTAGCTTCAACAATTTCTTCAGTGCTAATTTAAATTGTCTTGCAGGATCACAGTGTCATTATCTGCTGTCCTCCCCAATTTGAAATCAGCAATATGGATATTCCCTCTCATATCATTCTTTATATTATATCATTAATGTACAAAGCTGGCCTGGTTGGGTGAGTGGTTAGTATATCTGCTCTCCAGCCAAGAGGCTGTGAATTCAAATCTTGCCAAGGCATGGATGTTTGTGATTATTCTACTAACCAGTTACCATATGTACTGCTGTGACCTGTAGCTTGGTGCAGTATGACCTTTGATGTCTGTGCCATTAAAATAAAATAAAAATAATAATAAAATTAATGTGCAAAACAGTATTGGGTAAGTAGAGAGCCCTTTGGCATGTCATCATCTCCAACCTTTTTCTTGATTCTGCTCTACCATTTACTATTTAATGTTTATTCATATTATTAGGTTCTCTTCAGTATCCTGCCAGTTCAGGAATATCATAGTGTAGCTGTCTTTATTATTATTATTATTATTATTATTATTATTATTATTATTAAACAAGACCTCATGGAGTCAAAGACTCATCTAGGAGGTCCTTTTATCTCACACACATCTCATCATACCGGGTCTTAAACACATTCAAACTCCTTGCAGACACCACACTCTCAGGCAAGGCATTCCAATCATTCACAACTCTGCACGAAAAAAAACCTGCCTCTCACTCCCCTACTCACACCCTCTTTATACAGTTTCCAGGGATGACCTCTGGTTCTCCCCTGATCTCCCACTATTCGCTGTAGAACTTCTCCACCATTGATCCTATAGCAACCCCTTACCAACTTGTAGGTCTCTATCATATCTCTCCTCTTCCTTCTCTCCACTAGTCTCTGCAAATTACATCTTTTCAATCTTTCCTCATACTCGAATTATCAACTTCAACTGTGTCATTTTATTTTATGAGATTAGTAAATTACTAAAACCTACCTTTCACAATGTCTACCATATCTGTTCCTGAATTCTGTGTGTATCAGTATCTTCTCCTGAGATGCTGGATGATTATAATTTGCACTCTGTCTAAAGGCCTCCTTTATCTAATGGAACTTTCTTGTGTTTTTACTCACTTGGAAAAACCCTGCCAGTGCTGAGAGATTTAAACAGCTTGGTCAGAAGCACTACCAATTTTCTTAAATTTTCTCATTAAACATGAATAACTCTTTCATCCATTACCATGATTATCTACTTATATTGGCATTTCATAATATTCTAGGGATCTCCAGTTCATCTATCTCTGTTCTTACATCTGTTATTTTTATCTCTATTTGGATGATGCATCTTCACAAAGTGAATACTCACAACTTCAGCTATTTTTTCTGTTTCTGTATCCTCCCTGTACCCTGCATTCATTACATTTATATTTTTATAATCATTCTTTAGCCTTCATAGCTAATTTCCTCTCATAATCTGATCTTGCATTCCTCATCTCATCCTTCTTGCGTGTGCTGTGCATTGTTGCTCATGAATCTGCTGATCAACTTTCTCTTTACATATTCTCCACATTGCTTTTTTTTTTTTTTTATTGTGCAAGGGAGGTGGGGAATGCTGCTGCTTCTCTATTTATCTTACACATGATTCTTCTGCGTTTGACCTTGGATGCTTCACTGAAACACTCCATTTCCTGTGCACTGTTAACATCTTTTCTTTGCAATTGAGTATGTCATGGCATTGTTCCAGGCTATTTTCTAAGTGTCAGTCACCAGATCTATGGTTCTATGAGTATTCCTTCTTAACTAAAAATTCCATAATATGTGTAGCTCTCTCTCATCAAGAATGCATTGCATGATCATTTTCTCCATATGGCAACAAAAATGGTTAACCGGTTATGAAAATATCCTTAGATGTTATTTCAGATGCCCTCCAATACATTTACTTTGTCATATTTTCTTTCCACCTTCCAGTCTGATTGTAGCTGAAATCCCCCATTATTCTGTCTTGTGCTTTTTCTAGCAAAACTTTACTGAGAGTTTGTGAGTGACCCATTGTGACTTTTGCTTATACCAACATGATTTTACCATACTACAAACAGAAACAACATATATAATTTTTAAAGAAATGCCTTTCTCATCATGTCATACCAAAATTTGCCAAAGTACAAGGAAATAAATCCATTCCATGTAATAAAAAAATTTGCTATCACACCTCAATATCTCATAAAACAAGCACTTAGCTATAGATACAATATAAAAACACAGACATGTTGAAGGTTATTTGGTCTTTATTAACTATAATTAACACAAAACAGATATTTGGATTATAAGACCGTAGGTTTAATACATATATATACAAATTCGTCAACTAGTTTCGCTAGCAAAACTGGCAAGCTTTGTCAAGACTAAACGGTGAAAAAACTAATAAATGCAAAAAAAACGGAGGAATATAGTAACAGTTAGACAACAAAATTGGAAGGCACCACGTGATATGGTATACGTGAAGCGAGATACTTCAGTCATTATTATAAATACACGTTACATAGCTTTTGGCATACTGTAGTTCTGCTAAACTTAATGAGTTAATAAGATTTTTCCATATATCCTTTAATATTAATCCTTGGTTTCTATTAAGGTTGTTTCCTGTTTGTAGGACCAGCTTCTTTAAATATTCAACATTTGTAATCTTCCTCCAAATATGGCATTGAGCTGTTATCCCAATCTATAGTGTGGTTTGAAGTTGAGAAGTGATGCACCAAACCTGAGGTGTCTATTTTGTTATGATTAACGTCTCCGACATGTTCCTTGTGTCTAATTTCTAAGCTTCTTGAAGTTTGGCCTATGTAGGATAGTCCACACGTAGAAGGTATGCTGTAAACACCTGCATATTTGAAAAAAGGTACACTCTCTTTAGGGGATCTTAAAAACTGTCTAATGGTAGCGGTCAGTTTAAACACCACTCTGATGTTATAAGCTTTAAAATTCTAGATATTTTATTGGAGACTAAACCAACATAGGGTATGACAATGGTTGATACGCAGAGCCAGCGCTAGGGTCTTTGCTGCCTGCATGCACTTTCTATCTAAGCACCCCTGTAATGATCCGGGAGTGTGTGGTTCTTTTACGATAATCAAAATTTAATTTATTTGAAATTTCTTAAATGAATTTTGACAGAACAGCCACACATTGGTTTGCTAAATGTAACGAACCGGGGGTGTTTATTAGGCAGGATAATCGTTAAAAACCTTCAAAAATATTCAAAAAATTCTCAAAAGTTAAAGCAAATTTTGATAAAGCCACTTCACTTTAATCGTTGAATATAATGATACAGGGATTATAGCCTTCTCACCGACCCGAATCGCTAACAAAATTAAAACGAATTTTAATTAAAGTTAAAATTTATTTGAAGTAAAGTTTAAAAAATTCTTGCATTCTACAAGTTACTAAATTCTTAGTAACTTGTAAAAAATTTTTAATAATTTTTATAAGTGGAACTATCTTTTAGGAAAATAAAAGAAACTCAAGATAGATGAGAAAATAAGAAAAGAATTCAGAAATAATTAGAACATTTAATATAAGTTTTCAAAAAATAACATCTTTACAGAATAACAGAAAATAAATTAAATTACATAAATATACTTGAAATTTTTTTTATTAAAATTTTAATGTTTTTGATTTCATATTCACAAAATTAGAAATAATGGTCTTAACGTCTAATTCCACACATATATCATTTTCAATAGCTATTAACGTCAAACTAACGAGGCTTTTTTGTGACATACTTGTTCTTAAGTAGATTTTCATCAATTTTCAACTTGGAAAAGGAACGTTCACCGCTCGCTACACTAGCAGTTAAGGTTAATAGTATTCTTAAAGCAATTGAAAAGTTAAGGAAAGATAAATTATTGGACACAATAAAATTAAGAATATCGAAAGGGCTTTTGAATATTTAAATTATCCTTCCGAAAAATATCCCGGAAAGCACATAACTCGTCATATAGGTCTATTGCATTTACGTCTTTATTGTTGCAGTCCTTCAAGAGAATGTTTAAATCATCACAATTTTTTCGTAAATCTTCGATATTAATTTGTAGTAATCTATACAAGAAATTAAAATTATTCTAATATATTTTTAGTTGTTCAAAATGTTCTATTGGCAAACACATTGCAAAGTCTAGAAGTGTATAAAACACATTCACTCAAAATTTATCTTCTGGTGATTGTGGCGTTTCGTCATGATGCTCGTAATCCAATTGTCGAGTCTTCTTTCATTGTCGAACTTCCTTACCAGTTTTAAATTCTTGTTCTCCATCCACCTCTTCACTCAGTTCTTTTGCCGTTTTTAGAACTTCTTTAAAATTTGTATCTGATCGATACTCTTGTAAGAATATTTTTAAGTTTTCGATAGATCCTAAAGCAAGTGTAATGTTCATATTTTTGTCTTGAAGCATTTTACTCACAGGGTTTATTCTGTTAAGTAAATCATGCCAAGTTATAAGAGAGCAAATAAATTTGTAGTCCTTTATTTTAGCATATAATGTTTGTGCTTCATGCTGAGTTTATTTATTAAAATTTTCATTATTTAAATTTCAAAAAGTGCATCATAAATTTCTCCTAACTGATATCGTAGAAGGCGGATTACATTAATTTTACTTTCCCATCGCGTTTCTGATGGCTGTTTCAATGTTAATTTTTTTACGAACTTTATAAGGATTGCCCAACTTTTGTAAGAGAATGAAAAGAAATTTTATATTTTTTGAATAATTGCAAAGAAACTAATTGTATCTACATTCACTTTAGCTGCATCATTAAGGATTAAATTTAGAGTATGAGCAGCACATGGCACGTAAAAAGCTCGAGGATTTTTGTTCAAAAGCAAATTTTGGAGCCCATATTTTTTCCCTTTCATATTTGCCCCATTGTCACACACTTGACCTCGCATGTCTTCAATGGGAATGTTCCATTATTGTTGTAAATAAACCACGTCCTGTGGAATCTGATATATCTGCAAAACCTAAAAAGTTTTCTCTGATCTTGACAATTCCATTGTCACAGGAAACAAAGCAAATAATAATGGTCATTTGTTCTGTTTTACTTGCATCAGGTGTGCAGTCTAAAATTATGGAATTATATTTAGATTTTCGAATTGATAATAAAATTGTATCCCTGATTGCATTACTTAAAGTTTCCAATATTTCCTTTTGACTGTCTTTACTCAAATAGTGTACCCTATTGTTTCATTGTAGGCCCCTTTCAGTATGATTTTCCACAACGGGATCAAACATAGCAAACAGTTCGACTAATTTTAAAAATTTGCCGTTATTCCTTTCATATAATTTATCAGATGATCTGCAAAAAGCTAAATTTCGACTACCGAGGGATTTTATAATTTCAATCAGGCATTCTAAAATACTTGATTATTGTTTCTCTTCCATTTCATACATGCTTTGAGTCTGGAAATGAATAGTAGTTTTGTTTTTTTAAATTTTTATCAAGTTCCTTCCATTTTAAGAAATTTTTCATATGAGTTAAACTAGTCTCATGTCTATGTAAAGTTGTACTTGCATTTCTCCAATCGTTGTAACCTTCTACAAGACTCAGTAGGTACGACAAGTTTGCAAAAAAACAGAATTTAAAGTTTCGGAATAAATGAGCCATGTTCTTGGTACATGCTCCCGTTTTCCATTTTTCTATTATAGTATGTGTCGCCAAATTTACGACCATATGTATCTCTGGGATACTATTATATTTTTATTTTGAACAGGCCCTATTTAATTTTAAATAGTTGACTAACTATTTTTCACTTAAATCCTGTTCAATTATCTTGTTCAATAGTTGCTATAGTACTTTCATGCAAACTGGATGATGTACACAGTTCTTCAACTCTGATTTCTGAAGTATCGAGTTTGTTACAATCTGCATCAGAATATTTTAACAAATTTATTAAGAGCCCCAGTTTGTTTCTTAATATCTGATTCTTTCGCAGCATGACGCTTACGATTTTGTGCACCGAATAACTTTTTTTAATTTTTGATTCCATTTCTAATATACCCACAAGAAATTATTACACAACACGACACAGAGACGAAATAATAGTCGGCACTGCGCTACTGTCAGTAGCCTACTGAGATGTGTACCATATGACTGGTTAACTAGCAACAAATGTTTTGTATGAAAATTCGTTTCTGCACATAAAAACCATTCACCATTTCACTTTAGATAGATTGCAGTAGACACAACATTCTGCAGACAAGCACTTAGCCTGCTCTAGCTGCAAAATTGTAAACAGCCGGCTGATCAAAGAGGCGGCAGTATACTTTTTTTTTAATTTTGCTTTTTCCGGCCTTATTTATTTTAATATTGATCATTTTAAGAATTTTTTGTTTTTATGATAAAAATTTTGTTTCTTAAAAATTTACTTATGAACCATTACCTGGCGGCGCTGCCCACATGCTCTGCATGCCCTCTACTGCCGGTCCTGTTGATACGTATTGAGTCGCTATACGTTGTTGCTGGAGGTTGTTTTTATAGAGCATTTTATTGATTAAGTTTAGAGGATACCCATTTTGAGATAGAGATTTGGAGATGTGGGAAAGTTAAAAGGAAAAATCAGACAATTAGATTCTTACACAGTGCTTTTTTTTTTTTGGCAGTATGCAGTACCACACCTTTTTTCTTAAGTTTTTAAAAATATACGATTTATTGACAGCAAAATGTATTATAAATATTCTGTTAGGTGGTACTGTGTTCATGAATTGAATTTTCATTTTGATTACTCATAAGTTGGTACCCTGCTTTCCTGTTTCATAGGTTGGTACATAACCGGAAACAGGAAGTTGTGTTCACTTCCGATTGCTTCCAGTATCGGTTTATCAATTCGATATTCCCTCTGCAACAGGCAGGTATTCATGTTCATGTAAGTTTTGAATTAATCTAAGTTAAATCAGTGCAATCATTGTTCAAAATGAGTAAAATAAGTAGTTACTTTATGCCAATGAGAAAAAAAGTAAGGCTGAAGAAGCAGAAATTGTTGAATCTACTTGCGATCCTGTAAAACAGAAAACTAGCACCGAAAAGGAAGCAGCTTCTGATAATGATTGGCCCGAATGTTGGACATTTTTGCAGAAAAATGACTTCTGTGAGAGAAACAAATGGTTGTATGTCAAGAATAAAATGTTGTTCTGCAAATCGTGTTGTGATATTGGAAGTCTTATCGTCAATAAACACATGAGAATGAAAATTTCAGCAGAGTGGCCAAATGGTAAAATCAGTCATTTTGGAGAATCTCGCAAACAATAGTTAATGTCATTAAGAAAAAAGATTTACGATCATAAAGAGAATGCAGCGCACAAAGTATGCCAACAAAGCGAGATGATGGATACGTTAAAAGTTTGGAAGTTGCTGTAATAACATCTTCATAGTGAGTATCTCTGATACTCACCATGCAGATGTTACTCACCTTTTTTTTCAGAAAAAAAACACTGCTCTTACATAAGGAACTCTCAACACTTTGTGGAGAAACTTAAGAATGTTAAGCTTTCCAAGACAGACATAATGGCAAGTCTTGATGTTGTATCCTTGTTTACAAACATACAGTCTAAGAAGTCATAAACATTATAAAAGAACTCTTTCCTAATGATATCACACAACTTTTGACAAGTTGGATATCAACTTGTCAAGCAAGTTGATGTGCCCCAAGCCTTCAACATCCTCTACACTTATAAATAATCAATCCTTATTGGAACATACAAAATTATCTCCTATTCTGTCTGTAATAAGACTAATAATCTCAAAAAATTACTTTAAATACAATGACTAATTTTTTGAACAAATTTTTGCTCTCCTAATGGGCCAAAATATCAGTAGTATACTTGCTGCACTTTTTCTTGCTCATATGGAAACACAATTCTTACTTCCCTCTCTGCTGATTAACATCATTTATTACTGTAGATATGTGGACTGTAGATTCAACACCTTTAACCCAAGATTAAAATTATCAGTTGAATACGAAGAAATTAAACCATAGACTTCTTGAATTTCCAAATCATCATTAGAAATTATTTGCATTTCACCTGCTATCACCCTTACTGTGTCAAAAAATCTGTCATATAGTAGCAAACAAATTAATCTGAACACTCACATTTTAAAGAAAAATTTTAATTTTGCAAGAGAATAAGTACAGAAATTAAACTCCAACTTTACCTAATAATTTATGTACTCCTCGGTTCCTAATAAGTTCGTTAATTTGCTTAGGTGTGGACTCTACCAGTGTAGAACACATTTTTCTTATTCCTGCATCTTGAAACATTCTTTCATAATGGATTGTATTAAGTTATCCTTTGTATCACAATTTAATTTTCCACGACACTTTCACTATAGCCCACAAATTTTCTATTGGGTTAATGTCAGATGAGTTACCTGGCCACTGAAGCAATTAGATGTTGTGATTTTTGAGAACACTTTCACTATTTTTGAAGTGGCATGAAGCGAGATCTTGTTGGAAGATGAGTTCTTTGTCTTTCTGGATCTGTGGGACCACTCTTTTCTCCAGTATTTTTTATGTATTGGTCACTTTTCATCATGCAGTCAACATGCACAAGTGATTCTAGACTGTCATGTGTAAAACAACCACAGAAAATCTTTTTATTCTGGGTGTTTAGGAGCTTGTTGAATGTGGTCAGAAGTCTTCTCAGCCACTGATGTGTGAACTTAGGGTACTCACTCTTCTTGGACGAAAAAAAAAAGTGCTCGCATTTGAGAATGACCTTCCACTTCTCAGCACTCCAATCTTTGTACACTTTTGCCCACTGGAATTAATAATTTATATGTGCTCCTCTATTTCTAATAAGTTCATTAATTTGCTTAGGTGTGGATGGACTCTGCCAGCATAGACTGCATAGCCTTCGTCAACAATTATTTCTTTTTTGGTGTGTGGGCAGTCTTTCCTACTTCCAACAAACTATGACGGACTGCTATACTAGCTGCCAAGTCTATTTAAGTCTACACAGACAATCTTGGATTCATTTTGTTGTTCCTAACTAACAAACAATCTTGAGTAAATGTAGTTTTCCTTGTCAACCAGATTTTCCTTTTCTGGAAAGGTTGACACCCTAAACCTCTTTAAAATCGCATTAACAGTGCTCAAACCAACACCACACTCATTGGCAATTTGTCTTTGAGTCATGAATGTGTGCTGAGGAAGAATACATATTTTTGAACTCTTTCTTGGAGATGGTATCCATTTTATAGCTACACAAAATGAATAAAACACTGTGAATATCAACTTGTTCACACTATTAAAAATGCACAATGCTAAAATAAACATCGTAGAGACAGTTAAAACACACAGCACTCAACCGAAATAGTGAACTAAAACCAAAACCGAAAGTAGTAAATCGAAACCAAAAAATTGACAAACATTTGGATTAATTTGTTCGCTACTGTATTAACACAATTCATTGACACTTACAAATATTCATCTTTTGATGCTTTTTTAAACCAAGAAATCGCTCATCTGAAATATCTTCAACTCTCAACAATATCCACAAGCAACTTAGAGACCAAGGGTGGGCAATTTAAGTGTTCATGCCAAAATCGTGAAATCTTTGATGCAAAATTTTCTCACATTCCAACCGAAATTATTTGGTGGCTTTTAAGTATTGGGAGAACCTTTTCAAATAATCAAAAATCACATTAGAGCAGTAAAATCAAAGAATATTGTAAGAGTAGTTATTGTAAGCCATGTAACATTGAATGAATGTAAAAATTAGTGATGGAATTTTTACTTAAGTCTTTTCCAATATATTACAGTGCACAATCTTATAATCATTTTATTATTATTATTATTATTATTATTATTCAAGCCTCCATGGAGTCAAAAGACTCATTGTGGGAAGTCCTAAGAAACACAGTCTATCAAGACCCATCGAGGGGAGGTCCCCCCCCCCTGAGAAACACGAAGTATCATACCACTCCTTAAACTCACTGACCGTTCTCGCTCTCACCGCTCCATCAGGCAATGCATTCTGTGGTTCAACCACCCTCCATGCAAAGAAACCACTCCTCATCCTCTTGCAAACAGTTTCCTTTTACTGATTTTACTGACTAAAGCATAATAAAATTAAAGATATTCTTTTATTAATTCTTAATCCCTTACGAGTAATACATAAAAAATACAGATAAAATAAAATGTTATTTTACCTACATAATATATTAAACAAAACTTAAATCTTAATCATTTTTAGCAGAAAACATCAAACCAAAACTAGAGAAAGAAAAATAGTGGACGTTTTATTTATTCAGCATCAATTAGACTTTTGCTGCTGCATCACTGATGACAGATAATTTATATCAGGTTTATATTTTGTAACCTGTAAATATATGCATGTGCTACTAGTTTCATCTGTAAGACTTCCTATTACCAGACTTAACAAAGTTCATCACCGAGAACAATAATTTAGAAGAATATGTAGATGCAAAAATGGATAGTAATGCTGTTGCAAGGGTTTTTGGAATAGTATTCAAAGTCCTTAGTACCTCGTTTTCCGTACTTCTCTCTGTTAATCGCTCCTTTTCAATGTTTTCCAAGTCAACTCTGAGGTCAACAAATTTTTGCCTTCAAATTGTGCTACTTTGAAAATCAATGAATTGCATTTTAAAATCATCCATATTTATCCATGAAAACATCTGCAAGTTTAATTCATCCAGTTTTATAGTGTCTGGAAACTTATGGATTTTGCAGTCCCTTCTAATTCTCTCAACGTAACAAATCTCAGAGAGAACTGCTTAACAGTTAACATAGTGACATTTAAAAATAGCTTTTGAAGACATTGGCGGTCTGTTTTGTCATCCTTTTGGAGATTATTGATGTATTTCTTTAGGTTTGGAAAATATCTCACTGTCTTCATCCCTCTTAAAAACTCTAAAAAAGTTTCATTTCAGATGCCTTTATGTCGTCAAACATAACATCAAGAGTCTTAAGAGAGCCTTGTAGTTTAAGGTTCAAGTAATTTAAATGTTTGCAAAAATCTGCAAAAAAAACAGTTTACAAACTGCACGATTCATATATTTCTTTATAAGACATTTGTTGATTAGTCAAAAAGAGGTTTATCTCATCCAGGCATTCCACAAATCGTTTCAGAACAAGACCTCAACTATGCCAGTGAACATTGTTGTGCATTATTAGTCCTTTGTACACTGAATTCACTTCATTCAATATATTCTGAAATTTTCTTTTATTCAAAGCATGTGCAAAAATGTAATTAACAACCTTGGTTACTGTTTGCATCACTTCTTGGAGTTCCTTTAGGAACATAACATCAAGTTATGCACATAAAGCCTCCTCATGTATGAAAACCTATCAGTGAATGACCAACATATTTTGCAAACAGATTTACAAATCCTGCTTCCATACCAATCAATCATGCTGGTTGCACCATCTGTTGTGATGGATACTACTTTTGAAATATCAATTTGCCGAATAGATAATTCGTTCATAACTGCTTTACATATATCAACCCCAGTGGTACGCTCAGGTAGTCTTTCAAGGTTAATCATCTCTTCACGTACTTTGTCAACCCTACAAAATCGAGCAAAGATTGCTAGTGTAGCTGATGATGTAATGTCTGTGCTCTGATCAACAAAATAGAAAAGAACTTACATGAAGCCAAATTTTTTGTTAATTGTTCTGTTGTATTTATTTCCAACTTACGTATCCTATCCTTAACTGTTTTTCTACTCACAGACAAATCTTTAATCTGCTGAATAATTTTTACCTTTTCTGAAAGATTGTCAAAAAGGAAAGGAGCACATTCTCCAGCCATGCCTTAATATATTCTCCATCACTCAGTGGTTTTCCATATTGGGCAATAACTTTTGAAACCTCCTCAAAATTAGCCCAACTGAGTTGGAAGTAGGCCTCCCTGAAATAAATTTCATCGAAGTATTGGATGTTTTTTTTTTTTTTATCTTGCTCAGTTCACGAGAGATTAATTCTCTTTGTTCTTGCTCACTTTTATTGCTTAAATTCTTTTGAACAGTTTTCAAAATGTCTCTTTACAGAAGAAGTCCTACAGACAGTTGATTCGGAACATAAAACGAATAATGCTTTATTATCTTTCTTAATCATACCAATTTTTTTCATTCCAGTATTCTTTGAATTTCCTAATATCCTCTTCATTTGAATGTCTGTTTCTTTGCTAGTGGTTGTGACATTCTGTACAATTTGTAAAGGGCAGGAAGCAAATAAAAATATACGATAATGGTATGTTTATATATATAGCATAAATATTAATAGAAAAAAAGGGAGGAAGAAAGAAAGGAAGCCAAAAAGGGCATAAAGCGAAAGGCAAACGAAAAAAGTAAATTACAACTGAATGATCAAAGTTGTACAACCACAAGGTACATACAAAAAATGATTGCTTTCTTCATATAGCTTCCAACTTTAATGAAAATCAGATAATGGGGTGTAAAAATGTGGACAGAGACAAGTGGACACTGACAAAATATAAGCCTACCTACATGCATGCAAATGAAAGAGATGGTATGCATGCTATCTAATCACATGCAGATAACACTTCATAATCCTGAATCTTGATAATACATTTCACATAGCTTTAACAATAACTTATGTTTATGGCAATGTAAAGAAATTTTGCATTTTTATCTAATAAATTTATATCTAATTAATTGACAATAAATACTTCCAATCCATATTTTAATGACTTACAATTTAATTAAATCCAAATCCACGTATATACACACTTTAGAAAACCGATATTCTTTATGCAACATAAAAAAATATATAAAATGATAGTAAAGGAGTTGCACCAGATCTGGCTGCCTAGCTGCCCAACAGCTGAACAGGACAAAACTTGTATGTCAGTATATTGCAGAGATAAATTTCTTGGAAATAGGATGTTTGTTTGATTTTCTTATTACTTATTATTACTAAAACAGTTGATAGTGTTTGTTTCTTTATTGTATTTTTATTTGATATCGCTTTGCTTAATAAAATCTTATTCTATTAAGTTGAAATATACAACTCGGCGTAAATATCAGATATGTACAATGGTACCTTGATTTGTGAGCATAATTCATTCCAGAAACGTGCTTGTAATCCAAAGCACTTGTGTATCAAAGCGAATTTCCCCATAAGAAATAATGGAGACTCAGATGATTCGTTCCAAAACTCAAAAATATTCATATAAAAATGATTAATACAAAATACATATACCTTCGTATACCTTATATATGTATACCTTTTTATATTTTTATTATTTAAATGTAATATACATAAATTAATCGAATTTATTAATTACATTATAATTACATATTACAGTAATTGTATTGGGTAGGACAACTTTCATTGTCACTAACGGAATCACTGCTATCTGTTGACTCTTTTTCCTTTTGTGCGACTTTAACAAGGAAAACCTATCCAATGACACTTGCTTTTGCCTCTTTTTGAGGATTTCACGGAAATATGAACTTGACCTTAATGAACTTGAATTCTTCCAATAAGTCATTCTCAACGCCTGGAGGATGAGCAGGAGCATTATCCATAATCAGCAAGACTTTGAGTGGCAATTTTTTTCTAAAAGGTATTTCTTCACTGCAGGACCGAAGACCTTGTTAATCCACTCAACGAACAAGATACGAGTGACCCAAGCCTTACTGTTGGACTTCCACATAACGTTTAACTGGTTCTTCTGCACCTTGCATTTCTTGAAGGCTTGTGGATTCTCAGAATGATACATGAGCAGGGGCTTGACTTTGAAATCACCGCTTGCATTAGCACAGAGCAAGAGGGTGAGATGGTCTTTCATGGGCTTGTGACCGAGCATTGCATTCTCTTCTGCTGTAATGTAGGTCCTCTTTGACATCTTTTTCCAAAAAAGCCCCGTCTCATCGCAGTTAAAAACTTGCTGCGTCAGGTAACACTCGGAAACCATGAGCTTCTGGAACTCGGCAGCGAACGCCTCAGCTGCCTTTCATTCCAAACTCACAGCCTCTCTGTGCGTCACAACACTATGGATGTCACTTCCCCTCTTAAAGTTATCAAACCATCCCCTACTCGCCTTGAAGCCTAATTCGTTTTCTGTAGACGTGCTTGCTGGTTTATTTATGAGGTCGGCGTACAAGGCCTTTGCCTTCTCACAGATCAAGTTCTTGTTCACAGTATCACCTGCTAATTCTTCTCATTTATCCACACCAAAAGCAACTTTTCTACATCTTCCAGAATACGTGGCCGTTGCTTCAATACTCTCGTGACTCCTTTTGCTACATCTAGCCCCCTTAGTTCTTTCTTCTTTAATACGGTGCAAATCGTTAACGTAGACTTCTTATAAAATCTTGCGATGGCAGCCACTTGCATACTTTGTTCGTGCTTCCACCCTAATCATCTCCTTCTTACCGCCTTCCTTTTCAACCCTTTTCTTCATTGGGGCCATTGTCGTCATACAGTTAATAAAGAACAGTCACTACATTTGGACACAAAATAAAAAAATGCTCTACGCACACACACGTGGTCACAACGTTAGCACGAATGTTGGCTATACGAATGAGGTATGCTGACTGAGACTGAGCATGCGAGACGATTACCCACAATCCCGAGAGGCTTGTGATCACGTGACACTCGGCAGACAAAGCGTATAGGTAATACTCGTATTGCAAGACCTCGTTTGTTTATCAAGTTAAAATTTATTAAAAATTTTTGCTTGTCTTGCAAAACACTCACAGACCAAGTTATTCGCAATCCAAGGTACCACTGTATTTATTTATTTAATTATTTTTTAAGGTGAGCCCTGGATTGTGTGCCAGGAAAAAAGTCATTGGCGTGCCATGTTTGGCATGCATACAAGGATTCCCCCCCCACACACACACCACCACCATAATAGACAATGTTATTCACTCAGCCAAAAATCACATTCTCAGAGCAGCATATCCACACCACATATAGCTTTAAAATTCCCATATGTCGAAAACTTATAAAGCCACAAAACAAATATTGAAATATTCAAATTACAGAATTGTCTTCGCTACAAACAAACAAAGTACAAAATTTACTAAAACATAGAACCACAATAACTCAGGTTGACATGCTACTATGCCATAAAGTAGTTTACAAGTTGAGTTGCCAGTCAGAATGCAACATCTGTTATATTGGTTCCATCATTCATTCTATCAAGTCTCGCTTAATTGAACACTTTTGAGACTGCAATATTCCCATACATGACTACCTACTTTCCACTACAAAGAAAAAACAAACAAAAACATACCAGAAACAACCAAAATCTACCACTGAAATATCCTTGCATGCAATGCAATCTAAACATACCCCTGAAATCAAAAAGGTTATCATTACTGATTTCCAAGAAAATGAATCTAAATTATGCTGTTCTGAATATCTCTAGCAAATAAGAACCAGACAATGTACTATAAACACAAAAAGACCATATTTACTATCCCCTTCATTGCAATTAAACTAAATAAATTACTTCCCTGTATCTCAAACGAACCCAGTTCCCAAATACTAAAACCAATCAAACTCGTCTTTCCTGTCAGATGTCATCTCCTTCTAGGAGGTTGACTACCATGAGCTTCCACCATGTATGGTTTTGTGCTTCTCATTTGCATTCTTCATACGACAAAAAGGTCCAGTCCTTAATATTTCCCATCCAATCTGTTCTTTTTCTTTCTCTTCTTCTTTTTCCTTGTACACTGCAACTCCTCTTAAACACTGCAAAAAATGGCCACATGGCTAGCTCACAGTCAGTTTTCTTCTTTATTCATCTGATGATGTTTTTGACATAAATGAAACTGCCAGTACCTGTCATGTTTATTGTTGGCTTACTATAACAAGTTTTGTTTTGTTCTTGGTTCTTTAAAATTCAAAGGTTTCAAATTCATCCTTTCATCATTCATTCATCTTAACTTTTTCGTCATTGGTTTAAAATTCTTGTTTCATCTTTGTTTTTCCTACTCTCATTTGTTACTACCTGGTACCTACCACTCTAAATTGCATATCTCAGCTCTAATGAAGTCTTATAGTCAAGTTTTCAGCATTTATATCTTTAAGGCGTAGGCAATGGGGGGGGTCTGTTCCATTGAAAAAATTGCTTAGCATTTTCTTTTACATTACACATGTACTATCTTGTAGCTGAAGGAATTGTATATGTTGTAGTTTCTTGCCGAATATAGTAAACTATAAAGTATTGGCGACACTAGCGTTAGCCAATGCAAGTGATCCTAGTACGTAGTACAATACCAGGGCAACTCGTTGCAAAGGTGGGGGAAAGTTCAGATCGCTATTCTTAGGTATTTTCCATAATGTAAAAACACATTTCCTAGGAAATGTATGCTGTTATTACATTATGGAGGGAGGTCACTACCCAGACCGGTTTCAGCCTTTTTTGAGGCTTCATCAGTGAGTAGAATGGGAGTTCATGTCTTTCATCATCGACCTTTGGAGTATAAAGATTGCTGAGGGTCAGCAGGTAGTAATAGGGGAAATTAAAGAAAGGTAGAGTAGGATAGTAGGAGATAAAAAGAGGCCTCAGTCAACCTGTTTAGCTGTGTAACCCAGAGGTTGTGGCTAAAAGGTCTATTAAACATAATCTCCTTACACCTGTTCTAAAAAAAAAAACTTAAAATTTACACTTCACTTTATACGAAAAAGATAACTGTAGGTTACATTAATCCAGGTATCTGGAGACGTCATCTCGTAACTCCTAAAAAAAAGAAAAACGTTTGTTAAAATTTGGAACTTAGATTCTTCTTAAACTATGCCTTACAACTGAAAAAGAAAAAAAAAAAGAGAAAAAAAACTACGATAGCGGAATCTGTATTGAGGTGGACTTTATCAACCAGAGAACCGAGAGTTGGGGGAAGAACCCGGCCTGAGTGATGCAGCCCACAAGGAGCTGCACCGCCTCGATGTAAGCCTTCGCAGCCCGGGTTCTCAGGTCTACCCACTCCTTAGTGAGCTAGAGAAACCAATAAGTTGTACAATAGAATTAAGTATTTAGTTGGTCCTGAAAGGAGGACAAGTTTTTAGTTTGCCCTGAACTCTTTTTTTGTTGTATTTTTCTGTAAGATTTGAGAAGCTACTGTTTTTTCCCGGCCATTTATTATTTGGTGAAGAGCTTTATACAGACTCCTTTCTGTTTCTTCGTTTAATTCAGGGATTCCTTTTAGCTATGCTGGTTTTAGTTCACTTAATCTTTCTATATAGAGGTCTCCCCATTCTAAGCTTATGGTCTCAGGACCTGTGAGGAGGAGTATAGGTGCTCCTATTTTGTTTATTGCCCTTTGGAGGATTACCTCGGAGTCTTCTGGGATTAAACGCATTAGAACCCTTTGGGCGTCCACGGCGGGGATGGATTCTTCCTCCGATTCCTCGGCTGAGGTAATATTGCCTTTTCTTGATTTTTCAGTCTCTTGATTTTCTATTCTGATCTCCCTTTCTTCCTCTTCCTCAGAGTCAGATACTTCTTCTGGGCATGTGTTATCTGGTTTTGTTCTCTTCGTTTCTCCTTCTTCAGGGCTGATTGGTCTTTTTTCTGTGTTGTTGCTGGCTTCCATTTCTTCTACTTCTGTGGTCTCTTCCATCTCGATGCGAGTTTTCCTTGCGTTACGTTTCTTTTTTTTCTTTATTTTCCATTCTGAGTTTTTCGTGGTGGCGGCTTGATTTCCTGTTGTTACTGTCACGATAGCTGTGGGTTGAATGACTGGAGAGTCTTCCTGCTCCGTTGTTTTAGGCTCCTCTGCTGTTTTGCCTATAACTAGAATGTCGTCCTTTTTTTCGGGTTCAGGTTTATTTACTGGAGTGGCTGCTGGGGTTGGCGATATAGCACCTCCTATTCGTTCTGCTTGTGTCCTGTTGGGACAAATGTCTACTTTGTGGGTTGTATTTCCACAATTCAAGCAAGGTGCCTCACACTGACCTAGAGCATGTCCTGCCGCCATGCAGTTCCTGCATTTGTTCTTCGGGCAGTCTGCACCTAGATGTTCAAGTGATCCGCACCGAAAACATTGCTTTCTTACACCAGGGTAGTTGACTACTACCCTGGCAGAGCCTAGAAATACAAAGTTGGGGACCTCAGCCTTCATCTCCATAAGGAAGGTCACCTTGCCAGTCTTCCAGTCGGGGTAGTCGGCATTGTTGGTGATTTTGACGTTCTGTACGTCTCCCCATTTTGAGAAAACCTTTTCGATTATCTCACTCCCTTCCTCGAGATATTCTACAGGGAACCTTTCTATTCGTAGTGTCTTCAGTAGACTTTCTACTACGAAGGGATAGATCATTTTCCCTTCACATTCTACACCTGCCATTAACTTATTCCTGGTTTCTATATCTTTCACAACTACCTGGTATCTACCTGCTCCATAAGGGGTAAAACCAAATATCTTTTGTGCCCCTACTATGTCGGCGAGAGCTCTCGCTAAAGTTCTCTTCGGTATGTTGACGCCTGCCTCTATACCGAGGGTCTTCACTCGCGGCAGAAATGAAATCATTTGGAAGAGAGAAAAATATCTCACTATGAATTAACTCCCGGAAAAATGGATAGACCTTTAAACCAGGGCCAAGCGTTCCCCGTTTGCAGAAATCTCCTGCTACACTACATAGAGGCAGAAGACTACAAGCAGGCACAAGGCAAAAAGAGAGGAAAAATAACTAAAAAAAATTTCTCACCAAAGCTGGAAGTTTCTGGCAGCAGGACTGGAACATGCAGCTTTCTTCTAGATTCGTTGGATCGGACTCTCCTCACAAACTGGAACTCATACTGGAACGAACTGGAATTCATCAGTGAGTAGCTAGACCTAATACCAAAGTGTATAGCGAAAAGAACTTATGTACTCTGCGAACGAGTTTTCCAAACAGGTGCAACCATTAAGTTACTTAAGTATAAAGAGCTAATAAGCTTCATTTCGGCAATGAAAACATTACTTAAATTAAGGGGATATTAAATCCCACGTAGTTTTAAAACCGAACAAGAAACTCAAAGATCGGAATCAGAGAGTTTCTTGCCGAATATAGTAAACTATAAAGTATCGGCGACACTAGCGTTAGCCAATGCAAGTGATCCTAGTACGTAGTACAATACCAGGGCAACTCGTTGCAAAGGTGGGGGAAAAGTTCAGATCGCTATTCTTAGGTATTTTCCATAATGTAAAAACACATTTCCTAGGAAATGTATGCTGTTATTACATTATGGAGGGAGGTCACTACCCAGACCAGTTTCAGCCTTTTTTGAGGCTTCATCAGTGAGTAGCTAGACCTAATACCAAAGTGTATAGCGAAAAGAACTTATGTACTCTGCGAACGAGTTTTCCAAACAGGTGCAACCATTAAGTTACTTAAGTATAAGTAACCTGTTTGGAAAACTCATTCGCAGAGTACATAAGTTCTTTTCGCTATTCACTTTGGTATTAGGTCTAGCTACTCACTGATGAAGCCTCAAAAAAGGCTGAAACCGGTCTGGGTAGTGACCTCCCTCCATAATGTAATAACAGCATACATTTCCTAGGAAATGTGTTTTTACATTATGGAAAATACCTAAGAATAGCGATCTGAACTTTTCCCCCACCTTTGCAACGAGTTGCCCTGGTATTGTACTACGTACTAGGATCACTTGCATTGGCTAACGCTAGTGTCGCCGATACTTTATAGTTTACTATATTCGGCAAGAAACTCTCTGATTCCGATCTTTGAGTTTCTTATTCGGTTTTAAAACTATGTGGGATTTAATATCCCCTTAATTTAAGTAATGTTTTCATTGCCGAAATGAAGCTTATTAGCTCTTTATACTTAAGTATATGTTGTAGTTTATGTAATTAAGATGGACTGTGGTTGTGACATAGTTTGGGGTTCAGTCAAAACAGGAGATCAGATTTGGGTACCTGCAGGTGATGATGCACATCATTTAGGTTGGTGTTATACCACAAATGAAGTGAGTATGGAAGAATTTTTTTTTTTTTTTTTTAAATTTTTGGGGGAAGTTTCTTTAAGGTTTATTATTCAATTTAATCACAGTTACACTATTTATTGATGTTTATTTTTATACTGGCATTATGAAGATGAATAGGAAAAAAAATAGCAGGGGAACATAGTGAGAGGAGATGTTCTTAAATGTATTGCCAGTATAGAGAATATCCATCTCCATGCCATCATGTCTTCGACAGTGCCTCTTGCATGCAATTAGTCTCCATCCAGGCATGACCTGACAGTGCTGCTATCTACTACACTGCCAGGCACAATCTGGTAGTGTAGATGGTAGCAAGATTATGCACCAGCTGAGTAGGAAGCCTTCTAGATGTGTGGCCATCCCGGTTAGTCTGTCCTCCCATACACTGTTGGCCAGCCTGTGGAACTTCTTTACTTTATCCTCAAAAATAGGACATGAAGAATAATCAAATATTTGCACATGAACATTGATTGCAAGGATAAAGTTCATTTTTTTTTTTTAATGTTTGGGATTTGTATATCACAATTGTAAAACGACAGTTTTGCAAAACAAAATGTTATGCAAAGCATTCAGTGTGGAATCTCTCACTCATGGATTGAGTGCTACTATGTGAAATGCAAACGTTTTGTGAATTTTTTTTAAATTTAGTGGTGATAATTTCATTTAATTATTTTAATTTATGTTTTGAGATGGTTGCTGACACGAAATTGCACTATCCTAAAATCGTCTAAATTTTGGACTAGTTTCATCAGTATCAGATAATATACACTCTGATAGATCAGAGGGTTTGTGTTGGCCAGTAATGGATTATCTTTTATGTGGCTAAATTTTAATTTTTCTATATTGGAGCCATAATTTCAAAAATTTAATGTGCATTTTGTCTGTGGTATCTGTAGGTGGAAGATGAATTTTATCACTTGGTGTGAGACCAACCTCCCTGCTTATTAGCGGCTTGAAAATGTTCCATGTTTGGTCTCTAGCACATTGACTGCCATACTAGAAAAAAAACAATTTTTCCTTCGGGCCAAGGTGTTTTATTACGAAAATAGAATAAAAACTTCGAAAACAAAACGATCCTTTCTAATAAAGAAGATGTAGTGTGTGCAGGCCCAGCTGGTGGCGTATGAAATATACACAGGTGCCTAAAAGATGTCAAAAAATATGAGATAAGAGTTTAAACAAACAACGAATGGTACATATAATTATGAATGTACGTCGTCTTCCGTTTGGGCCCCTTCAGATCTTCCCGGAAACGAATAAATAAATTCTGAAATTGTATCCTCGACCCGATTATATCACTGTACTTTTTTATTAAAATTTACGAAATTATACCTAAAATAGATCTTCTTTATTCTTTGATGTATCATAAATCAACCTATGATTAATTGTTGAGTTCCGTGTAAGGGCCGTATCCTAATTTTAATCATATCGGATGCATGTGGTCCGACCCTAAAAGTCGGCTTACTACTGATAATTCATTCCTCTTGACATTCGAGCCTGTTATGTTAGCAGGCTGTTAGGGCGGCATCAGCGACCCAAAATAATCGGCGAACTCTCGAGTCCAATGCGAAACATTCTTGTAAAATTCTCTTATCTATTTTCATTGAATCTTCCTGAGAGAACTAAGTAGGCTAGTATTCTGTAACATTTCCAACAAGTTATATTGAACAATTGTTGGTGTAAAAGAAATATTGTTTTGTATAAAAGACATAAAGGTAGGATATTTCACTTGCTTTAGAAGAAATGTACCTATGTAACTAGGTTAAAAAAGATTTGCAGAAATTTGGGGTGAAGTAGAAGAAAAATAGTACACCAGAAATGGTTTTGAAGTGGATTTATAACAGCAACCTTGAAGAACTCTTTGCAAATTGACTGATTGCATTGAGAATACTATTGACTTTGCCTGTTTCAGTTGCTAAGGGAGAGAGAACATTTTTTGAATTACAATTAATAAAATCCACCTGTGATCAAGCATGAGTCAAAAAAAACTAAATGGTTTGGCACTAATTTCAGTAGAAAATAATATTGCTCAGTCTATCAACATTGTACTGCGACAGGATTTCACTAAAATGAAAGCCAGACGACGAGTCCCTTTTAGCAAAATTAATATAAAGAATACGTGAATAAATCTCTTAACTTTATATTGCTATTTTATATTATTTTGAAAATTTGTATAAGCAGGACTAATCCGTAGGTAACATTATACTGTAAAGCGGTTTTCATTTGTTTTTCATTTCCTGTTCGTTTATTCGCTTTATTCAAAAAAACAAAAAAAATCCCCTCCTGGTGGCACTTTTTTTGGCATTTAAGAAATCTTGCTATACTGTCTATAAAACAGCAACTGAATGAAATAGACCTTGATAATGTCATCGACGATTTTGCAAACAGAAAAGCAAGAAAATAACATTTTAGAATGTTGGAATTAAAGTTTTACTTCAAAAAGAAACATAGTGTTTTTAATTTATTTCCCTTTACGTAGTTCTGGCGTTTTGTAATTTTTTAAAAAACCTATGTAGGAATTACCAACATTTCGAAAAAACTGTGCCATTTATAACATAATAAATCTAAAATCATGTTTTGAATACATATGGATACATAATTAATTAAACTTTAAGTAAACTATTACGTGTATCATCATTGAACAAAGTTTTAATTTTTATTAAACAAATGAATAATATGATATAATTATGTTACTACTTACTTTTAATGAGATGGTTGAGCTTCTTGGCTCATGCAGAATTGATGGATATATGGCTCAATATTGGTACTTCAGTCGAAGATAGACATACACACTAAGACGATTTCTGTACTTTTGTTTTTATTTGCAGGAGCAGTGAAAATCCTTTCTCACAAAGATAGGTTGTAGAAAACTGCATGACGATTTTCAGTGCTGCTTCTGATAATTCGGGAAATTCACTTCCCGCTAAGGCGAGATCCAAAATCGATCCTAACCAAGATCACGAAATTGCATTTTAAGCCCACTGTCACTTGAAAGCTCAATAAACTGTTCTTTTTTTGATAACGAAAGGTCATTCTCATGACTGTAAACCTGAAATGGATCGCTAACCCACAGAAATTTCTTATAAACATTATTCGGAAAATATATTTCAAAATTCTGTTTCAGAGTTTTGAGATGGTCCCAAACCCTTTCCAGAAACTCAGAATCAACAAAAAGATCATTTTCCTCGAAAAAGATTCCAATGTTGGAAAAGGTGCAAATTGTCTGTCTTTTACATAATTAATCCATAAAACCAGTTTTTTTCTCGAATGCCTTTATTTTGTCGTAGGCATCAAGAACAGTTAAAGAATTTCCCTGAAGGAAGAGATTTAGTTCGTTTAATTTTGAAAAAAAATTTCTGAAAGATAGTGTTGATAACCATGCTTTATCAACAAGGAGTGATGCAAAATTAGAATTACGTTCATTTACAAACAATAAAACTTCATGCCTTAATTGAAATAACAGGTATTAGTACTTGGCCTCTGGAAAGCCAGCGAATTTCAGAATGAAGCAGAAGTTGTATATATTTGCTGTCCATTTCATTGCAGAATACTGAAAATAACCTGTTATTTATCGGTCAAGCCTTAATAAAATTAACTAGCTTTACAGCATTGTATAGCACAGTTTTAAATTCTAGTGGAATTCCTTTGGAGGCTAACGCTTCCCTATCTTTATTTCCCTATATATATTTCGGATATGAAACAATGTACCCAGTTCATATCCGGAACTACTTTGTTGAACTTAGAAACAATCCCACTATGCCTGCCTGTAAGGGCGCGAGCTCCATCTGAACAGAAGCCCATACATTTTCCCCACTGCATCCCTTTGTGTAGTATGTAATTATTGAGAGTGTGAAATATTTCTTCTCAAGTTGTTCGGGATGACAAAATTCTACAAAACAGAATATTGTCATGAATGTTATAATGCGCATATCTTATTATGCATATCTTATAGATATGCATAATAAGGGCTCTTCTTAACTCTTTCGATTAACTGAGATTCTACGTCGCCTGCCATATCATTAATTCTGCGACCGACACTGTCATTTGAAAGAGGAATCAAGCATCATTTAGTAATTTGTTGCCAAACATAGTTTTTACCACATCTTGTATAGCTGGAAGTAGTAAATTCCCTAATACAATGAGGTTTCCCTATTTTCACTATGCGCAAACTTAAGAGATAGGATGCTTCCAGTGCCTTGCCATTAATCAAACCCATGGCCGAAACTATATCTTTCCTATGATTTAATGTCCCTAAGCGTCGCTGAAAAAATTCTATTTGCTTATTTTTCACATCACAATGTTTAATTTCTAAATGTCGGAGTTTCGCGGGTTTCATGCACTAGTTCGACAACACTTCATAACACAAAACATTGAGGTTTCTGTTCACGTTCATTTCCACACCAAGTAAACCTGAATTCCAAATATGAACTGTTATATTTCCTGCTGTATTTTTTCTTTGAACTGCTTATTTCTTCTACTTTAATAGTATCAGATTTACTTGCCGTTACAACACATGTATCACAATTAGGGGTTAGCATCACCTGTTCCATTTGCTCTTCTTTTCAAAGCCCTAGTTCTAAGCCACATTTCCATTATTAAAATAGTTTTTGAAAAATATATAAATTCTTAACAAAGGCTTAACTCACGACGCACTTTGTCCAAGTATCACTTAGCACTTCTGAAGATATACTGAGCCTTGGTTGAAAGAGGGAAATCTTCAGCATTTGGTTGAAATGTAGATAACACATGCTCACTTCAAATCTGACAAAACAGCAAGGGAAGACAGAAGCAATAAAACTATATTGTTGTTCACTTTACCCCTCTTTTATTATTCATCATTCTGCTGATACAAATTTAGCAGCAGAGTGACGAATAATAAACGAGGGGTGACGTGAACAGCAATATAGTTTTATTGCTTCCGCCTTTTTAACATTCTGACGCTATTTATTTATTTTTTTATGTCTCAGTTTGATTTCAATACTTTCTACTTACTTATTCAATTTTAATTTGTTTTGTTTGGATAATTAAAAAATATATATTTATTTAATTAATTTACGTCTGCCTGCAGACCATCTGTCCCGTCGTCGTGGACCAGGTTGTCAGGTTGAGAAACTCTGATCTAGACCACTGACATTAATTGTGGTAGTGAATATATCTCTTGTTCTTTAAGATTGATGTTGGCAGAGCTTCCAATTAGGCCATAAGAGGATGAGTTCTTACAAGGAATTTAGTAATACACCTTGAACTGAGAGGGTAGGGAGTTGATCTTGAGAATGGATAAAAGCAGGTTGCTTCATATAAGGTTTGAAAGCAGTAAACGTTATTTCTTTCAAGTTCCAGCTGTTTTTAATGCCCTTGGATATAAGGGACAGATAATAGCATAATTGCGATCTGTATATTGAGAGATATAAAATGCAGGTAGGAGCAGGTATCATGTTAATTTTCATTATTATTATTTTATATATATATATATATATATATATATATATGAAAGAATGATCATTAACTCGGTTAACATACATATTTTTTAACAAGAATTGAATGACTAGAACCGAGATTTAAGTAAAAAGGTTTTAATATAAAAACACGACTAGTTTCGGCTTGTAACAGCCTTCATCAGGTGACATTATAAAAGAAAGAAAATACACTAAAACACTGAAGCTTAAATAAACTATGAACATCATAGAGATTCTCTATACATAATTGACATTAAATTGTTGTGGTTGTATTTAAAGTTTTTTTGTTTGTTGTATAGTTGGGAATCTACGTGCTAGTAGCATCTTGTGAACGCCAGTACATGATTACAGCTGAATTGACTATCTGGGAGGTTGTAGCTCAAGTCATTATTTAGATGAACAAGACTGAAGATGATTTCTCTAGATTCCACGATTTTTCTCTCTAGTTCATCATTGCAACGGAAGATGTTAGTAGATTTTTTCCAGCAGACTTTGGGTTTCATCATTAGGATTAGCTGAGAAAAGGATATGACTTGATAATGCACTGGCTCACTGTCTCTTGTAAGTAATGTCCCTCATGTGTTCTTCCATATGCAATTCAACAGATTTGTCTGTCTGCCCAAAATAAGGAATATCACAATCACACAATATTTTATATGCTCCATGGTATTTGAGATGATGATGACAAGGTTTTTGGGTGGCTTATTAAGAAAAGGATCTTTGGAAGCGGAGTGAACAAGGTTCTGATATTGTATTTTCTTAGAACTTTTGCTAATTTATGTGAAACTGTACTTATGTAAGGAATAGATATATTGCCTTTGAATCTATTTGTTTCTTCTGAACGATGTCTAGGAGGATTAAGAAAGAATCTTTCAATGATTCTCTTGGAATATCCATTAACTTCGAAAGAAGTTTTGAGATGGTTTATTTCTGTAAGAAGTTCATTTGGGTCATCCAGAAGAGAACGGGCTCTATGTCCCAAGGTAGAAATTATTCCAAGTTTATGAGGAGGGAAGTGATGAGACTGACTATGCAGATATCTAGTATGTGTGGGCTTTCTATATATCGATATTTTGAGTTTACCAGAAGAGCGGGTCAGTTTGACATCAAGAAAAGGCAGGGAATTATCCGTTTCAAGCTCGGCAGTAAACATAATACTATGATGACTATTGAGATGTTTGAGGAAAACCATAAGGGAATCATGTCCATGGCTCCAAATAATGAAGACATCATCTACATAGTGTTTCCAAACTTTAGCTGTTAAAATAAAGGAAGAGATAGTCTTGGTTTCAAAATCCTCTAAGTAAATATTTGCAAGTACAGGTGATAAAGGATTACTCATAGCCAGTCCATGATTTTGCTTGTATATAGTATCTTGAAATCTGAAGTAACTGGACTTGATGCAATGTGTAAGCAAGGCTAACATTTTTTTGGATAACTTGTCCTTGAGTAATGTTAGGACTTCATCTGTTGGGACATTAGTGAACAGAGAAGTTATGTCCAAGCTAGCCATGATTTCATCTTGATTAACTGTTATATCCTTGATGTATGTAACGAAATCTGTAATGTTCTTCATAAAGGACTTACAAATACTAGGTATTTGGCAAGATATTTTGAAAGGTTGTACGTCGGAGAATTGATACCTTCTACAATGGGGCGTAGTGAACTTAATACATCATAGTATTAAGTTTACTGCCGAGCTTGAAATGGATAATTCCCTGCCTTTTCTTGATGTCAAACTGACCCACTCTTCTGGTTAACTCAAAATATCGATATATATAAAGCCCACACATACCAACAGATATCTGCATAGTCAGTCCTATCACTTCCCTCCTCATAAGCGTGGAATAATTTTCACCTTTGGACATAGAACCCGTTCTCTTCTGGATGACCCAAATGAACTAACAGAAATAAACCATCTCAAAACTTCTTTCAAAGTTAATGGATATTCCAAGAGAATCATTGAAAGATTCTTTCTTAATCCTCCTAGACATCGTTCAGAAGAAACAAATAGATTCAAAGGCAATATATCTATTCCTTACATAAGTACAGTTTCGCATAAATTAGCAAAAGTTCTAAGAAAATACAATATCGGAATCTTATTCACTCCACTTCCAAAGATCCGTTTCTTAATAAGCCACCCAAAAATCTTGTCATCATCATCATCTCAAATACCCTGGTGTATATAAAATATTGTGTGATTGTGATATTCCTTATTTTGGGCAGACAGACAAATCTGTTGAATTGCATATGGAAGAACATATGAGGGCCATTACTTACAAGAGACAGTGAGCCAGTGCATTATCAAGTCATATCCTTTTCTCGGCTAATCCTAGTGATGAAACTCAAAGTCACAAAGTCTGCTGGGAAAATTCTACTAACATCTTCCGTTGCAATGATGAACTAGAGAGAAAAATCGTAGAATCTAGGGAAATCATCTTCAATCCTGTTCATCTAAATAACTTGAGCTACAACCTCCCAGATAGTCAGTCAGCTTTAATTGTACTGGCTTTCATAAGATGCTGCTACTAGCACGTACTTTCCCAACAATGCAACAAACAAAAGAACAGCTTTAAATACAGCCACAACGATTTAATGTCAATTATGTATAGAGACTCTCTCTATGATGTTCATAGTTTATTTAAGCTTCAGTGTTTTAGTCTTTTTTCTTTCTTTTATAATGTCACCTGATGAAGGCTGTTATAAGCCAAAACTAGTTGTGTTTTTATATTAAAACCTTTTTACTTAAATCTTGGTTCTAGTCATTCAATTCTTTTTTTTAAAAATATATATATTATTGTAGCCACTGTATAAGAATGTGTGATGAATAAAGGAGAGTTCAGCTGCAAGAGAAGTTCTGGTTGGAACAGTTGATGGCTCTTGTTAACAACTTTTTTATTATAATATTATTGTTGGCATGTGTGGAAGAGAGGAGGAAATGGGAAAGCTTGAATATATCTACCTGTTTGAGTAACTTTTCTGTAACATGAGAAAGAGTTTTGTTAGGGGAAATCTATGATTAAAGTGTTTAGAAAAGGTGCTGGCTGTGTATCCAACTGGAGAATATATACATATCCCAGCTAGATAGGAAGTTTGAAAACTGCAGTATTGAAGGCGTCTTTTGAAATCCATACAGAAGTTTTGTAGGGGAGGAGAGAACCTATTGCTGCACCCTCTCTTATGTATAGTGTCCTTCCAAGTGAATAACTGACATGGATAATAAAATTGGAGAGCAATGTTTAGGGGAAACATTTTTAAGTAAAGTTAAAATATCAGAATTGGGATAATGGTGAATAAACCTATTTCTTTTATTGTGCTGTTTTCATGCCATTTAACCTTAACATGAGCTTCAACCAGCAAATAAGCCTAAATATATTTTTCAATAATTTGTATTCCCCCCCTTACTTCTCAAGAATTGTTGATGTTTAGCAAATTTACAGTATTCAACAAGATGTATGTAACAGTGATACTTTTTTTTGGGGGGGGGGGTGCACACTTAAAGTTAATGTGTAGTTTATGGAACTTTGATCTCTTTTGTCTATACACATAATTGGTTGATATAATTCTGCCACTTCTGTATAGCATTTGATCATGAAATTTTGCAAGAAAATATGTTTAGTTTAAGTACATTTAGTTACATTTAAGTAAAAGTCTTGCATTACTCACAGAAATCTTTAGTCATTTTAATTGAAATGCTGACAGTGACCTGCTATGCCACAAAACATAAATGGAAATAATTGATTGCTGAGAAGGCAGTCAGTCTCCTTACCTCAGTGGTTAATATATCTATAAGCACTCCGATGGTAAAGCCTCATTAAATCAGTTGTTGATGTAATGAGGACTCATCACAAAAGAACATATCTAGTCCTGGGCTCCATGGTTAACTATTATGCTTGTTCTGGCACTCATCACTCCAGATGAATCTGCTGAAATATCTGATTACATTTTAACCCCCCCCCCTCCACCAGATGGCAATTAATTGCAAAGGGGCTAGTTAGCATTAGGATTGGTTTAATTGTATGTATCTACAATTGTATGTATGGCTAGTATGTATCTACTACTTATACTCCTGGGATGATCTCAGAAGTGTATATGTCATGCAAAGCTTTGTAGCAAGCATGTGCTTTTTTGCCTTTCTAGTTAATTTTATTATTGATTTCTTTAGTCTGTTCTGTGTTCATCAGATTCCTGATATGTACCCTCAGGGATGTGCAGGATATTATGATAGTGCTACATGAGAAGTCTACATCATTACCAACTTCCTGTTGACAATTTTTCTCCAAATTAATCTGTTATCTATGAGGACTCCAGTCTTGTCGAATCTTATATTTGTTGTCTAGGGCATTTCTTACTGTCTCACTCCACCTAGATCTTGATCTCCTCTGCATCTTTTTCCTACCATCCTGGCAAAAAAAAAAAATTTGCTTTACTAACCTGTCCTGTTCTATTCTGTTTATATAGCTGTTCTGTGTTTGATATGAAAATTTTTACCTTTGATTCAAAGGTAAAAATTTTCACATCATTGTTCCATAGTCATCACTCCATGAAACCATTGGGAGAAATTGATTGTTTGTATGACTCTAAGTATCAGTCCCTTTTGATGTCACACATCAAGTTTTTGATAATGTCATTTTAATTACCTGATGGTGATGTGACATCAAAAGAATGGAAATAAGTTCTCATCAGTATGCTTCATTTGATAACTGAAATCATGAATATGTAATCTTGAGCCAAGAGTATAAAATTTGTTTTAAATGTTTTAATTAATTTGCAGAGATTTTTTATATATCAATTATTTATTCATTATATTATTTATTGTAGTTTTCTGTTGTATAAATAGGTATTCAAGTATAGAAAATGCCACAAGAATCATTTGATGCATATGTTGGTCAACTGCTCTCAAAAGTGAGTAGTTTAGCTGTTTTTAACTTTGATTTCCTGTTTATTACATTTTCTAATCACAAGGACAAACATAATTGATCTAAAACATGCGCTAGTGTTATTTTGCAAACAAAATAGTTACTGTTATAATTAGAGGATTAGCTTAACCTTTTATTATAGACCACTTTTTATTCATGCTATATTTCCTTGCTGTTTACTTGATAATATAATAACCTTTCTCGGTATAGTATTCCCCCTTATCCACGGGTTCACTTTCCATGATTTCAGTTACCCACAGTCAACCTCAATCCAAAAATATTAAATGGAAAATTCCAGAAATAAACAATTCATAAGTATTAAATTGCATGCCATTCTGAATAGCCAGATGAAACTTGCAAAGGGATGATTCACATCCCTGCCTGGGATGTGAATCATCCCTTTGTCCAGCATATCCACACTGTACTGTATGTGCTACCCACTCATTAGTCACTTAGCAGCTGTCTCAGTTATGAGATTGATTGTCACGGTTTCACAGTGCTTGTGTTCAAGCCACTCTTATGTTACTTAATAATGGCCCCAAAGCGCAATGAGGTTGCTAAGATTCCATTCACATAACTTTTATTACAGTATATTCTTATAATTGTTCTATTTTATTATTAGTTATTGTAGTTAATCTCTTATTCTGCCTAATTTATAAATTGAACTTTATCATAGGTATATATGTATAGGGAAAAAACATAGTATATATTGGGTTCAGTACTATCTGCAGTTTCAGGTATGCACTGGGTCTTGGAGCATATCCCCTGCAGATAAGGGGGGGGGAGCTTCTGTACCTTGAAATTATTGTCAGGCTGTAATTTACATTATTTGGGGATATCACAGTAGAGTGTAGTTTGTTAGTCATCAAAAACAAATAAACAAATTATATTAATTTGAAGACCATCTATGTTTAATGCTATTTTCAAAATCTTTTTTTTTTTAACATAACAGACTGCCAATCAGATAGTGATATGTGGTTGGGCACATTTGCCTCCAACCACTGTGTGGTCCTCACCTTGTGTGCATGGGCTGAGTCCTGTTGGAAGGTCCACTGCCTGCTGTGAAACAAGGTGTTGTTCAGGTACCACAGGTGCCAGCATGGTGTCTTGATACACTTTGGCAGAGGTTTTGACCTCTTTCTTGCAGAAATGCAACTTGGATCCCCCCCCCACACACACACCAATACGTCACTTCCAACCAAACCATCACTGATGCTGGGTGATGACCTCTCTGAATACTGGATGTCATGGCATGTGCTGTGTGACCATCTGGGGCATATACATAATTGTTTTGACAGTTAAATGACTCTTAAATGGTGAAAATCTTCTCATCTATGAAGAGATGAGATGTGCCCAACCACATATCACTATCTGGTGGTACATGACACAGACACAGAGATATCCCTTTGATTTTATCACCCTGTGCTGCATAAATTGTTGTGTTGTGAAGTGTCCAGTAGAATGACGATCCCCAGGTCATGAGTTAGTACGTATGATGTCATTCTCTGTGAAACAGTCATCTCTTGAGACTTCACTTTCTGCATTCTCACAACACCACAATTACACAATTCTCACAACACCACAATTACAGTCCTCACAAGCTGTTGCATCCTATTGCAGTGTGGTCAGTCTGTTCTTTTGGCAGTCAGATATGTCTTCTGTATTTTTATAACGGTACACAAATATCCTACTGATTCTGAGTGTTTTTAGCGTGTTGAAAATAACAAGTGGCTACATTTCAACCTTGTGAAGTGCTATTACAGCTATGCGGTTTTCACAATCTTCCCACTGATGTTAACCTGTGCAGCTAGACAACTCTCTCTCTGCTGATAAACACATGAATGCTGGCTGCGCACAGCGCCACTAACAGAACCAGGCTCATGTAATTTTGTGGGCAGCATGGAGGTGTGCAGAAGTTGTAGCAGTATTTATGGCAAGACTGTGCTTCATGGAGAGATTTGAACAATAGATATTGAACAGCATCTCTCCTGAACCTCCCTTATACAGATATATTGATGATATTCTTGTCGTTTGATGTTTCCTCTTACTGAACTTGAGAGGTTAATCACAGATCAACAGTATTAAACAGTATTTCTTTTGTCTTATTTATAAGACTAAGATAAGTGAATGTAATATATGAGATTTTAATAGTTTTGGGGAAAACTAAAACTATTTTAAAGTAGATGAATATAGAGGAAAGAAAAAAGAAACCAGAAATACTTAAATGATCCTCATGCTACAAGCTAAAAAACCTATAAAGCCTAACCTGGCTTTATAGGTACAGGAAAAACACTAAGAAAATATACATAAAAAATACATACATACATATAATTTTTTTCTGACATTGTTTACACTAACATTTGAGGTAGGACAAGGCACAATTCTATCTTTTGCAGAGCCTAAAAAAAAAAAAAATGCAGGAATCCCATTAATAAGGTAAAATAACACATGTAAGCCAAGAGATCTAAGCAGTTTAGCTATTCCTTCACAGACACCTTTAACAAAAAATGATGGCATGAAGGACCACCTCTTGGGAGGCAGATGACAAGGAACCCCTATAGTTAGTGATGATTTTGTTGATGTAACACTCAGTAAAATCATTTGGACTTGATATACACAAGAAGTTGCTACTGCAATCTTCTATGACAACAAACTGCTATCCACTTATGGACAAATACACCTATTTGTCCTATTGTCTCTTCATAGATAACTTTCTGAAGCAGAGTAATTTTTCTGATATTGTTTAGACTAAAGTATACTGAGGAAGATCAAGGTTTTTGCCAGGAAACCAGGGTGCACAGCGAAAAGTCAGATACTGGAACAAATCTGAAAACATACCCCAACTCAACATCACCAGAGTTAAAGATCGGTACTGTCAACATAAGAAGCCCGAATGGCAAAGAAATAGAGCTAGCTGAGGAATTAGATAAATACCAGATTGACATAATAGGGGTGACTGAAACAAAAAAGACAAAAGCTGGTGAGATTTTTCTGAGCAATAAATACAAAATGTTATATTCAGGCAATGACAATCATGGAAAAGAAGGAATAGCCATAGTATTCAACACTAAATACGAAGCTAATCTTCTTGAATGGCAGGCACTATCAAGTAGAGTGATGTGGGCAATTATGTGAATGGGAAATTGGACAATGAGACTTATTTGTGCCTATGGTCCCACGGAAGGTTCTACTAAGGTAGAAATGGAGAATTTTTTGAGGCTTTAGAGAAAGTAACTGACACAATGTAAAAGGAAGAGTTGGTCCTTGTTGGGGATCAAAATAGCAGAGTAGGAAATGATTGTGAGACATACAAAAATATTTTGGGAAAATTGGGAGAAAAGAGTAAAGCTAATAATGGTAAATACCTGTTGGATTTCTGCTCAGGACATGGACTGGTTATTACTAACACCATGTTCCAACATAACAATGTGCACAAATTCACACGGAGAGAAGAGGCAAGGAATAAGAAAAATTTCATTGACTATTAATTAAAAGGGGGATGGTAAATCCCGTTTTATTTTATAGCTGGGTACGAAACTCAGATCAGAATCCATAGAGTTTCATACCGAAAAAACTATCGGCAGAACCAAGTATAAATGATCACTTGGGTAGTACAACACCAAGGCAACTCCATGCAAAGGTGGAGCAAGCTCCATCACTAACTTTAATATTCTCTCATAATGTAAAACCCAGCTCCTAAGGGATGTATATATACTGTTTTACATTATGAGAAGAGGTCACTACCCAGACCGGTTTCAACCTTTTTTGAGGTCTCATCAGTGAGTAGGTAGACCTGGAATGGAATATCACGGTTTTAAGTGAACCGAACTTGCATACCTCTACTATCGAATTGCCGAAGTGGTGTACAACTATATGTTAATTACTAAGATAATAAGCCAAAAGGCTATTTTACTGGCAATATAATATTATATTGCTGGTAAAATAGCCTTTTGGTTTATTATTTCATTGACTATGTTATTGTTGATAGTGATGTTTTCTCCCTGGTGCAGGACTCCAGAGTGTACAAAGGATTTGAAATTGGAAGTAATCACTATTTAGTCTTGAGCAGGATAAAATTGAATTTCACAATTAAAAAGAATAACATGTAAGAAAATTTTAAAGAGAATAAAAGTAGAGCATCTCTCAGATGTGAACTGTAGACTAAAATACACAAAGATTATTGAAGAAAAAATGAAAGAGTTTGAGAACAGCAACCAAACCTTGGAGATTCATTGGCAAGTCTTGAAGATAACACTGAGGTTGTCTGCAACGATAGAAAAATCAGAACTCCATGGTGGGCACAGGAAGTTAAAGAGGCAGTGAAGGAAAAGAAGAAAGCATATCAAAAGTTCCTGGCAAATAAGTCATCTTGTGCTCTTAGAGAATACAGAGACAAATGCAAGAATGCTAAACACTGTGTAAAACTAGCTAAACAAAAGTCATGGGAGGACTTTGGCAAGAATATAGAAAATAAATATCAAGAAGGTGGCAAAATATTCTGGAGGTTGTTGAAGAAGCTTAGGAATGGAGGAAAGAGTGTTGTAAAAGGAATTAGAGATGATAAAGGTGACATGAAAACGTGAAAAAGATATCCTTGAAGTATGGAGTAGTTACTTTGAAAAACTGCTAAATGAAACAAGCAGTGATGACAGCACAGTGGTAAAAAACACTGACCAGGCATGCAGTCAGGATTACATATTCATACTTGAAGTAGAAAAAGCCATCAAAGGCTTGAAATGTGGAAAGGCAGCAGGAGTCGATGATATTCGACCAGAAATGCTGAAGTATGGTGGTATAAGAGTCTTACAGTGGCTGCACTGCATAGTTCAGAAGGCCTGGACAGAGGCACAAATTCCTGATGATTGGAGTAGAGCTCTCATAGTACCCATATATAAAAAGGGAAATAAAACTGAATGTGAGAATTACAGAGGTATTTCCCTACTAAGTGTTCCTGGCAAGATCTATGCAAGTATACTTGAGAAACGATTGAGAAGAATTGTGAAAGAAAAGCTTGGTGAAGAACAAGCTGGATTCAGGCCAAATAGAGGCTGTCAGGATCAGATCTTCACTTTACGACAAATAGTCGAGAAAGCATGGGAATATAACAAAGATCTGTATTTAAGTTTTGTCGATCTGAAAGGAATATGACAAGGTGCCAAGAGAGAAGCTATTCAATATGCTACAGTTATATGGTGTCAATGAGGCATTATATCAAGCAATACTTAGTCTTTATTTGAGTTATAAGTCAGCAGTTAGAATTGACGTAAAGAAGGTGGTTTAATGTTAAATCTGGTGTGAGACAAGAATGTACATTATTCCCTCTGTTATTCATTATCTGTATGGATCACATTATGAAGAAAAGTGGTATTAAACATGATATCAAAATTGGAGATGTTAATATCAGAAGAAAATTATTAGAAGAAACACTGTGAAATTTGACTTGTTACAGGATATTGTAAATTACATTGTATTCTCAGATTATCACGAACCAAGTGAAAAATTACCCTTTTTTTTTTTTAATGTAAGAAGGAATTAGTAATATATTGGTAGAAATTTTAGTGAAACATCGTCTTGTAATCTAGGAAAAGTTTAGCAGTTGACATGCCTATTTCTCTTAATACATATGATGTAACAGTACGTATACTCTGAGTTGGACTGGGCCTTATATTTATCATTTAGTTTGATATTACTGCATGACATCTCCATGGATTCATTGGAGGGCACCCAGCACTATCACCTACATCAAACATTATTCAACACGCTCAACTGTCCATTAATACATAGCATAATCTATCACATATTTACTTTAGTTGTTCAGCAGTTAAAGAAGTTTTGCTTAAAAAAAAAAAATTGACATAATTTCTAGTCTGGTGTAGTAAGCATAGTTATTTTCTACCATAGATTGTCAGATAAATTTGTGTTCATAATTATGCTATTTCTTCATTTCAAAATTTGCACTCATTGCTGTTAAGCTGTCTCCCATTCAAAAAGTTCATCTTGTTAGATCTGAAATAGGCGACTTCAAATTTTACATGACGTCACCGTTCAAGAATCTAACAATTAACAAAAAATATATATGCATACTTATCTTTTAGCACAGTGTGACTGTTTTTTTTTTGTAACAACATCTTGTATGATAAACTGTGAATTATGTGAATTTTAATTAATGTATCTATATGTCTAGCATGAATGTAAGTCAACAAAATGGGGCAGATATGAGAGAAATCATTAGTGAAATATTATAAATGAAAGGATGCGTATTATTCAGCAACATAGGGCAAAGATCGCCCTAATACTATAAGAGCAGCGTAAGCACCCGCGGGCATCACATCTGAGAAGACATCATGATGCATACGTTCCCGGAAACGAGAAGTCCCGTATGTTGATCGGTGAAGTCACCCAGCCTGAGACCAATCGGTGAGACGATAAGAGAAATTCCAACTCGGAAAGGTTGCGCTCAAGGGGAGCGTATGAAACCTGCGACACGGAAGTAAATCAGCCCCGTTTTTTCTTGTTCTTGCATTTCTCTTCGTGTGCTCCAAGAGTTCATCGCAGTTCAGCTCTCATTTCTGAGGGCTGACTTACGAAAAGTTCCGGCATGACACTGCAGCAGATTTCGGCAAGATCAACCGTAGGCCGTCAATGAGAAGGTCATCAACATAAAACCTTAGCAGAGAGATAGCGCCCAGCTCAGGCAAGCACGTGTAACCCACGTGGTGATAAGATCAAGACAACCAGAGTCGAAACAAAGAAGGAGGGACGGAAGAAAACGGATAAAGAATAAATAAGTACTCTCACTTGTTCTAGCCCCTTTTGAGAATTGACTAACAGTGTTAAGAGAATGCATCATTAAATTTGTAATGGAAGAAAGAGTGAAGAACTAAGATTTATGTAAATGACTATGCTTTAAAAAAAAGAACTTTAAGAACTTTCAGTTAGATAGAGATTCTGTCGTAATTAATCCGAGAGAGATTATAAATGTGCTAAAATGCCTTAATGTCCAATTGAGCTGTAATTAAGAATGTATTATATGTTGAGTCATTGAATTTGCTAGCATTTTGAAGTCAATGCATAATTGTTTTAAGAGTGAGAGGGTGAGAGAAAGGTAGAAGATTAAATTAGAATTGATAACTACTTTAACTTGTATGGCATTATATAATGAGTTTAATAAATATTTTGATTTCTTACTTACGTGTGTTTCTGATCATGATGACTGACCTTTCATAAAACATCGAACTTGTGATCGTGTGTGTGCGGGGATACCCCAATTGAAAATAGTAGGGCACGACTGCAAATAAAATAAGCCAGAGAACCCAAGGCTTCTAAGAATTCAATTAGCATTATTAGTGGCACCTCATATTCTATGATTATCCTAAAGGCTGAGTTTATCTCTAACTTTAAGGCCCAGGCTGGCGCAGATAAAAAAAATAAATTTTGCTGAGTGACCAGGATAACTCATGGAATTCAGGGATCAGGTAATTTCTGGTGGCCCTTAAAAGGTTAAATTACGTGAGAAAAGGTATAAGAGAAGTGAGACCTAATGTTAAGATTAATATTAATGAAGATCACATAACAATGGCGCAACCGACTTAACAAAGAGGTACATGCAATAGAATTTGATAAAGCGGCTGAAGTAGGAAAGGATAAAGTTAAATATATTGCCTCGATATATCAATATCAGAGATATACGACGCAACAATCTTCATGTATGGTAATAATGATTATGGTCCTCTTTCATTTCGGTGATTTACCAGAGCTAAATCATCTTATAATTATTTTTTAAAAAATCTATCTCTGCTCCAGAATATTTCTAGAGTTACTTATGTCTTGTTGCTGCTTCATAAATTCTTTTCAGTTTTTGCAGTTGGTTCAGCAGCTGAATTGTGAGTAGTGAAGGTTGATGCTATGTAAGTTGAGATGATTTATATAGTGTAAGGTTTGTCAAATGAAAAGGAGTGCAATGTGCTGTCATCAGTAAAACTGTGTATTGGGTTGGTTGTCAACTGAAGTAGGTTACTGATATACAGAAGAAAGAGAGTGTGTGAAGGAAGTCTTATGGAACCCCAGCATTAGTTGCATAGTTTAAAAAAAAAAAAAAATCTACCATCACATCTAACTTGCATCTAGTTAGAAAGTTGGCAGTCCAGTTGCAGAAGTCATGGGCAGAATAAATGATGGGAGCTTACTTAACAGACCTTTGTGAATATGGCAAGTGCAACCACTCGAGATTTGCCAACATTTCCATGGTATTAGTCCAGAGATGAGTGATATTCAAGTAGATTCCCTGTTATTTGGCAGTAACAGAATCCATACTAGAAGTTGCTTCAGGTAATTTGATTGTAGGAATTTGTCACCCCTTGAGAAAAATTCAACATGGCCATTTTCCAGGCTGTAGGATAGATGCCAGTACTTTATAAGAACATAATGTTAAATGGAACAGGAGTCAACTCTGGAGAATAAATCTTCAGGACAATTGGAGGAATGCCATTGGGATCATTAGACTTTTTGGTGTCTAATTGGGACAGTATTCTTCTGATCTATTTCTGATGAAAGAATATAGAGAGAATTGAGTGTTGACATTTACCAAAATCAGCTATATGCATGCATTTGAGAGTAATTAACCAGGAAATTAGCTTTTTATATGGGTGATGATGCAGTAGGGATGGGAGAAGTGTTGGACAGAATTTGCAACCCATTGCTTTGACAAGTAATCAGAAGGCTTGACTGCCATTTGCACATAATGCAAGTTTCCTTCTTTTGGCTGTTTTGGGTGATACAAGCAGTAAAGGAAAATAAAGGTCTTGTTGAGAACCAAGGGTTAGATAGGGATGGTGATTTAGAGTGGAGTGGGGAACATTTCCATACCAGTAAGGATTACTTCTGTGATACATTCAATGCATATGTTTGGACTGGAAGGTCAAATATAATCCAAAACCAAGGGGAAAAGGCATAGAGTTATGGAGCTCATCCCACTTGTCATTGTTAAAAAGCCAAAGAACTCTTGATTACCTCTGAATGTTCCTTTGGAGAAGAGATAGGCACTACATTGTGGTCTGAATTGCTTAAAGGATATACAGCATTCACAGCATACTTGGAAGAGTATTATTAGTTGAAATATTGTAAACATGTCCACAATTCTGGTGGACATGTGAACAATTTGTGTAAGGTCATTAATGATTACAGATGTTTCAGCATCTCTACTTGATCTCTGCTATTAGAGGAGGAAAACCGGTTGGTGGTTTTCTCCAAGGAAGAAACCTTCCTTCGAGATGGGAATTGTTCGAACATCTCGAAGGATGTTCCCATCTCGATGGGAACATCTGCAAGGAAGATACTTTCACTGTTGAGAAAGTGGGACTCAAAATATCAGCATTCAAAGATGGGAATTAATATTCAGAATGGTTGGTGGCATTAGAGGAGCGTAGTGTTGGATTCTGATCAGGGCCGCATTTACCATTAGGCGCAAGATGGGGGCGTCATTTTAAAAATTTACTCCTCACAAAGAACAATAAAAAAACAGCGTAGTTATAGTTGCAAAATAGAATACTTATTTTTAAATATTAAATTCATAATATAAAAACTAGAGGCGCTGAAAAATTTGTGAGGCTTCCTTCATGTATGTAAGCGTACCATTTCTTTGCTGGACGTGTATATACGTCCAACAAACCTGGATAATATTCTGTCCACCTGCTAAAAGAACATGGCTAAGAAGCGTAGTTTGACCGTCATGTCCATCACGCTGAAAAGAACGCTTAACTACATTACCTGGAGTACGTAGCTACGTTCTGTGGCCTACACCAAGAAACGTGGTTGCTTGCCCTTTGCTCAGTAACTGCAATCTAAGTTATATCACACTAAATACCTATGAATTATATTCATTTTACTGCTTGTTTTTATTGTATAATTATAGTTTTTAATGCCAGCGTAAAATAAAAAATCCTTTCATACTTCATATTGTATCACTTTGGAAGATCAATGTCACTATCAATTTTTTTGCTAATTATTTTAATCACCAATACATTTTAAAATTCTCCAAGAACTTGATTGAAGATAATTATTTTTGTTAAACAATTATTTTATAAATTCATGAAAATCTGAATCTAAAAATGAATACTGACTCCACCTGTTCCAAATTAAGTTTCCTATTTTATTCATAATCTTAGTTCGAAGGCTAGTTATCATACGTAAATTTTGAATCATATCATGTAATGGATAATTTTTATAATGTAATCTGTAGGTTTTTGCATTTCAACTTTCTTGGTGAAATTCGTTTTTATTTGGGAAGAGACACAATAAGTAAATTGTGCAGCAAAAAAGGGACAATCCAAGAAATGCAGTGCACATAACAACAATAATCCGTTAATGGTGGTGGGGGGGTAGTTGCATTTTAACAGATAGAACGCTGATGAAGTTTCATCAGCATTCTGACTTTTTATTAGGTCAAAGGGATTTTGAGTATATTTGTGAACAGATATATTCAACATAACTTAGCCAGCTTTGCTGTAAAAAGTGCCGCATTTGAAGAAATAGTAGCGGCATAATAATAAAATAGCAAAATTCATAATGCTTCAGAATAACTTGATAATTTTGATAATACCAAAACAAGATGAGACACATCTGTAGAAACTATTATTATTAGTCCTTTTAATTATAAACTCTATAAAGATATACAGGAATACCTTGTATAGCGCGGTTTTGAACAACATGGGTTTTGGTCTAACGAGGTTTTTATTATTACACTAACATTGTCAACACTGACTAGCGACTCCCGGGCGCCGCAAGTGACAGTCGAGAGCCACGTTTATGCAGTAGTTATTCGATTTGCTCTCACGTAGACACGTTCTTTCCCCATGGCATTTTATTATTTACGTTAATATTAGTATTTAATATTTTTTTATTATTTAAGTATGAGTGAAAAGAGACAAAACAAACAAGACACTGTTGGAGTAACAAAAAAATGCAAGTGGTTGACATTAGAGAAGAAACTTGAAATTATAAAATGTCACGAGAATGGCGCTTCGTTTGCTAAAATAGCATGTGAGAATTCAATGAATGAGTCGTCTGTACGAACAATTATTCAGAGTAAAGAAAAGATTAAATTTATTACATGGAATGACAACGCTTCTTATATGCCAAAAGTGATCACGAGAAATCGATCTTCTACAATGAAAAATATGGAATGCCTTCTAATGATATGGATTGAAGATTGTAATCAAAAAAATATTCCTTTGAGTCAAATAATAATCCAGGCAAAAGCAACAAGTCTATATGACAAAATAAAAGAAATTGAAAGCGAAAATGAAGGAGGTACAACCAGTGAAACTTTTATAGCAAGTTGCGGGTGGTTCTACAATTTCAAAAGCCGTATGGGACTCCATAACATAAGAATCCAATGTGAAAGCGAAAGTGCTGACACTAAAACTGCAGAATTATTTCCCAATGAATTGAAGGAGCCTATTGAGAAGGAAGGCTACACAGATGATCAGATTTTTAATGCTAACGAGACTGGCATTCTTCTGAAAAAAGAATGCTAGTCTACTTATTCATTCTTTTCGTCATTCAGTCTCGTCATTTCTGACGCACATTTCTAGCAGAGAAGGAAAAAACACAAGCTGGGTATAAAGTGTCAAAAGACCGATTGACACTTTTACTAGAAGGTAATGCATCAGGTGATTTAAAATTGAAGCCACTGTTAGTGTACAGAGCGGAAAACCCAAGAGCTCTTAAGGACTTTACAAAGAACAATTTATCTGTTCATTGGTGTTCGAATAAAAAAGCGTGGGTGACTCGTTCAATTTTCGAAGACTGGTTTAAAACTTGTTTTTGCTCTTAAGTTAAAAGCTATTGTAAAAAAATGATATTCCTTTCAAAATTTTGCTTTTATTAGACATGGGCCAGGCCATCCAACTCTATTGACTGACTTAGATGAAAATGTCAAGATTCATTTTTTCCCTCCAAACACAACATCAATTCTGCAGCCGATGGATCAAGGCGTTATCGCCACTTTCCAGGCTTACTATTTAAGACGAACTTTTGCTCAAGCTATTAAAGTTGGAGCAGAAGAAGATTCTTGGAGTTTGAGTGAATTTTGGAAGAAATTTAACATAAAAGATGCTAAAAGGTGCCATTCAAAATATTTATGAATCTTGGCAAGAGGTGACTCAAAGCAACATGAGAGCTGTATGGCATAATATCTTGCTGCATTGTTCAAAGGACTTTGTTGCCTTTGCGACACAGAAAGAGGAAATCTCAACAGAAATTGTAACAATGTGAACGATTGTATTGATTCTCATTCAAATGATCTGGATGATGAAACCCTTTTGGAGTTGGAACAACAACAAGCCTATGAAGCAGATGAAGACGAAGATGACCCCACTGATGTCATGGTTGAAGAATTTGCCTTTTCTGACCTTTCAACTTTTGTGAGAAAAATCGACGAAGCTTCCGACTTTCTCATAAATGCCGACCTGAATTTGGAAAGAAGCATTAAAGTGAGACAAAGTCTCAATAATGCCATCAAATTCTACAGAGATCTAGTACTTGAAGAGACAAGGATGGTTCAATGAATACTAAAAGACTACTTTAGTAAAAAGTAAAATTACGGTATGCTAAAATTGAAGCACTATTTGTTTTGTTTTCTACAACTTTTATATCAGTTTAAAAGGATTTTATTTCTTATTTAGTTATTATTAGTTATTTTATTGATTAATAAAAATAACATTTTTTTTCATTTTTAAACATTTTTATTATCCTAAATTTTTGTAATAAACAAATTAAATTGAAAACCTTTATAAATAGACCTCGAACAACACGGTTTTGCATAGCGCTGACTCTTCTTGGAACCAATTAACCACACTATACAAGGTATTCCTGTACTTAATAAATTTGTATTTTTGTGTTTTTAAATAAATAAGCTAATTTCATTTTGTCACAGATGGTTTTCGCTGGACTACCTGGACTTTTAGACTATCGTTCTTATCAATATTGTAAAAACTCGATTGTAGCTTAAATATTCCAAAGCACGTTACATCGATTTTTTACTTAGGTCAAGTCCCCATAAGAATGTTGTGAAAAATAACCTTGTTTGCCTCTGTATATTTTGGATTAGATATTTTTGTAAATAGCCCTTTGGAAATTGACTATATATACTTCTTTAATAACAATATGTTAGAGTGCTAAAAACAAATGCAATGCTTTTCGCCAGAGCTGTATGCAATAGATCTACATGGCAGCATTAGAAAGGTTGTTTATTAAATTTTGTGTGTATGAGAAAGGCTTACAAGCTCTACATAAACACCTCCAAATTCAGTCAGAAAGGTTCAAACAACTTTCTGATGGTCGGCAACTTACAATCAAAAGAAGGCACAGAAGAGAACAAAGAGCATGCCGAACTTGAAACTTAAGATGAAAGAATCATGCCGAATCAGGCGTTACAAACTTTGTGCGAGGTCTCAGAGAAGGCATAATAAAAGGGGACAGAGCTAAGCATATAGGGCTTCCCAGATCCAGAAGTCGCTATAGAGAGAGGGCTTCCTGTTTCCAGACATTGCTAGAGAGGAGCTTCCCGGTTCCAGTCTTAAGAGAAATCTTCGAGTTGCTGAAAGGAGATGCTCCAATCGCCGGAGAAAAGCTTCCAGGCCAGAGAGGAATCCCGGTTGACAGCAATTCAAGTTAGTGGAGGTGACAGAAAAATAAGGCAGTCATCCAGGCATTTTTGGCGAGCCCAAGCATAGAAGAAAAGGCGAGAAAAATTATCCGAAGCACCTTTGCTCAGAAGTTTTTCTGTTTGCCATGGGAGAATAACTTTTTTGCCAGAGCTGTATATGAGTACCGTAGGGTGCAGCTCTCAGTCCGCTGTTTTCCCAATGAGATACTTCTGAAGCAAGATTTCCTGAAGGAAGCTCAAGATCTGAGATGAGAGAATTGCCTTAGAACTTTCTGTGCAAGACCTTTGACTGAATGTGCGATACAGAGCTTTTGTAAGTTATATACCTTTGTACAATTCCTCTTATAACGTGTTTTAGTTGGACAATTAAGATTTAGATTAACAGTAACAAGAAGTGTCATTAAGAGATACTATTGGCATATTTGAAGTTGATATACAGTTTGTAAAAGTATCTTAGAGAGTTAGCTAACCTCTTTGCATGTATACTAGATGTTTAATAATTGAAAATTGTAAACAGAGTAAATAAGTTTTTGAGTTAAAGAAAGTTTTTGCGATCATTTGGAAACAAGTTCCAGACAACAGAGGTTTTTTTGTGTGCTGCTGCTATTTGTATTAATTAGTTGGTAAGAGTAGTTTCTATATCACATAAATAGAGCATTTGAATTTCAAGTTTATTATTATTAATAAATTAAATTAATTTTTCAGTTCATTTTTTTGTGCATCAAGATTCTAGTCATTTTGGGGTAAAATGTTGAGTAAAAAAGTGGATGTTAGCGAGTATAGCAAGTTATTGTTACTATTTATTGCCTCTACGTTTTAACTAAAGCTGGAATTATCATGCTTATTACTGCAACTTAACAAAATCAAAGCTGGAGTTGAATAAATCTTGTAATAAATAAATGTTGTAATTCCATAAATATGATTTTTGCAATAATTTTTATTACCATAAATTCAAAATTTTTATTTTTAGTGAGAATATCTGAACTCTATAGTTCATGAAGTTCCAATTTTTACCTTGATTAGCAAGCTTAATTTGATTCCATTTAAATTCTTTTAAAAAAAAAACTTCATCGCTAAGAAATAGTTTTGTTGCTATAAATGAAGAAGCGAATTTATTTACAGATGAGACAAAATTTAAAGATGAAAAGTAAAGAGTTAAAAAACGAGGAAAAAATGAGTGACGAAGTTTCACAATCTAACAATGAAATTATATTACATGGGAAATTTTCTTTCTAATTCTATATTTTGGAAATTTATTTCCAAAATATTACATGGAAATTAATGAAAGAACAAAAAGCTATTTCCACATATTAGATATGTTTGAGATTTTTTTGGAGGAAGATATAGATCAAGACAAGTACAAGACTAGTATTGATAAAATTTTACAAACTTATATTTTACAATTTTAAAAATATTTTTGACGATGCCTATTTCAAATGCAAGTGCTGACCGCTCATTTTCAGTGTTGAGACGAATAAAAAATCATTTAAGAAGCAACTTGCACCAAAATAAAAACAAGTAACATGTCGTTATTATGCATTGAATCGGATGTAATGGACTTGATCAGTTATGATGACATTATAGATATATTTGCTAAAACCAAAGCCAGAAAAAAAAACTTTTTATTTATTAATTTTTTTATTTAAATTTGAACTGATTTATTTTTATACTTTTTTAAAATGCAAATATCTGTATGCCAATGTTGTATTGTGTTATTAAAATGAGTTATTATGGAAATGTTGAGTTTTATTTTCAATAAACTAAAAAAATGCCTATTTTTGAGGGCCTCATAATGATGTTGCGCCTCAGGCCTCCAACAGTATAAATGCTGCCCTGATTCTGATTATGTAGAGATTAGAGTAATTATTTGGTTCACAATCCAACATGATCTTCCATCACAAAGGCTAGACTTGTAAATATTATTTAATGTAAACAACTTATTTTACAATTTAATATTCATATAACTACCTTTAATTTTATCTAATATTTAATTAATTAATCAAAGATATATGTATTAATAATGAAAAGACTATTAAATATTATTAAGCTATTTTATTTATTGCTATGTTAATATTATAAGAATTTGTATTTGATATTTTAACTGTGCATTAATTGAAATGTAAATATTCTTTATTTATTCCTATTTGTAGAAGTTTATCGTTATGCAATACCTCAATTTTATTATGTTTTGTTTTGTTGTCATGGAAACGTATGTTAGATAGCTTGCACAAGTTTGGAACAGAGCATGAGGAGAATGTTGATTGAAAAGAGTTTTAGTTAAAGAGATCACGAAAGCAATTTAGGCGGGAAGAATGGATATAAAAGGGAAGAATGCTGAAAAAATAGAGAGATTAGAGAGGAAAAAGAGAGAGATTGGCATTCAGTTGGAATCGTAGCATTCAGCATTCGGGGAATCGGAGTGCGATATTAGAGAGTCGGCAAGTCACTCAAGGAGCTAATTTAAGTCTACTAGTCGAGAAGCAGTTAGCTAATAAGTTGTAGAATAACAATTATAGCTACGGAAAACAGCTGAGAGACTATTAAATAGACTAGCAATACTTGAGTTGAGATTTAATTTCAGCGCCGACCTTTCAAGGACATGCAGAACCTTGAAGCAAAGCACGAAGTTACTAGAGAATAGTAGAGGCTGTAAAGTTGAAGTTTACCGTTAGCTGTGTTTAGAATTATAGTGCCTAAAGAATTATTTGAATGCAGGAGGAATGAACAACTATAAGTATAAAACCTCAAGATAAGGAATTATTGTGTATTGCCTTAATTCATGAGTGATCAGTAATACTTCATGCAAGAACGTTTGTTTATGTGTATTGTAACCGTTGATTAATTCAGTTATTGCTTAGAAGTTTTATTTCAATGAGTGCCATTTATTGTATAAAGTGTTTACAGTTATAAAAAGTGTTTGTGTGTAAGTTGATGAAGAAAGAAGATTATCGGTAAGAACATTCCAACCATTAATATTCCTCTGCAGAGATGCGAGTGTGTTTCATCCTATAATTTCCTTATGTTAACAGTAACTATTGCGAAGATTAGCTGAAGTGTAAATTTAAAAGTGTTTGCTTGAAAAGAGGTGTTACTGCGATTTTATTGTATTTGGAACTTAAGGAACTGTGAGAAGACTGTATTAGAGATAACAAATTTACCATTGTCTGAGTTTGTATGACAGTATTATCAGAAAGGCTGAAGTGTTTATAATAACTTAATTAGTAATTTGATCTTAAGTGTAAAATTTGATTCTAAAATTAAATTTTTGTTTTTGTTAATCCAAAGTTGTATTTTGCCTGAATCTCTTTTACTGCACCATTCATAAATATTCGAACCAAAGCGGGTAAATTAAGTAAGTTAAATATACTCGGCCAGTATATAAAATAACAACATATAAAGGAAGGGTAGTTGAGAGTTGGTTTATCTTCAATTCTTGAACTAATTCAGATATAAAGTGGCGCAGTCTTTAAATATAAATTTTCTTTATATTTGAATTAGAAATCAACTTACAACTTATCAATTAGTTAAAAACATTGTAATAGTAATCATGTCGGATCCAAAGTATAGATTGAGAAGAAGAAGGATAGAATGGGAGTTCATATCATCTCATCATTGGCCTTTTAAGAGTACAAAGTTGTGCTGAGGGTCAGCTGGATAGTGAGAGAGGAGTAAATAGGTAGAGTTGATAGTGGTAGTTAGGTACAGAGGCCTCAGTCGATCTGCCTGGTCTCACTTCAAGAGTGAGAAACCAAACAGATCTCCGACATTTCCTCCCTCCATCCGTTCTTTTTCCCAGCCCCCCCCGGCCAGTCACCTCTTCAGGTGGCTGTCCGGGGAGAGTGAGTGGAAAACAAATGAATAGAGGATACACATACGATCATACAATCAGACATTTCCTCCCTCCATCCGCTCCCCCTCCCAGCCCCCCCCCCCCCCCCCCCCCCCCCCCCCCCCCCCCCGGCCAGTCACCTCTTCAGGTGGCTGTCCGGGGAGAGTGAGTGGAAAACAAATGAATAGAGGATACACATACAATCATACAATCAGACATTTCCTCCCTCCCAGCCCCCCCCGGCCAGTCACCTCTTCAGGTAGCTGTCCGGGGAGAGTGAGTGGAAAACAAATGAACAGAGGATACACACACAATCATAAAATCAGACATCTCCTCCCTCCATCTGCTCTCCCCCCCCCGGCCAGTCACCTCTTCAGGTGGCTGTCCGGGGAGAGTGAGTGGAAAACAAATGCATAGAGGATACACATACATTTACACATACAAACATACATTTCACTAGACAGATATGGGAATAGACAGGGAGAGGGGAGGAGCCTGGCCCGAGTGATGCAGCCCACAAGGAGCTGCACCGCCTCGACGTAAGCCTTCGCAGCTCGGGATTCCAGATCTTCCCCTTCCTATTTGAACTAGATATGGACCTTTTTTTTTTTTTTTTTCCCCTACTTCTTTGCAAACTTCCTAGCATACTCCATGAGGGTTTGTGGATGTTGTGTCCTCATTTCCGCATGCGACAGCGAATTTAGCAATTCGCAAAACGCGGTAGCTTGGGTCTGGTTCAGTTTTAGGTGACACTGGATTGGATCTGGTTCGGCCTTGGTAATATCCGCGAAGTACAGTTCTCCCCATTTGAACCCCGTGCTGTTCCTGAGGAATAAGAACGAAGGTTCCCCGTCTTTGCCCATTTTTTTGAATAGCTTGTCTTTAACATACTGGGGTTGCTTAGAGTGTTTTAGGATTACGGAGCCGTTCGTGACTTCGTTTACAGCCGGTTCCGTATCCTGCACATTGCTTCCTTCTACTTCTGATTCGGATTCCTCTGATGAGGGTTCCTCGCTTGATGGGGTTACTTTTGCAACAACGCGAGCTTCTCTTTCTTTTCTTTTGTTGTATGCGTCCATGATGTCAAAAGCTTCGCTGTATGTAAGGCCTAACTTTTCCCGCTCTGGGCTGTGGAACCATTCAACTGTTCCGACCTCTGGTCGTGGAAGGGTAGCTTCCACCGCTGTCGTTTTAGTAGTGACCGCCTCCATATTTTCTTTTTCTCCAGCTGGCTCAGTTTCCATATTTCCTGTTTCTTTTTCTTTAGCTGGTTGAGGTGACGTGTTATCCGACTGGGGAGGAATGGGGAGGGCTTCAGCGTCTGTTGTAGTCGCAACTGTATCGCGAGCCACCCTCACAGTTCCGTCCGGCATAGAGCTGTCCACAGGTCTTGGATTTATAGGACTATTATCCGGGATTGGCGAAATGGTGCCTCTTGCTCTTTCTGCCGCTGTTCTTTTAGGGCAGGTGGTGATCTTGTGAGTAGCATCTCTACACTTCAGGCAGGGCGCTTTACAGTGCGCTGTTTCGTGACCCGCCTTTCTGCAGTTTTTGCATCTGTCTTTCTGGCAATTTGCGGCCAGGTGCTCGGGTGACCCGCATCTAAAACATTGTTTTCTCACGCCAGGATAAGTTACCATTACCCTGGCTGAGCCTACCATTATCAAGTTTGGGATTTCCTTGTCCATCATGATGGAGAAGGACACTTCTCCCGATTTCCACTGTGGGAAGTCGCCGTCTGTGCTGATTTTTACATTCCGAACCAATCCATACGGAGAAAACACTTTAGTTATTATGTTGTCGTCATCCTCCAGATGTTCAATAGGGAATCTATCTATTCTAACTATTTTAATTGTCTTTCCCACTACAAATGGGAAAAACGTTTTCCCCTCGCATTCGATCCCTTTCAGTAATTTTTCTTTTGTACCAACGGTTTTACAGACCACCTGGAACCTGCCACCCCCGTATGGTGTAAAGCCAGAGATATTTTCCGCCCCTACATTTTTGCTGATCGTTTTAGCAAAGACCCTCTTGTCGATTGCCTCGTCTATCTCAAAGCCAAGGGTTCTCACCCTATGTAAGGCTGCAGACATTGCTCAAGAAATAAGTAAGAGCTCTATGTTGTAAGATAAAGCTCCCGCTCCAATTCGAGCCAACAAAGAGCAAACCTCAAACAAAGGAAAACGCGGGAAAGAGAACAAAGGTTTCTTACCACACATGCAGTCTTTCCCAGGCCTTCCGCAAGTTTGAAGCTCCCTCGGACGTCGGCGTCCGTTGAATCCTGGGCAGGGCGATTCCAGGTATTCTGGCAGGATGACGTCACGGCACCGGAGTGAGCTGATCCTTGAGGTAGTCCTTCACCAGGGCGGCTCGTGTCAGTCGTGGGGCAAGCTCCAGGCACTTCTTCTTCTTCAGATGTCGAAACTCTGGAACAAGTCTGCAAAATCCTTGGTAAAGCTGTAATTCTAGGAGAAAACATATATTAGCATGGATACTATTATTCTATTAATAACATAATACAATACTACACTTTGATCTTAGCCAAAAGGCCGAGATCCAACAATAGAGACAGCAGATGAATTTGAGTTAGGTAGAGAGATTTTCGGTCAGTGCGGGTCACTCAACCGATTCTAGGTTGGATGTTCTCTGGTACAGTATGTGAGAGTAAACATATGCACAGACACCACCATCCTTGAGGCGGGAAAAAAAAGAAAAGAAAAAGGTCAGTGTGTAGTTGGGAAACCTGAGACGAGCAGTGTTTGAGGGAATTTAAATTCGAGTTTCTACCAAGAAAAGTAGGTGGGGGTATTTCAAACTGGAGAGTGAAATGAACACTGATGGTGGCTGAGACCATGTATATTTGTGAAGTGGGTTAGAAGGTATTGTGGAGTTTGTTGACCACTTGCATCATGGGCATTTCCTAATGCAGTGCCTATGTTCTGATTTTTGCAGTGATTAGTACTAGCACTTGACTTTGTAACTGATATGCCTTTTTTTTGTATTCAATGATCCAGTTGTCATCACCACTTTGGTGTTTTTCTTGTTGTTAACACATTCCCAGTTGAAGGTCAGATGCACTGGGCTTGCACACACAATTCGTGTGTCTGGGGGGGGCAGTGCCTTTATAACGTGTTGTTCACTACCGCTATTAAATCTGATATACTTGTTTGTGGGTCACTTTTACGAGGTGTGGGAAGTTTATTCTTTTCTTTTATTTGTGGGTCCAAAGCTGACTTTTTTTGGGATCAAAGTTAAATTCACCAGCTAACTTAACAGAATCATTCTTTAGCATATGTACATCATCAATTTCTGTATGGAGTAGAGTGACTGCATTGAATTTCATATTTCCCAAAACTAAATCTAAGATTTAGTTTTGGGAAACTAATTTTCATGTCAGATTTTGAAACCATCTTCATTTATTTGCTGACCAGTAATCCTTTGTCAACCATCATGATTTTGATATAATCACCACATAATGTAAAGAATATAACCAAATTATACTTAAAGCTGTACTAGTTTTTCAAGCTGCCCACTTTGTCAAGGGCTTATCACACAAAAGGTTAAAAAAAAAAACAGAGGTTAACATAACTTGGGTCAAAATGAAATGTGTAAAGGCAAGATAACTAGTTGGCAGTGTCATGTTCTATAATGTAATGTAAGTTGCAGCCCAAGTGTGTTGATGTCAGAAGACCAAACCTAGCGCACTATTAAGCTTGGTTTTTATTGCACTGAGTATGAGGTACATATAATTTCCAGTCTCCTTCAACATTCTTACAAAACAGTGATGTTTAATGTAAAGCATTTGTTTTTTGCCACAGTGCTGGATTGTTGACATTGGTTGTGTGAAAGGCTAATCTGGACTTTTCTTTTCAGGATCTCTGAAATGCTTGACATGCTCTTTGTTGGGGAGAGGGATTTGGAGACTGTGAGAACCTGGGTAGCGGGTAATGTGAAGTGAAAGCCAGTTTTGTCATAGATCCACAGTAAATAAGAGATTCTATCAAGTGATGTTGCAGATGTAGGGAGGTTTAATTATACCACCTTTAAATTCCTGTTTGTTAGTAAATATAGAATCAGATGGAGTTTTTAAAATCTTCTTGATCGTCTTGAGCCCATATCTTTTAAGAGATGATGTATGTGTGAGATGATAAAGTTCTAAGTTTCTTTTAGGAGATGTAGACTCTGTCCATCAGTGTTTTCATTGTGCCTTCTCTCTCTCTATGGGGAATAGAAGTACATAAGAATCTACCAGTGTTGGTGGGCTTCCTGTACACTTAGAAATTAAGTCTTATCCTTGTATCCTTCTGTGGCTTTCTTTTCAAAAGATTTCATAAGTTAGCTAGTAACAGAGGTGGGGGAGGTCCAAGATATCGTGGATAGTAGTAGATACTACTAGGGACTAAATTACCAGCTAGAAACATTCCTGAAAATGGAAATGACAGCTCTTAAAATTATGACATCATGGTCGTTAAACCGGATAAAGAAAATGCCTCAGTCATGATGGGTTCTGAAGAATGCACAACAAGAATGAAAAGCCTACTAGGGAGAACAACACCTATACTGCTCTAGATTTAGATCTCACTTGGCGTACACATAAGACCAATGACTTGATAAGGAATCTTGTCACCTGGCCTGAAGAAAATAAAATGTCTTGCTTTAAAACATCCTTAGATTCTAAAACATTTTGGAGTCCCAAAGCTTTATAAACCAGAGGTACCATTGAGACCCATTGTAGATCCATTGATTCATCTGCCTCCAGTTTGGCAAAATATCTTTCAGCTGATAATACCATACATAGATAAAATGGGTGTTATTTATGGGTGTCTCTAGGGACATCAGATATTTGGCTTGCTTAGATGTTACCAGTCTGTTTACAAATGTTTGGATCTTCTTCAAGATCCTTTTACACTGGATACTATTGTGATGTTCCAACACTGCTTAGAAAACATTTGTTTTTGATCTCAGGATTTGTATTGGGAACAAACACAAAGTCTCTCACTAGGCTCTCCCTTATTTCCAGTGCTGGCTACTGATCTACAGTCTTTTGAAAAGAAAGCCATAGAAAGATGTCATAAAAAGCTAGAAATTTTGCTTCATTATTGATGATATTATGAGTTATTGGTTATTATATTATTGGTTAAATTTTTTTTAACCAATAATATATTATTTTTTAATATTATATTTAATAACTGTGTATTTAATAACTTAACGTGTATAATTTTTACCAAGTGCATTGAATTACTAAGGAAGTTGGTATAATCAGTATCATCACTTGAAGTTAGAGAATTTGAGAAATTATCTGCAGTTACCTAGTGTTATCACTTGAAGGTGGCAAGTTCAGGGAATTATTGTTTTACTGAGCATTTATAAAACGATGTTCTAACAAAACAATGCTGAACAGGATAGTGTTCCAGAGTTTTACTGTATTGCACAGAAGCAAATTTGGTTTCAGAAGATTCCTTAAAGAATCTTCTAATCATTTAAACACAAATAATTATAAACATTGATTTTTTAAAATTTGCATGATGACAAAAAAATTGTTTCACATGTTTGCAACTAATTATTAAATCATTTAAATTTATAAAAAAAAAAAAATTTAACGAGACAAATGAAATTTAGCAGATTTTCAAGCAAACAATTAGGACATGATATGACATCTACCCACTATGTCCTAACGGAGATCAATCAATACATGCCAAAAGGCACGTTTAAAACTTCAGATTGTTTTAGTAATTGAAAAATTAATTCTAGAATAGACTCATACTTATCTTCAACGATATGAAGGCAAAAATATTAAACGGGGAAAAAGAGTAATCAAGATTTTAAAAAAAGCGTGTTGCTTCTCCCAAACACCTTTCCCAAAGTATGACACTCCTTCCCCACCCCAAGGAGTATGCCTGTCACACTTTGGGAAACGCTGGAGTGTAGCATTTTTAATTAGAATGACTGCTTGCATATCCCTAAGTTTATTCTAAAAAACTACACAAAACAAAGATAAGTTTTTAGTTTTGTGTAGTTTTTAAGAATAAACTGTACTTGTGAATTTTGTAACTGTTCAATTGTTTTCTGCAGCATTTTTTTTTTTTTAATGATGCTTTTAAGTGCAGTTGGTTACTCAAATATAAGAAATTACTGTCAAATAGAAAGTTTTATCGATTGCCTTTATGGCTCAGTCAGTATTAAGAGTGCTGGGCTCAAATGCTGTTTAGGATGCAATCTTGTCACTAAATGTGCAGATCGTGCCTTGGTTTCCCTTCCCAAAAACTTGGCATTTTCTCTCCCAAAAGAAATAAACTGCCTGAAAATAAACACAATTGATAGATATAGCTTACCATGCAGATAAAATAAACTGATCTATATAGCATTAATTAGGTTATTCAGGACAGGTTACGTACAATACAGTTAATTACTAACATAAAAGGGGCAAAACTTTTTTTTTTCCCACTATACAGTGGGGTCATTTCTGTTGAAATTAAGATAATTTTAAGTGACATGATTTGTTCTGTTTGTAAAAGAGCTAGTAATCAATCTTACTGATTACTAGCTCTTTTGAAGACATTGGGATTCAGAAATGTGTGCTTTGATTAAAATTGACTAATTTTTCATATAGTACCAGTATCCTGACAGAGCTAAACGAGATGTATGTCATGCATTGCAGCAGTACAGAGGACTATTTGCAAAGTTAGAAAACTTTGGTAAGTTTTAATTAACATCATTGGTAATCATCTGAAAATTTAGATTTACTTAGTGTAGCAAATGTTTTGGTATTTCTTATTACATTTTAGATTTTCAAGGAAACTATTTTTAAGGTTTTAATTATGCATTCATCAATTTTAATTAAAAATTGATGAATGCAGCCTTATATATGTAACTGCATTCAAGCATATCACCATTCTTTCCTTTTAATGTTACAGAGATCAGCATTCATTTTAGTAATTAGTGGTCTCCATAATTTTACCAAAATATCACCAATCTGTTTACTTCTCTGTATTACATTAGCGTTCAGTGCTCACAGATTTAAATGCTATCATCTTTAGAGAATATACACTACATTAAAACAAATTCTACATTGATCCTTTTTTTCATAAACAATAAAACAGTAAATATTGCTACATTCTAAACCAGTGAACTTTTTCATTATTGCTGCATTTTCTTTTATATACCTGTTTTTGGAAACCATTAGAATATGATTGTGATTATATTAAATTCTATACCTAACCCTATTAGTTTTCTATTTAAATAATTCATTCCATTTTCTTTTGTTTATGTCACTTATCACTCTTTTCTAAGGATGGTAATCTTTATTGGATCAAGAACCATGAGAAAAGAAAAAAAAATCCTGAAAGCATATTTTTATTAGTTCTTATTTAAAAAAATAAATAAATAAAAATTCATAACATATAATTTAAAAACTAAGCATAATCAAGTGCATTTTTTATTGATGCACTTAATTATGCTTATTTTTTGTATAATATCAGTGTTGAGGAGGAGGAATACATATGCATCCAAATTATCACCTTCATGTGGTTGAACAGGGATGAGCTGGCAATTTGGGATTTTTTTTATTATTATTATTACAACATGACTCATCGAGGGAGGACACTTACTCTATAACTCTGTCTCCACCACTCAATCTGCCAACTACAACTAACTGCAACCACACCAATGCCATCTACTGCCTGTCACCACCACTAGTATACACATACTACAGACAATCACCAACATCCATGCCCATGGCAGGATTATAACCTGCAGTCTTTTGGCTGGAGAGTGGAGACACTAACTGTTCATCTGACCCAGACCGACGGCCAAATTGTATTCTGTGTTGGTTTAAACCAATAGACAGATGATAGTAGGAGGAGCAGCATGATACTAGGGAAAACAGTAAAATGTTAGCTGCAGGAACTCGAATCAACATCAGACTTGAATTATTAAAGATAGTCATCATCAGCTTAAGGCATCAACAGAAAAGTGAAACTAGCAGTGGTTACATTCTGCAAGAACAATAAATGTAGGATTTATAATAGCAAGCTTATGTTTAGGACCCCTTTTGTCAAACTCACTTGTTTGAACTCTGTAGTTCAGTGATTAAAACAAATATGCTAATGACCAAATTATTTTTTTAGTAAAAACATACCTTTGGAATGTTGAAGGTAAAAAGTAATTCATTCTTTGCTCTTCCACTGTCATTCATAAACCGTTTTTAATGCTAATACTGAAATTATATGTTGAAGCAGTAGGCAAATAAAAGAATAGGCACATATTAAGTGAACAATGTGCAATATGAACACATTCATGTTGTGGTGTTTGAAACACCCCCACCACTATCTTCACCATCTGGTGGGTCAAGAGAGAGAGAATACGCTTCACTCTGCCATAATGTACTCTTTTTGTATCAGTGGATGCACCACATTGTGACAGGTTCTCTGGACTCTAACTACATCTGCTTAGAAAGGGGTAGGAAACAAATGTGCTTGTTTAGGATATATTAGAAAACAGTCATTAAGGAGAATACCATATTGGGTTGGTATATTTTAATTAGTAAAAAGTGTGAATATGTGAATCAATATTAATCAGCCATTTGAGTATGGCAGATATAAGGGAGAAAAAGAACAGGCATGAATAAAAATACTTTCATTACTGATAAATGAATTATTAATAATTAACATTTGTGATGTTATATGTGTTTGTCCTATAAGTTACTAGGATGGAGCGAACAACATGTGATCCTATAAACTTTACACATGAATGTTTGCATTTATATTTCTTTTCTAAATCACTTAGGGAATTGAAACAACGTAGATCCGAATATAAATTAAATTATACTTTAATAGATATTTCCGATATTTCGGCAATGTCACATTGCCATTTCCTAAAGGAACTTACAAAAAGGCAGGTGCACACAGGCACTAACAATACAGTAACTGAGAATGAAGATATGAAGCTATCGTTCTCCTAGAAGTCCTGATGGTGCCCTCTGGCGGGCTAAGTAGGTGTTCTTGGCCGTTGGGCTGAAGGTCTGCTGATGTATGCCTCCCAAATTTGGGGCAGTCGCATACAACCAAATTTGTTGAGGTTTGGAGAGTTTCTTAGGGCAGAGGCTGATTCCATAAATAATCTTACGAATTTATATTTGCTCCGGTGTATTATTGTTGCTTTCTTCCACTGTATTCTGTGGAGAGTATCCAGAGCATGGTCTGCAAGACCAGAATGGCTATACTTGTAAAACCGGATGTAGTCCTTGTGTTCAGAAATTCTGATATTCGCTGTCCTGCCTGTTTGGCCAAAGTATGACAGTTTACAACTGCAAGGGACCTGGTATACACCAGGTAGGTCTAGGGGAAGTGGTTGGTCTTTGGTAGAGCGGATAAGGGATGCCAATTTTCTGTAAGGCCTGTAACAGGAGGTGAGGTCATGTTTTTTTAGAATTTTGGTAATTTTTTCTGAGGTGCCTCGGATGTAGGGAATGGTGATGGATTTAGAGTAATCTTTTTTGTGGAGGGGGGGAGGAGGGGAGCTGTGGTTTGTAGGTTTTAATATTTTTTGGATTTTTTGGGGGGGTAGCCATTGGCTGAGAAAGTGTTGAGGATGTGATTTAGTTCAGTGTTAAGGGTTATGTCGTTAGAACAGATTAGTTTAGCCCTGTTGTATAGTGTTTTTACCACTCCATATTGTTGTGAGGGGGTGGGGGAGATTGTTGGTGGATGTATCTGCCTATATGGGTGGGTTTTCTGTAAACTGAGAAAACCAAAGTTCCATCAGGCTGGCGGGTGACGAGTGTGTCTAGGAAAGGGAGGCAGTTGTTTTCCTCTTTTTCCAGGGTGAACTTGATTCTGGCTTGTTGGTTGTTTAAGTGTGTAAGGAAGGAGAGGAGTGTTTCAGAGCCATGTGACCAAATAGCGAACACATCATCAACGTAGCGAAGCCATATGGTTGGTTTTTGTGGGACAGAGGCTAAGGCTTTTTCCTCAAAGGTCTCCATAAAGAAATTGGCCAAGGGTGGGGAGAGTGGTGAGCCCATGGCTGTCCCCTCTATTTGTTTGTAGAATTTTCCCTGCCAAACGAAATAGCCTGAGTTCATTGTGAACTGAAATAGGGCTGAGATATCGGGGGAAAATTTAGCTTGGATTAGCTCTAAAGTTTCCTTGAGTGGGACATTTGTGAATAAGGAGGAGACGTCGAAGCTGACCATTATGTCAGTATGTTGGAGTGTAAGGTTTTCTATGCTGGCTTTGAAGTGGGCTGAGTTTTTTATGTGTGATGGTGTGTTGCCAGTATAGTGTGTGAGCTCTTTGGCCAAATGTTTACTAATTTGTATGTGGGGGAATCAATGCCATCCACTATGGGACGTAATGGCACATTTTCTTTATGTATTTTTAGGAGTCCGTAAATACGGGGGGGGGGGTATAGAGTTAAACGGTTTTAATCTGTTGGTAACTTCTACAGGCCAAGAAGTGACTTTCTTAAGGAACCTGTGAAGTTTTCTAATTTGTGAGTTGGTGGGATTGTAATTGATAGGGAGGTAAGTAGCCCGATCTAATAGAAGAGCATTCAGCTTACCTTTGTAGTCCTTTTGGTTAAGTACTACAGTTGCATTTCCTTTATCCGCTTTGGTGATAACTAATTCTTTATTATTTCTCAATTCCTGTAGGGCTTTAAATTCCTTGTTGGATATATTGGTTTTGGGTGGTTTTGCTATGGAAAGGACACAAGCTACATCCAGTCTTACACTGTTGGCGATTTGATGTGAAAGGTGGCGGACTCCTCTTTCAATCTGGATCATAATATCCGCACTTGGTATTTTTCTGGGAGCAATGGCGAAGTTGTGGCCACGTGAAAGCACGTTGAGAGCTTCAGGCTTCAGGGTGACTGAAGAAAGGTTGATTACGGTGTTGGTAGCAAGTTTTGGATTGACGGTAGAATTCTTTTTTAATTTATCGAATTTCTTCATCTGTCGGCCTCATATCTTTTCAAACTCTTTGTCTGCAGCGGTACACGAGATGTCATGTGAAATCGACCACAGTTCGTGATTCAAAGTGAATGAAAGTTCATCTTCGAGGGTGCGAATAGCTTCGTTAATTTCGGCTAAGTCTAACCGCGTGGCGGTGATTTGTTCGCGAAGTAACGCGTAGCTAGCGCGGTTGTATATACGGAGCGCTTTTTGCGAAACAAAACGGTGCTTCAATTTTACACAGTTCGGGATTACCTTGTTATCCCGGCAGCGTTTCAGGAACGTCAGACGATTTAATTGTCTAAACAGCTTCAACTTCATTTTACCATATTGGCGAGCCTTCTGTGCGATCGTATCTCCGTGGATGATGTTGATTCTCGTAGACAGGCTTATACGTTGGTTATGCATTTCTAAATCAGTTAGGGAATTGAAACAATGTAGATCCGAATATAAATTAAATTATACTTTAATAGTATTTTTGATATTTCGGCAATGTCACATTGCCATTTTCTAAAGGAACTTACAAAAAGGCAGGTGCACGCAGGCACTAACAATACAGTAACTGAGAATGAAGATATGAAGCTATCGTTCTCCTAGAAGTCCTGATGGCGCCCTCTGGCGGGCTAAGTAGGCATTCTTTACAGAAAACCCACCCATACAGGCAGATATATCGACCAACAATCCCATCATCCCCCCCCCCCCCCCCACAACAATATGGAGTGGTAAAAACACTATACAACAGGGCTAAACTAATCTGTTCTAACGACATAGCCCTTAACACTGAACTAAATCACATCCTCAACACTTCTCAGCCAATGGCTAACCCCCCCCCCCCCCCAAAAAAAAATCCAAAAAATATTAAAACCTACAAACCACAGCTCCCCTCCTCCCCCCTCCACAAAAAAGATTACTCTAAATCCATCACCATTCCCTACATCCAAGGCACCTCAGAAAAAATTACCAAAAGTCTAAAAAAACATGACCTCACCTCCTGTTACAGGCCTTACAGAAAATTGGCATCCCTTATCCGCTCTACCAAAGACCAACCACTTCCCCTAGACCTACCTGGTGTATACCAGGTCCCTTGCAGTTGTAAACTGTCGTACTTTGGCCAAACAGGCAGGACAGCGAATATCAGAATTTCTGAACACAAGGACTACATCCGGTTTTACAAGTATAGCCATTCTGGTCTTGCAGACCATGCTCTGGATACTTGCCACAGAATACGGTGGAAGAAAGCAACAATAATACACTGGAGCAAATATAAATTCGAAAGATTATTTATGGAATCAGCCTCTGCCCTAAGAACTCTCCAAACCTCAACAAATTTGGTTGTATGCGACTGCCCCAAATTTGGGAGGCATACATCAGCAGACCTTCAGCCCAACGGCCAAGAACACCTACTTAGCCCGCCAGAGGGCACCATCAGGACTTCTAGGAGAACGATAGCTTCATATCTTCATTCTCGGTTACTGTATTGTTAGTGCCTGTGTGCACCTGCCTTTTTGTAAGCTCCTTTAGAAAATGGCAATGTGACATTGCCGAAATATCGGAAATATCTATTAAAGTATAATTTAATTTATATTCGGATCTACGTTGTTTCAATTCCCTAAGTGATTTAGAAATGCATAACCAACGTATAAGCCTGTCTACGAGAAGTTTGCATTTATAATGGGAATAATACCAAAAAAAAAAAAAAAAACTTATGAGGAGATGGAAAGAGATTTGTTTGCTAAATAAAATATAAATAACTAACCAATAATAAATAGTGACTGTGTTGCCCAGTAAATAGCTAGAGGGTTTATCCTAAGAACTAATGACCTAATGATAATTAATGTTAATAAAACTAATGTTAATCAGGTCATTCATCTAACTGTGGCAGGAATGCATGTGGATTTATGGAGCAGCAAATCATTTTATGCAGTTCGTTGTGATTATATTTATAGTTTATTTATAATTAATTTTGCTTTGTTTTCTAAGAAATTCTTTTATTCACTAATGATCAGTATTCATTTTTCATATTAATATATACATACGTATAAATAATTTCCAGTCATCAGAATTTTTCACCTTTCTGCAAATCCCACATTCATTACTTTTTTCTTTTTTTTTCTGCTCTTTTTATCACAGCTCTTCTGTCTTATCAATAATAGGTATCTTACATATGCTGGTATTTTGTTGGAGATCAATGGATGCAGTCCACCTTATAATCCATTTTTTTTTCTGCTCTTTTTATCACAGCTCTTCTGTCTTATCAATAATAGGTATCTCACATATGCTAGTATTTTGTTGGAGATCAATGGATGCAGTCCACTTTATAATCCATAGGATTGATTTTTATTCAGGAATATATGAATTTTTATTTACTACATCTGTTCTTTCCAAAGACTGGAATTAAAATGTTTGCATAGTGTTTGTGTGTCCACACACAAACACTATGGGGGAAGGGACTTTCACCAACAGACAGTATACTGCAGGAGCAAGAGAAACAAGTAGTTTTTATTGTCACTAAATACAGTTATAGCAAATACTAAATACAATTAGTGTAATTAGACAACTTGAACAATCCTTCATAATGAAAAACATTCCCTCTCACAAATGCTATGCTATATACATGCATCAAATTTTAAAACTTTACACTTTAACTGGTAGCCTCGATTCATTTGCCCATTCAGAAAGTCAATTCAAATCCTTTCAAGGCCACAACATCCATTGTACTCCTCATAGTTTTTCCAACTTTACATCATCTGTAAACCACTGTGTATCACCATCCAAGTCTTTCCTAATATCATTTACATACAAAATAAACAGCATCAGATCCGAAATAGCTTCCTGGGGTACACCACAGGTGACTTTCTTCCTTTGGAATATCACCCCCCCCCCCATACATAACTTGCTGATACCTATCAGACAGCTGGTCTCCAATCTAGTGCACTAATCTTATATCCAGCCCCATCTCTTCCTGTTTAATTACCAGCTTGTGATGTGGCAATCTATCAAAGGCTTTAACAAACTCTAAATATACCACTATATATGCTTCCCCTTTATCCAATGCACTTGTTATAGTAAGTAAGTGGATTTCTAAAACATGACCCTCCTTTAGCAAACCCATGCTGTTCATCAAAGAGAATGTTGTCATCAAACCAATTCTGAATTCTGGTTCTCACTTGCCTCTAACACCTTACTACAACTCCAGACAAACAGATTGGTCTGTAATTTGGAGCTTTAGTTTTATCAGCTTTATGAAGTGGAACAATTTTGCCCTCTTTCCACTCCTTTGGTACTTAGGCAAGTCTAAGACTCAAGTTAAAGAGGTAAGTTAAAGCTGTTGTTAACTTCCTGGAACATTCCTTCAAGACACGTAGTGATATACCATCAAATCTGGTGGCTTTATTGGCATCAAGTTTACTTAATTCCTCATACCTCTTGTTCACTTACTATCAGTGACTCTTCCTCCCTTCCCACTGCTTTTAAGTTCTGCATGATGCTACTTTCATGAGAGTGAAATACCTTTATGAGCTGCTCATTCAACATCTCTACTATATCCTCCTCAGTAGTTATCATTCTCTCTGACCAGTATCATCTTTCCATAATCATTCTTTCTTCTACTTGCCACATATAAAAAAAAAAAAAACTCCTTAGGATTTCTTTTGGTCTCATTATCTAATTCATACTGCACGTTTGCTGCCCTTACCATGTGAGTTACCTCTCTCTTACCTTGCTTGCTTGCTCTTTGTACTCCTCATGCAACCGTAGTTACTACCACCACCACCACCACCACCACCACTCATTTTATGCTGCCTCCATAATGCCTTCTTCCAGATTGCATGCTTCAGCTCTTCATTCATCCATGTTGCAGCCATCTGATTTGACCTCTTGGCCTTTTGGAATGCATTCACACATTGCCTCTATCAGAGAGTTCCTGAACAGGTCACAAGCAACACTGATCCCCCCCCCCCCTTTTTTTTTTATTCCGATTCTTCATTCGATGATATAGTTGCAAGCTGCCTCCCGAACTCCTCAATATCACCAACCTTATAGTTCCACATATATCCCTTTCTCACAGAAGTCCTCATGTGATTGGCCACCACCTAATGTAATCACCTCATGTTCACTCACCAACTGGAGGGAGAGTCAGCACCTCATTTACAATAACATCCTCTGATAAGATAATCAAACCCTTGATCCATGTATACTCTGTTATATACTGCCCAAGATAGTTGTCCCTCAAACTCAAGAAATTCATTCTCTTTGCTCCCAGATCCTGTTTCTTCATTCCATTCTATATTACCATAATTAAAATTATCCAAAATGATCACGCTTTCTTAGTAGCTAGACTAATTTGTCTATACGTTTTTCTCATGCCCTCATATTACCAGGTCTATAGCAATACCCAGCTAGATACTTCATTCTGTTTACTTCCATTCACCCTACTACTTCAAAACCACTCCCATTGTTTGGTCCTTTTATCTCCACTTTAGTTGGATGTAACTTTGCTGCTGCCATTAACAGCACTCCTCCTCCCTTGTATCTTGCCTATCCTCACGAAAAACATTTCCATCCATCTCTATTCCAGTCAGAATCTCATCATCTGTCCATGTCTCACTTATTCCCACAATTTTTGGGCAAATATGCCTATTAATGCTAGTTTCATTTCATTTATTTCAAATACTTCTGGCATTTGTGAACATACATATTAGTTTATTTCTGGTTCTATAACAAGCCTTCCCAACCCTACTCCTCATATGTGATTCCTTCATATCCCCCTTCCCAAGCTACTTATCTCTATTATCACTGATCTTGCACCTCAAACCTGTTTGTTTCCCCCACATCCCTGGTCATCCCAACTTGTGTTTTACACACATACCTCAGATCCTCTATCCGTCATCCACTCTTCCCATGCAGTGTCTCCCTCTCCACCCTGACCTCCTTCATTTCTCTGTTTTGTCTTGTGTTCCTTTTCTCTCTCATTGTCTTCTCATGTTACTTGCCTCAGCATTCACGGGCACTCTTACTCTACTTGCTGTTCCACGTCACATCCTGCTTCTTCAGGTCTTCCATTCACTTTGGTCATCACTCTCTTATAGCAGTGGTTTTTCCAGCTACCTCATACTAGATCGATTCAAGTGAAGCCCTTTTATTTGAATCTCTTTTATACAGCTCCATCTCTCTCTCAAATTCATCCTACACATTCACAAAATGAATTCCTTTTAATTCGCACATCTCAACTAGCATCGCATTCATGCTGACTAAATTTCTTACCATGCTTATCTTTTATTCTCCTCAGCAATCTTCTGATAATCCATCCTTACATTTTCCTTGTTGCCATCTAGATCATTTGTGCCTGCCACCATTATCAACTCTCTTGCTCACTTCCTCATATGCACTGCTTCAATCACTCTATACAATCTCTCCTGGAAAGCAAACCTTATGCACCTTTTCATTTACCACACCTCCCGAATCATTCGACACCTTTTTCATACTGCCATCTTTTATTCAAGCCCTTCTCTCCCTTCCATAAGGTGCCCACCCAACATGGAAGTGACATACATGTGTTAACCACCTTGCTGGACATTAAATTACATTGATATTGCAAATGTAATATCAATGGTATTACAATTTTAATATGCACTTCGCATCCATGCAAATGTGGACGTATATATACGTCCTGGCCGGTAGCGTGGTTAAAGCACATTCCTGCTGACAGTGTTGGCATGTGCTGCAGACACTGCCCAGCATCAATGTGCTAACATAATAAATTTAATTGTGTACAATTGTATTTTTATATAGTAAGAGTTAGTATGAATTTAGTAGGATGCTTAAGGGTCAAAGCTGTATAACTGAGAGTAGACCTCCACATCGTTCAAAGGAATGCAAAGAGCTAACCAGGGCTTCTGACCTAATGTCCAATCCTCACCTTCTCGTGGTGCACCCTGTTAGTTATCTACTTGGATGATACTGAACGAACAAGAATAGGCTAACAATTTGGGATTTAGCCAACCAAATTGTATTCTTATTGGCTTAAACCACAATATAAAATGATGGTACAACATGACAAAATTTCATGCTGACTGGGGCATTGCCTGTTAAACAAGGCCCCCATTGTTTTTGCCAGGGAACCAGGGGGGACAGTGCTAAGTCAGCTACTGGAACAAATCCTAACACACCCCAACTCAACATTACCAGAGTTGAAGATAGGTACTATCAACATAAGAAACCTGAATGTCAAAGAAATGGAGCTGGCTGAGGAATTGGATAAGTACCAGATCGACATAATAGGGGTGACTGAAACAAAAAAGACCAAAACTGGTGAGATCGTTATGAGCAATAAATACAAAATGTTATATTCAGGCAATGAAAATCAAGGAAAAGAAGAAGTAGCCATAGTATTCAACACAAAATACGAGGATAATCTTCTTGAATGGCAGGTCAGTCTCAAGTAGAGTAATGTGGGCAAATATGAGAATGGGGAACTGGACAATGAGACTTATTTGTGCCTATGGTCCCACAGAAGGTTCTACTAAAGTAGAAGTGGAGAAATTTTTTGAGGCTTTAGAAAAAGCAACTGACACAAAAAAAAATTGCAAAGTTGGTCCTTGTTGTGATCTAAATAGCAGAGTAGGGAATGATTGTGAGACATACAAAAATATTTTGGGAAAATTTGGAGAAAAGAGCAAAGCTAATAATAATGGCAAACATCTGTTGGATTTCTGCTCAGGACATGGACTGGTTATTACTAACACCATGTTCCAACATAAAAATGTGCACAAATTCACATGGAGAGAGGCAAGGAATAAGAAAAGTCTCATTGACTATGTTATTGTTGATAGTGATGTTTTCTCCCTGGTGCAGGACACCAGAGTGTACAGAGGATTTGAAATTGGAAGTGATCACTATTTAGTCTTGAGCAGGATAAATTTGAATTTCATATTGAAAAGAATAATATGTAAGAAAGTTTTAAAGTGAATGAAAGTTGAGCAGCTCTCAGATGTGAACTGTAGACTAAAATACACAGATTATTGAAGAAAAAATGAAAGAGTTTGAGAACAGGAATCAAACCTTGGAGATTCAGTGGCAAAATCTGAACAAAACATTGATTGATTCTGCCAGAGAGGCATGTGGTGAGGTTGTCTGTAAGGATAAAAAAATCAGAACTTCCTGGTGGCCACAGGAAGTTAAAGAGGCAGTGAAGGAAAAGAAGAAAGCATACCAAAAGTTCCTGTCAAATAAGTCAGCTTGTGCTCTTAGAGAATATAGAGACAAATGCAAGAATGCTAAACACTGTGTAAAACTAGCTAAACAAAAGTCATGGGAGGACTTTGGCAAGAATATAGAAAATAAATATCAAGAAGGTGGCAAAATATTCTGGAGGTTGTTGAAGAAGCTTAGGAATGGAGGAAAGAGTGTTCTAAAAGGAATTAGAGATGATAAAGGTGACATGAAAACGGGAAAAAGATATCCTTGAAGTATGGAGCAATTACTTTGAAAAACTGCTAAATGAAACAAGCAGTGATGACAGCACAGTGGTAAAAAACACTGACCAGGCATGCAGTCAGGATTACATATCCATACTTGAAGTAGAAAAAGCCATCAAAGGCTTGAAATGTGGAAAGGCAGCAGGAGTCGATGATATTCGACCAGAAATGCTGAAGCATGGTGGTATAAGAGTCTTACAGTGGCTGCACTTCATAGTTCAGAAAGCCTGGACAGAGGGACGAATTCCTGATGATTGGAGTAGAGCTCTCATAGTACCCATATATAAAAAGGGAAATAAAACTGAATGTGAGAATTACAGAGGTATTTCCCTACTGAGTGTTCCTGGCAAGATCTATGCAAGTATACTTGAGAAACGGTGGAGAAGAATTGTGGAAGAAAAGCTTGGTGAAGAACAAGCTGGATTCAGGCCAAATAGAGGCTGTCAGGATCAGATCTTCACTTTACGACAAATAGTCGAGAAAGCATGGTAATATATCAAAGATCTGTATTTATGTTTTGTCGATCTGGAAAAGGCATATGACAAGGTGCCAAGAGAGAGAAGCTATTCAATACGCTGCAGTTATATGGTGTCAATCGGGCATTATATCAAGCAATACTTAGTCTTTATTTGAGTTGTAAGTCAGCAGTTAAAATTGAAGGAAGTACAGGAAGATGGTTTAATGTTAAATCTGGTGTGAGACAAGGATGTACATTATCCCCTCTGTTATTCATTATCTATATGGATCACATTATGAAGGAAAGTGGTATTAAACATGATATCAAAATTGGAGATGTTAATGTCAGCTCTTTGCTTTATGCAGATGATGGTATACTTCTAAATAAATCCGCTACAAGTCTGCAAGATACTCTGACTAAATTGAATAGCTGTTGTAATAGATATGGTATGAAGGTTAGCAATAAAAAGACAAAGACAATGAAAATAGGCAGAATCATTGAAAATGTCAACTGTGTTGTGAATGGAGAACCTGTGGAACAAGTAAAACATTTCAGCTATTTAGGCACAATTTTTACTGAAGATGGTAAATTAAATATAGAATTAGACCACAGAATCAGCAAAGCTGGTATGGTGGGAAGTCAATTGAATAAATTCATATGGAATAAGAGAGAAATTAGTCGGAACACTAAATTAGCTGTATACAAGACAGTGTTCAAACCAGTTTTAACTTATGGATCTGAGAGCTGGGTCAGAAGTAAAACACTTGACCAAAGACTAGAGACCACAGATATGAGAGTCCTGAGAAAGATTACAGGCGTGAACAGATGGCATCAATGGCAATATCATATTAAAAACGAGGATATTAGGAAAGAACTTGACATTGTCAGCATCCAGGAATGCATTAGCAGAGCTAATCTCAGGTGGTATGATCACTTAAACAGAATGGGCAAGGAAAGATTAGCAAAACAAGTGTTCTCTGCCAGGTTGGCAGCAAAACGACCCAGAGGAAGACCGAGATATAGGTGGATTGATACGGTACAAAGTGCCTTAGACGATAGAAATATAAGATCTGATAATGTTGGAGTCTTGACAAGTAACAGACTGATTTGGAGGAAAATTGTAGATAGGAAATTAATAATGATGTAATATTTTTCATGTAGTACTATCATATCCTGTACACCCCTTGAGGGTACATGGCAGGAATTTGATAATGATGATGACTTGAAGTAGAAAAAGCCATCAAAAGCCTGAAATAAGGAAAGGCAGCTGGAAAGGCTACACTGCATAATTCAGGACGAATCCCAAATGATTGGAGTAGACCTCTCAGTAGTACCCATATATAAAAAGGGAAATAAAACTGAATGTGAGAATTACAGAGGTATTTCTCTGAGTGTTCCTGGGAAATTTGAGAAACAGTTGAGAAGGATTGTGGAAGGGAAGCTTGGTAAAGAACAAGCTAGATTCAGGCCAAATAGAGGCTGTCAAGATCAGATTTTCACTTTATGACAAATAGTTGAGAAACCATGGGAACATAACAAGATCTGTATTTAACCTTTGTTGATCTGGAAAAGGCATATGACAAGGTGCCAAGAGAGAAGCTCTTTAAAATTGTGGCATTATATCAAGCAATAGTCTTTATTTGAGTTGTAAGTCAGCAGTTAGAATTGAAAGAAGTACAGGAAGAGGGTTTAATGTTAAATCTGGTGTCAAACAAGGATGTACATTATCCCCCTCTGTTATTCATTATCTATATGGATCGCATTATGAAGGAAAGTGGTATCAAAATTGGAGATGTCAATCTCAGCTCTTTGTTTTATGCGGATGATGTTATACTTCTAAATAAATCTGTTACAAGTCTTCAAGATTCCTGACTAAATTGAATAACTGTTGTAATAGTTATGATATGAAGGTCAGCAATAACAAGACAATGAAAATAGGCAGAAGAATTGAAAATATCAACATTGTGAATGGCGAACCTATAGAACAAGTACATTTCAGCTACTTAGGCACAATTTTTAATAAAAATGACAAATTAAATTTGGAAATAAACAACAGAATCAACAAAGTCAGTATGGTAGGAAAGTTAACTAAATAACTTTATCTGGAATAAGAGAGAAATTAGTCAAAACACTAAATTAGCTGTATACAAGGCAGTGTTCAAACCAATTTTTACTTATTGACCTGAGAACTAGGTTAGAAATAAAGCACTTGACCAAAGACTAGAGACCGTAGATATGAGAGTCCTGAGAAAGATTAGGATATTAGGATAGAACTTGACATTGTTAGCAAAGCTAATCTCAGGTGGTACGCGGTCACTTAAACAGAATGGGAGAGGAAAGATTAGCCAAACAAGTGTTCCCTACCAGGTTGGCAGGAAAAGGACCCAGAGGAAGACCAAGGTATAGGTGGATTGATACAGTAAAAAGTGCCTTAGAAGATAGAAATATAAAATCTGATAATGTTGGAGTCTTGACAGGTAACAGATTGATTTTTAGGAAAATTATAGATAAGAAGTTAGTAATGATGTAAGATTTCAGTTTTTTAGTTTACATATTTTGTACACCCCTTGAGGGTACAGTCAGGAATTTTTGGATGATGATGAGTTAACATTTAATGAGATTATGTAGTACACTTTTATCTTGGCATTCATAAATTCAAGATCTTGGGTTCATCCTGAAATACACAGTAAAGAACACATTTGATAGAGCATGCTTTGCATTTCTAGAATATACTTTGCTTTGTTTTTCTTTCAATATTTATTATGTAATTTTGTAGTCAAATTTTGTACAGCCTTATTTGTAGAACTCATTAGTCAATTTAAACTTGGTACAAATTGAAAATTAAAATTCTAATGCTTTTGTGTTGTGTTTCTAATAAAATGCAATATTCAACTATATTAATACAAATTAAAATCAATTGTATTTTTTCTTCAATAGTATTCAATGATGGTACAAGGAGAGAACTTGTATGTCTGGATGGAACCATACCAGTTCCATATAAAGGCAAGTTACAAATGGTAGCAATTAACTTATGGCAAAATAGTTATTTTGAATAATGAAAATATTTGATTTTTTTATTTTTTTTCAATACTATTTATACAAACAATTTGCTTTAACTTGAAATTATTCACATGCTAGGAAATTATCTGTCTAGAGCAGTACAACGATAAGTATGATGATTACGACATTTCTTTTGTAAAAAAAAAAAAAAAAAAAAAATCTTCTTTCCCAAATTCCATCAGGAACATGAAGAGTCTGTAAAATGCTTCCATCAGTTCATTATCCTTGCTGTTGGTCTTAGTCAGCAAAAATTCTTCACATTTATATAAAGTATATTTTTAGTACAGCCAGGCTTTCCTTGTGTATTCCATTTCAGGAGTGCATGACAAATTTCTTGATGATCTTTCCTAAGTGTATGTCCAATCCATCTTAATTTTCATTTTCTGATTTCCAGGTTGACTTTTTGCTGATTTGTTCTTTTCCAGAAGTCTTGATTAATAATAATTTGTAACCACCAAATTCGAAGTATACTCTACAGGCATCAGTTTATGAATGCTTGCAACTTTCTATGTATTTCTTTTGAAACCAACTATGTTTCAGAACCATATAAAATAACTGATTTAGTACATGTATTAAATATTTTTATCTTTGTATCTCTGAATATTTTTCGATTTTCCATACTCTTTTTTTAATTTCATATGGGGGATCCCCCCATCCTAAGGGATGGGTTAATTCCTCCTAATGAGAGATTAAGTATGTATTTTATGATTGTAGATCTGTGTGTAGTCACAAGGCTGGTTTGCCTGTTCTGAGGGACAAAAAACCAGAGTTTCCTGGTGAGAAAAACCCTCTACCTCTCTATGAGACTGGAGAACTCACTATTATTCGAAAGAGACCAGATAATAGTTTCTCATGGATGGGAATCGAACCCAGGTCTTTCCAAATGAAAGGCTTCGTCTATACCGAATGAGCTACAGAGGCTCTCATACTCGACTAAATTTAGTACAGTCGGGTCTCTTTTTATGCGGTAGATACGCTCCACAGAAAATCACACAAAAAAGGCCTAACTTACATTGAAAAATTAGGGATATGTTCCATACTTTTCTAAAACTGCATAAAACCGAAGCAGTGAATTAAAATAAACCTAATATCACATAATTTTATGAAAATTCAGGAAAATAAGAATGCCTAAGTTTGTTTTAAAGCTTTATTCATTTAATTTTCTTAAATTTTCTTATACAGTTCTTCAGCTCACATTGGAATTTAAAGGCTCGTTCAGAATGTGTCATTAACAAGTGTGCAATAAATTGGAAAATTTATTGCACAGTTCAAGACCTTCTCGAATTATATTTGCAGTGAGGGGGACAGGTTTTTCTTCCACTTCACTATCGTTTATTGAAAAGTAATTTTTTTTTAAATTTTTTATTTAAATTTTTTTTTTTATCAGAATTATCGTCGCTATTAGACAATATTCAGCAACGTTTGCGAACTGGTGCGAAATCACTTTCATCCCCAGAAGAGATACTCAACGCATCAGATATGTATGGTAAAGGCAATGGTTCTTCACAAACAGAATTAGCTTCACCCTCATTCTGTGCTGATTTTTTTCTTCTGACAATGTAATCAGTGATTAAACTTTGCGATGATCATTTTACAAATTTTTTATACAGCTCACGATATCCAGAAATACAGTTCTTCAGCTCATGTTGGAATTTAAAGGCTCGTTCAGAATGTGTGCCATTAACAAGAAAATGATTTTCCAATTTATCGCACAGTTAAAGACCTTCTTGAATTATATTTGCAGTGAGGCAGACAGGTTTTTCTTCCGCTTCACTATCGTTTTTTGGATTTCGACGATATCTAAAGTTAAACGATATCCAATGATATCATCGTCACTTGAGGCATTATTCACAAGCGATTCGTCTACATCGTTCTGGCTAAATGTATCAAACCTTCTCCACCAATTTCATGTGCCAAAGTAATGATTTCAGCTGATAATATAGATGTTTGCAACACAACCAGTCCAAGCTGCTTTCCAGCAGGCATTTAAAGTTTGTCGATATCCAATGATATCATCGTCACTTGAGGCATTATTCACAAGCGATTCGTCTACATCGTTCTGGCTAAATGTGTCAAACCTTCTCCACCAATTTCATGTGCCAAAGTAATGATTTCAGCTGATAATATAGATGTTTGCAACACAACCAGTCCAAGCTGCTTTCCAGCAGGCATTTAAAGTTTGTGGTCTTATTTCAGCGATAGCAGATGCAACATAATTTAAGCAGTCTAAAATAGAAATTTTTTTTCCAAACGTCAGTTACTGTTAATGAATCATTTTCTAATTTATCCAATATAAATTGAAAAGTGTGCTTAACGTAATATTTTTTAAAAGTAGCAATTATGCCTTGATATAATGGCTGAATAATGCTTGTTGTATTGGGTGGAAAAAACACTACCTGTACATTTGGATGTTCTAAATGCGGATGATTTGGTGTTGTCAACAATTAATAAAACTTTAAAATCGAGAGCTTTTTTTGCTTCATATATGTTTCCACTTCTGGTACAAAGCAATTATTGAACCATTCAGTAAATACAGCATTTGTTACCCAGGCCTTTGTATTAGCCATCCAATATACTGGTAACTGTTTTAGATCTTTGCCTTTTAGAGCACATGGTCTTAAAAATCGATTTACTAGTGGTTTCAACATTCGATCTTTGCTTGCTTTAAACCCAGTTGCGTTTTTTTTTCAGACTTTGCGATGTAAGTTCAACTAGGCATTTTCTTCCAAAACAATCCTGTTTTGTCAGCATTGAACACTTGATTGGGACAACATCCACCATCTTCAATAATTTTGGCTAACTTCTCTTGAAAATTTTTGACTGCTTCTTCATCTGCTGCCGCAACCTCACCTGTAATCTTCACGTTATGAAGTGCATTCCTTTTTAAAAACCCGGTTAATCATCCTTTGCTAGCCAAAAATTCTTTATCAGCCTGGGAAGCGGAAGTAGATGGCTCCAATTGCTTCATCTGTTCATAAAACTGAAGAGCTTTTTGTTTAATTAAATAACCACTTATAGGAATTCTTCGAGTTAATTCTTCAATCCGAATTATGAGCGATCGTTCCGTGTTTTCTAATAAAGTATCCCTTGAGTACGATGATAATTTGGCACTTAGTTTTGTGCCAAAAATGACAGATTTTCTTATTGCGACTTCATTCTTTTTAATTTCTCTTATAGTAGATTTGCCTGAATTAAAATGTTTACAAATCGCTGTAGATCCCTCCCCTTTTGCTAAGCGATCTAGTATTGCAATTTTCATTTCCAAAGAAATTGCTTTTCTTTGATGCTTTTTTCCTCCATTGAGCCAAATTTAATTAATTTATAATTAATGATCAATTATTAATAATAATAAAAATCATCTAAATTAACAATTAATTATCGATTGCTCCATGAAAATTTCAGGATTTGTGAAGTGTTCCATCGTAGGAAAAGTTTGGGAAACGCTGGATTACCCTATTATCGGAATGGATTCTCCTTCTGTTCACATGCACAGAAGTGTTGAAAGGTCTCGTATCTATGAGCGTACTATACATAAGTTTTGAAGTTATGCACCGCATAAAAAAGATCTGCATAAAAAGAGACCCGAGTGTATATGCACTTCTTGCTTTTTGAATCCTTATATCAACATCTCTAGTTGTTCTTCCATCTGCTAGTAAAACATTCCCAAGATTCATGAAATTTGGAAAAGCTTCAATTTTTTTCATTTTCAATTTCCACTCAGTACTATGCTTTTTGAATCCTTATATCAACATCTCTAGTTGTTCCTCCATCTGCTAGTAAAACATTCCCAAGATTCATGAAATTGGGAACAGCATCAATTTTTTTCATTTTCAATTCCACTCAGTACTATGCTGTGCACATTGATTCCCATTTCTTTTGTTTTGTTTGTATTTATTTTCAAACCAACTTTCAGTGATTATTCTTATAATGTGCTTAGTTTACAAAGGTTGTCTGAAAAATTATTGGCCTAACAATGAAAAAACGAATTTATAATTTCAACATAATCTCCCTTAAGACTAATACATTTATTCCAGCGATGCTCCAGCACCATAATGCCGTCCCTGTAGTGGTTCTCAGTAAGATATGCAGAATACCCCTCTACAGCTGCAGTCACCTGTTGATTCGAAAAAAAACACTGACCAGCGAGGAAGAGTTTGTTTTGGAAAGAGATAGAAGTCAGAGGGAGCTAAATCTGGGGAATCAGGTGGATGTTCCAACAATTCATAGTGCAGATCCCTTAATTTTCCCATTGCCAAAACACTTTTGTGGGCAGGTGCATTGTCCTGATGAAAGATAATTTTTTCTTCTGCAAACCAGGTCTTTTCTCATGAATTTTTTCGTCTAGTCTGGTTAAAAGATCAGAATAATATTCCCTGGTTATTGTTTTACCCTTTTCAAGATAATTAATAAACAAAATGCCTTTAGCATCCCAAAACACTGATGCCATGATCCTTCTTTCCTGCTGATGGAACCAACTTTGTCTTCTTTGGCACTAAACAGGCTTCTGTCCACTGTTTTGACTCTGTTTGGATTCTGTTGTGTAATGGTGAATCCAAGTCTCATCCACAGTAAAAAATCGATGCACAAAATCAGTTTTATTCTTGTTAAATCGCTCCAAGCACTGTTCAGAGATTTTCATGCGAGTGCATTTTTGATTTGCAATGAGCAAGCATGGCACCCATCTTGTGCAAAGCTTTTTCATATGCAATTCTTCATGCAACATTTATCCTACACTTCCTTTTGAAATGCCTGTAGTCTCAGCAATTTCACTCACTTGGACTCACTGGTCATCCATCCAATACCATATCATGCACTTGATCAATGATTTCTGGTGTTGTTGCACTTTTTGGACATCCTTCACAGCCTTGATCATCTTCAAGGCTGGTACGCCCACGTTTAAACTCGGCAGCCCATTTCTTAATTGTCGAAAATGATGGAAAATAGTGCCCATAAACTTTTATGAACTTAAACCTTCTTTTACAAAGAATTTTATAACTGCACAATATTCAATTTTATCCATTTCAAGGGATACAAACAACACTTTTGCTTCAGGCAGTTGTATAAAACAAACTACTTGATAGAATGACTTGCAATTTCATATGGATGCTTATGACAAACGTACCAACTTAGAAAAAAAAATCTCTTGTTGATAATGTTGCCATCTATGGTTGAGGCCAAGAACTTTTCAGGCACCCTCATATTTTGGATATCTTCATGTCTGTGAGCAATCAGATATACACTCTCTGCATTTTCTATATCACACCGTTTTATTTATTTTCCATGATATTTCTCTGGTATGTATCATTATTGTCTGTTCTAGAACATGATCTAACACCAGTACAAATAATAAGGGAAATAGAAAACATCCTTGTTGCACTCAAATATCTTGAGTGCAACAAGGATAATACACTTTGAAAAGGCTTTGACAAATATTCCTCATGCAATACTTGACATTGGGATTCAGTATATCCATCCTTTATGAAGTTTATTATCTTCGGTGATATACTTTTTGTTTTGAAGTGCACTCCACACATAACCATGCAATGGATTCAAAGGCTTTTTCTTGTCTGCAAACAGCAAATATAAAGGAAAGTTAAATTCACCTGATTCTTATTCTTAAGGTATTAATGTGGTCTCAACATGATATATTTGGCCTAAAACCAGACTTCTCTTTTCTCATGCCCTCATTCAACACATTGAAGATTCTTGAAAGAATAATTTTGCAGAAAATGACACATAGCAGGTTTATGCTCCTCCAATTATCACAAATTCCTAAATTTCCTTTCTTGGTATTTTTGCTATTATCCCTGTATTCCAACCATTAGGGAATGTCTTTTTCCCAAATATCCTGGAATAGTGCATAGAACATATCTATGATATTTGATGTCAATTTTTAGAACCTCTGCAGTGATACCACCACGTCTTGCAGCTTTCCCATTTTTCATTTCTTTAATAGAATTTATCTCCAGTTTAGATGGTGGACTGGTATCAGTTATTAATTTATCTATTCCTTTTTTATTTCTGTTTGTATTCTATCATTGCTATTATTTCAGATTGGACTGAAATGATGTCCCCAACTTTCCAGTCTCTTCTGTTGACACTAGAATTTTTCCATTGAGATATCTTTCACTGGGACATTCTTTTGCACTGCTTCTCCAGAAAGTCTGATAATGTTTAACTCTACTATTATATTTGTCTGTAGCTTGTTGTGCCCTTGATGCCAGTTCTTTGAACTTTTTTTTAATATCCTAAAACTTTCTGCCATTTTATTTAAGGACTTTTTTTTCGTTTATCCTATATATCATTTATTATATTTTCTTCTCCATCAAAATTACTATATTTTTTTTTCTTTATTTTAAACTTGTTACAGACTTCTTCATTTTGTAATCTGGCAATATCAAATTTGCATCCATTAGCTGTTTTCCCCAGATGATTTTTTTCAAATACATATCTGAATGGATTCAGTAATCATATGAATCTGTGCCAATATCAATACTTCTTTGATTTTGAAGATCAAATAACATTGTCCTCCACTTTTGGCTGATGGCATCATCATCATCAAATTCCTGCCATGTACCCTCAAGGGGTGTATAGGATATGACAGTACTACATGAAAAAATTACATCATTACTAACTTCATATCTACAATTTTCCTCCAAATCAGTCTGTTACTTGTCAAGACTCCAACATTATCAGATCTTATATTTCTATCGTCTAAGGCACTTTGTACCGTATCAATCCACTTATATCTTGGTCTTGCTCTGGGTCGTTTTCCTACCAACCTGGCAGAGAACACTTGTTTTGCTAATCTTTCCTTTCCCATTCTATTTAAGTGACCATACCACCTGAGATTAGCTCTGCTAATGCATTCCTGGATGCTGACAATGTCAAGTTCTTTCCTAATATCCTCATTTTTAATATGATATTGCCATTGATGCCATCTGTTCACGCCTCTAATCTTTCTCAGGACTCTCATATCTGCGGTCTCTAGTCTTTGGTCAAGTGTTTTACTTCTGATCCAGCTCTCAGATCCATAAGTTAAAACTGGTTTGAACACTGTCTTGTATACAGCTAATTTAGTGTTCCGACTAATTTCTCTCTTATTCCATATGAATTTATTCAGTTGACTTCCCACCATACCAGGTCTATTTCTTTATTTAATTTACCATCTTCAGTAAAAATCGTGCCTAAGTAGCTGAAATGTTTTACTTGTTCCATAGGTTCTCCATTCACAACACAGTTGACATTTTCAATGATTCTGCCTATTTTCATTGTCTTTGTCTTTTTATTGCTGACCTTCATACAATATCTATTACAACAGCTATTCAATTTAGTCAGAGAATCTTGCAGACATGTAGCGGATTTATTTAGAAGTATAACATCATCTGCATAAAGCAAAGCGCTGACCTTAACCTCTCCAATTTTGATATCAGGTTTAATACCACTTTCCTTCATAATGTGATCCATATAGATAATGAATAACAGAGGGGAGAATGTACATCCTTGTCTCACACCAGATTTAACATTAAACCATCTTCCTGTACTTCCTTCAATTCTAACTGCTGACTTACAACTCAAATAAAGACTAAGTATTGCTTGATATAATGCCCCATTGACATCATATAACTGCAGCGTATTGAATAGCTTCTCTCTTGGCACCTTGTCATATGCCTTTTCCAAATCGACAAAACTTAAATACAGATCTTTGTTATATTCCCATGCTTTCTCGACTATGTGTCATAAAGTGAAGATCTGATCCTCACAGCCTCTATTTGGCCTGAATCCAGCTTGTTCTTCACCAAGCTTTTCTTCCACAATTCTTCTCAACCATTTCTCAAGTATACTTGCATAGATCTTGCCAGGAACACTCAGTAGGGAAATACATCTGTAATTCTCACATTCAGTTTTATTTCCCTTTTTATATATGGGTGCTATGAGAGCTCTACTCCAATCATCGGGAATTTGTCCCTCTGTCCAGGCTTTCTGAACTATGCAGTGCAGCCACTGTAAGACTTTTATACCACCATACTTCAGCATTTCTGGTCGAATATCATCGACTCCTGCTGCCTTTCCACATTTCAAGCCTTTGATGGCTTTTTCTACTTCAAGTATGGATATGTATTCCTGACTGCATGCCTGGTCAGTGTTTTTTATCACTATGCTGTCATCACTGCTTGTTTCATTTAGCAGTTTTTCAAAGTAATTACTCCATACTTCAAGGATATCTTTTTCTCCTGTTTTCATGTCACCTTTATCATCTCTAACTCCTTTTACAGCACTCTTTCCTCCATTCCTAAGCTTCTTCAACAACCTCCAGAATATTTTGCCACCTTCTTGATATTTATTTTCTATATTCTTGCCAAAGTCCTCCCATGACTTTTGTTTAGCTAGTTTTACACACTGTTTAGCTTTCTTACATTTGTTTCTGTATTCTGTAGGAGTAAAAGCTGACTTATTTGCCAGGAACTTTTGATATGCTTTCTTCTTTTCCTTCACTGCCTCTTTAACTTCCTGTGTCCACCAGGGAGTTCTGATTTTTTTATCCTTGCGCACAACCTCACCACATGCTTCTCTGGCAGAATCAATCAATGTTTTCTTCAGAGTTTGCTACTGAATCTCCAGGGTTTGATTCCTGTTCTCAAACTCTTTCATTTTCTTTTCAATAATCTTTGTATTTTAGTCTACAGTTCACATCTGAGAGCTGCTCAACTTTTATTCGCTTTAAAACTTTCTTACATATTATTCTTTTCAATATGAAATTCAATTTTATCCTTCTCAAGACTAAATAGTGATCACTTCCAATTTCAAATCCTCTGTACACTCTGGTGTCCTGCACCATGGAGAAAACATCACTATCAACAATAACATAGTCGATGAGACTTTTCTTATTCCTAGCCTCTTCTCTCCATGTGAATTTGTGCACATTTTTATGTTGGAACATGGTGTTAGTAATAACCAGTCCATGTCCTGAGCAGAAATCCAACAGATATTTGCCATTATTATTAGCTTTGCTCTTTTCTCCAAATTTTCACAAAATATTGTTGTATGTCTCACAATCATTTCCTACTCTGCTATTTAGATCCCCAACAAGGACCAACTTTTCCTTTTTCATTGTGTCAGTTGCTTTTTCTAAAGCCTCAAAAAATTCCTCCACTTCTATCTTAGTAGAACCTTCTTTGGGACCATAGGCACAAATAAGTCTCATTGTCCAGTTCCCCATTCTCATATTTGCCCACATTACTCTACTTGAGACTGACTGCCATTCAAGAAGATTAGCTTCGTATTTTGTGTTGAATACTGTGGCTACTCCTTCTTTTCCTTGATTGTCATTGCCTGAATATAACATTTTGTATTTATTGCTCAGAAAGATCTCACCAGTTTTGGTCTTTTTTGTTTCAGTCACCCCTATTATGTCGATCTGGTACTTATCTAATTCCTCAGCTAGCTCCATTTCTTTTCCATTCAGGCTTCTTACGTTGATAGTACCGATCTTTAACTCTGGTGGTATTGAGTTGGGGTTTGTTTTCGGATTTGTTCCAGTAGCTGACTTTTCGCTGTTCGCCCTGGTTCCCTGGCGAAAACAACGTGGGCCTTGTTTAACCGGGCAACGCCCCAGTCAGCATGAAATTTTGTCATGTTGTACCATCATTTTTTATTTTGGTTTAACCAATAATAATACAATTTGGTCGACTAAATCCCAAATTGCCAGCCAATCCTTGTTCGTTCAGTAACAAAGTAGATACCCAACAGGGTGCACCACGAGAAGGTGAGGATTGGACATTAGGTCAGAAGCCCTGGTCGGTTCTCTGCATTCCTTTAAAGGCTATGTGGAGGTCTCCTCTCAGTTATACAGCTTTGACCCTTAAGCACCCTTTGGCTGATGGCAATATGATCAATTTGATTGTTTTGCCATATGGTGACACCAGGTTACTTTGTGTTCTCTTATGCTTGAAGATTGTGCCACCTATTACTAAGTTATATTTGCCACATAGTTCTGCCAATAATTCACAATTCTCTGCCAAACCATGCTTACCCATTACATTTTCCCTTTCATTATTTGAACCAATTTAACATTCAAGTCATCCTTGAGAAGTATGCTCTCATTACTGTTTGTCATCATCAAGGTCTTATCAAGCTTGACCGTAAACCTTTTTCTTTTTTTTCAAAGAATGCATTCTCAGTTGGGGCATAGCACTGTACAACTGTTAGCCTTCCAAATTTAATTTTAAGATTTACTGTTATTCATTCTGAAATTGGTTCCACTCAATTGGCTTCACTAAATATTTTGCTCATGAGGATTCCAACTCCATTTTGATGTATACTAGTTATATTAGGCATCCCTGAATAAAGAAATACACTCCCACTGGTACAATTCATTCTACCAGTACCATTCCACCTTACTTCATTTACCCACAATGATTCAATCTTACATTTTTCCCATCTCCTTTCTTAATTTTGCTAGCTTTCCTGTTTGATAAGTGTTTTAACATTCCAATGGTCAATTCCTAATTTTCAAGCTTTAGTCATTGCCAAGGAGTCCACCTGATTTTTACATTTATCTGACTTGAAAACAATTTTTAAAATTTTTGGAGACTTGCTGGTCGTTAGCCCACAGGGCTCCTATTCTGGTGGTAGGAATTACTGCTTCAGCATCCAGGCAGGCATTTTTATTATTATTATTATTAGACACCTCCAGGGAATCCAAAGACTCGTCGAGGGAGGGCACCTACTCTACAACTCTGTCTCTGCCACTCAATCCACCAACTGACTGCAACTACACCAATGCCATCTACCGTCGACCATCACCACTAGTATTTCCAAAGACAATCGCAAACATCCATGCCCGTGGCAGGATTGAAACCTGCAGCCTTTTGACTGTAGAGCAGATATGCTAACCACTTGGCCAGACAGGCTGCGTATTTTATATGCAAGCATTTCTCATAGTACGGCCTGATCTCATAGTACTATGAGATCCTTTTTACCATTCTCCATCCGGAAACGACTTACTGTTACGTTTCAGCTATACTGATAATCGCCAGAGTCTCATTTGTTGATAACAGGTTATACTACAAGAAGGTGAGGTTGGTATTTGAATGGGAAAGACTATATGTTATATACCATGAAGTCAAAGACTTCATAATGTTATGCAATCGCCATCCTTAGAATCCAATAATAATAATGGAGCTTTTTTTTTTTTTTACTTGAAAAATTTTAATGTCATCATCATCATGCGTATCAAGGATTTAGGCCTAGCATGGCCTGTTCCGGCCTTAGAAGTCATCGCTGAATCGTTTAAGAGGACGTCCTGGTTTTCTTTTTCCTAATGGCTTGTACTTTAAGGTTTGTTTTGGTAATCTTTCTGTTTTCATTCTTTGAACGTGTTCCATCCATTTATGTTTATATTTTTTAATTTTTTCTATTACTGGTTTTTGGTTTAATTCTTTCATAATATCTTCGTTTCTTTTGTGATCAAATAGGGTATACTTTTCAGTTTTTCTCATAAACTTCATTTCTGCTGTTGTTAATCTTTGTTTGTCTTTTTGTTTTATTCTCCAGATTTCGCTTCCATACATTAAGACCAGTAGGGCTAATGTATTGTATACTTATAGCCTGGTTTGTTTATGAACTAGGTTTGGTTTAAATATAGAGTTAATTACACCTGTTATTTTAAAATATTTTGCAATTTTTACGTTTATATCTTTTTCATTTTCATATGTGATCGTACATCCTAGGTAGTTAAATGAATTCACCTGTTCTATGATCTTGTTATCTATTACTATTTTAGTTCTTGCTGGATCTTGTCCTTTAAAGGCCATAGTTTTTGATTTTTCTGTTGATATTATCATACCATAATCTTTGGATATCTCATTTAGATTTAAGATAGCTTTCTGTAAGTTATTTGGTCGTCGGCAAAGAGGAGAGTGTTTAAGTTAACTGTAGGAGAAAGTTTAATTCCTTGATGTAAATTTTTACTCCATTTTATTATTATTTCATTTGAGTAGATATTAAAAAGAGTTGCTGAGAGGGGACATCCATGTCGGACCACTTGGTTTATCTCTCTCGTATATGATAGCTCGTGATTTAATCTTATTTTTATTTGATTATTTTCATATATACTTGTGATAGCTATTAGGATATTATTTGGTATTTGTCTTTCTTTTAATATGTTAAATAATGTTTCTTTTAACTTTGTCAAATGCTTTTTCAAAGTCAATTAATGCAATATGTGTTTCTAAATTATATTCTCTTCATTTCTCTGTTATTAATTTTAGGCAGAAGGCTGGGTCTATACATGATTGTCCTTTTCTAAATCCATCCTGTACTTCTAAAATAAAGTTTTTGGAATATTTCATTAGTTTGTTATTTAAGATTCTGCTATATATTTTGTAACAGGAATTTAGTATACTGATACCTCTGTAGTTTTTAGGGTCATCTCTATTACCTTTCTTAAAGATAGGAATCACAATTGCTTTTTTCCATTCTATTGGGGGGGATACCAGTTGAGTAAATTTTATTTAAAAATAATAAGAGTCTTTTTTGAATCTTGTTCCTGCGTATTTATATAGTTCTGAACCTAGTTTATCTTCTCCAGGTGATTTTCCGTTTCTTGTTCCTTTCAGGCTGATTTCTAATTCTTCTTCAATTATTTCCTTTTCATTTTTGTTAATTGTTTGCCAGTTGTCTTTTTTAAAATATTTGTCTGTCCACAGTTCTGTGTAGTAATTTAGAAATTCTTCTAATTTCAATTCAGTGTTTAATTTTATGTTTTCTTTGGTATCTGCATTTAAGTGTTTCAAAATCATATATACATTGGGTCTTATTTTATATAAATCGTGTTCTAAATTAGAAACAAATTTATTCCATGATTCTCTGTCTTTTTCTGACTTCTCTTTTAGCTATGGCTCTTATTCTTATATATTGTATTTCATCTTTTAATCTTTTATTGCTTAACCATTTGTGATAGGCTTCTTTTTTCTTTTTGATTATTTCTTTGATTGTATTAACCCAAATCTTCATTTTTTTTCTTTTATTGAATTTGTTGGTCTTTCCTAAGCTTTCATTTGCTGCTGCATTTAGTATCGTTTTTATATTAAGCCGTTCTATTTCTTCATTTTGTTTTATTTTGTCTAGATATTGGTTAATTCTTTGTTCATATGGCCATTGTACATTTGTGTCATTCAATAGTCTAGTTTTATAAACAAATGTTTCAATTTTTCTTTCTGTTCTTGTTACTTGTAGCTATTTAGGTGGTAGTCTTAATTTTATTTTAACAAGGAAGTGGTCACTGCTTATTTCATATCCTCTGTGAACTCTAACATCTAGTGAAAATTTTGATGTCTTTTCATTTAATATGAAGTAATCTAATATTGATTTTCATCCTCTTGCTGCCCAAATATATTTATGTATGTCTTTATGTTTATAGAAGGAATTCATTATTTTTAGGTTATTATAAACTACAAAGTCAATCAATTTTTTACCATTTCTGTTTAGAGTGTGTTCTCCATGTATTCCTATATTATTATTAATTTTCGTGTTTCTAATTCTTGCATTTAAGTCTCCTGCTAAAATTCTGTAATCATTTTTATTTATTTTATTATATATGTTTTGTAGCTGATTATAAAAATCAATATTATCTTGTTCTCTTCCTTCTTCTGGGGCATATAAACCAATTATTGTTAAATAGCCTCTATCTATTTTTATTCCAGCTTCTATTATTCTTTCATTCCGTAATTTATAGTGTTTTAACTGTTTTGAAAGGGAGTTATGAATCCAAATCATGACTCCTGCTTGTGCTCTTTGGTCTCTGTCTACTCCACTGTATATCACATTAAAATTTTCAGTTCTCATAGTTCCTTTTAATTTCTTTTTTGTTTCAGTGATTACTGCTATTTTAAAATTTCTTTCATTTAATAACTGGTCTAATTCTCTTTCTTTATATGCTATTCCTCTTACATTCCAGTTTGCTATGTGTATTATTTTTTTTTTGTTGTTTCCACCCCTGGATGGCGGATAGGGGAGCCTACCAGGCTTTTCTTTTCTTCCTAGCTGTAGAAGAATCAGACTTGCTTCTTTTGAATGGCATTATTATTTTTTATGTAATAAAATTTTTATCAAGAACATAACATTAAACAACCGCAAGGTTCGTAGACTATAAAAATTGTGTATGAATGGAGACTGCGCAAAACACGTCAGTGCTTGTTCACAGCATGTGCGACACTAGCGAATGCGGCCGGTGCCTGAAAGATACGACTAGTGGTGAAACGGGACGGGAATACCTACATATAAGAAACCGCGTAACTCCGGATTCGCGTAAGTCAGCATGCTGTATTGTACAATTTGGCAGCATGTTCAGGTACATGTTCTCATGAAAGCTGTACTAACATGAGCAGAAACATGGTATAATCACAGAATCTAAAGTTGGAATACAGTACATGTTCACTTTGACTGTCATGCTCTTGACCTGGTGTGAGACCACTGCCCTCTTATTGAGGTCTAAAACTTAAAAAGTTCCCTATTTGGTTTTTAGATCTGGATTTCTGGGCTATGTAAAAATTAAAAATATATTTAAAAAAAATATAAAATCAATATAAAAGGGGGGGGGAGGGTTCCTTAGCTTGCCCACAGCACAAATGTACTACTATAAGCTTACAAATAAACCTTTGATGGGTGAAAGCAAGTTTAAAAAAAAAAAAAAAAAATCAGGAAAGGTAACTTGATCAATCAGTGCCATCCTGCCATAAATATCCATAACTTCTTATCTCTATAATAAATCTAGTTTAATCCTTTATCCAAGTGTGATCAAACAAAGTTTGCACCTGAAAGTATCTTCAGGACTGGGGTAAGGTGGTACAACACCAGGGAACTCTTTGCAAAGGTGGAGCAAGCTATCAACACTCCTATCTTAGTATCTCCCATAATGCAAAACACATCTCCTTGCAGATATGTCTAATGTTATGCATTAAGGGAAGGGCCACAACCCAGACTAGTTTCGACCTTTATTGAGGTCTCTTCAGTGGGAGCCAGGCCCAAGTGGAGATACCAGGCAGAAGCATTAGCAGGTCATCTCTACCTATAGGAGTTGCCAAATGGTGTGCCACCCTTTTTTAATAAATTACTCTGGATTTAGAGAAAGATGTTGAAAGTTTATTTTTCACTTGATTAGAGTATAATAAATCTAGTTTAATCCTTTATCCAAGTGTGAGCAAACAAAGTTTGCTCCTGAAAGTATCTTCAGGACTGGGGTAAGGTGGTACAACACCAGGGCCCTCCTAAGTGGAGATACCAGGGCATGATACCATTCCCTTAATGCATAACATTAGACATATCCGCAAGGAGATGTGTTTTGCATTATGTCAGATACTGAGATAGGAGTGTTGGTAGCTTGCTCCACCTTTGCAAGGAGTTTCCTGGTGTTGTACCACCTTACTCCAGTCCTGAAGATACTTTCAGGCGCAAACTTTGTTTGCTCACACTTGGATAAAGGATTAAACTAGATTTATTATACTCTAACCAAGTGAAAAATAAACTTTCAACTTCTTATCTCATCTTCCCATTTTACCACTGGTCCACCTGGTTTCTAATAACCAAATATTGGTATCCATTCTGTTGTTCTCTTTGTCTGTCTGTTTGTATCTGCCCATGATGTTTCCAGTGTGTGTACCAGTTAGGCTTATTATTTGCTTGTAACTTTTACACAAGTTGAACAAACTTATGGTGGATTAGCATGAAGTTTTTTTTAAAAGAACTAAATTATATAAGCTCTAAGCTACATTTCCTCATGCACAGCATTATGTATGATAGACTGTGAAATAGGCAATTTGCATCTGTCATAGTGAATGGATTTAAGGACTGCATTTGAAAAGCTTAACATATTACTTCAAGCCAATCTTTGTTCACTGACTGTTATATGATTAGAGTGGATCTTGTGTTTATTTCTGTCTGGATTTCCTTTGCAGAGATGGAGATGAACAGGTGAAAGACTCTTTCTCCTCCATTTGAATTAGACTGTTGCTTTTTAACTAAGATGCTTTATAAGAAGCAATAGTCTAATTCATATAATATATAAATAGTTATCACAATTATCAGTTTACATAATTCAACAAACTTATCTTATTCTTTTTATTTCAGTGTAGATTGAAATATTGGATGTTATAATTTTTTTATTTTTTCAGGAAATATATATAACATTCCAATATGTATCTGGCTTCTAGATACTCATCCTTATACATCTCCAATGTGTTATGTCAAACCAACATCAGACATGCAGATTAAGGCATCCCGGCATGTAGATAATAGTGGCAGAATTTATCTTCCATATTTGCATGAATGGAATCCTGTAAGACATTTTACCATTGTATTTTAAGTGTAAATTTGATTGCACATGATAGGTACAAAAGTGTCCTTTAGTAAATTCTACTATGCATTTTATAAAGTAAGCAGATATTAACATAACCAGTGTTAGTTAGAAATATTACATCTGTATAACCTATTTTTCTTACTCCCAGTTAACTAAATTTCAGTTATATTTTCACATTTAAGTTAAAATCCAATGCTAATTTTTTTCAAAAAAAATAATAATTCAATGTCATATGGCACTGGTACTGAATGCAAGTAACATGTATAATACCATTTATAGATTTTAAATATTTTAATATATATATATATATATATAGTGATCAATTATCAGGAATTTCAATATATTTATCAGTTAATGCCAATCCTTAAATTAATTGGCATGTCAACTGACTGCTGATATAGTGCTGCCCAATAGTGTTAATTGTGCTGTTAGTTAACTGGCAAGTAAATAATGACCAAATTGTGCTTTTATTATCACCATCAAGCTTTCTTCAGTCCACTACTGGATGAATGCCTCTCCATGCTGCTTCCATTTTGGCCAGTCTTTCATCTCTCTGCCATAAATATCTATAACTTCTTATCTCATCTTACCACTGGTCCACCCAGTTTCTAATAACCAAATATTGGTATCCATTCTGTTGTTCTCTTTGTCTGTCGATTGTCAGACATTCTCATCACATCCTGCCCAGTGCCATTTGTTGCCTTTTATTACTAATGCAATATCCATTACCTTTATTATCATCATCAAATTCCTGACATATACACCCTCAAGGGGGGGGGGGGGTATTATGATAGTACTATGTGAAGAACTTGCATCATTACTAACTTTCTGTCAACACCTGTTTGCTTCCTTATTCCCAGAATGGCTCTTTTCATGTGTTATTTTCAGTTTCTCTAAGGATATTTTAGTCAGACTCCAGGTTTCACTACCATAGGTCATTGTTGGGGGTACACACTAGGTTAAAACTTTCCGTCCTATTGTTATTCTAGCTGAAATTTCATTATCAAGTTTATGGTTATTTATAATGATCTGTCCTAGATATTTGTATGAATTATTTTAATCTGTCTTTGATTTATTTCAATTTGTTTTCATTCTGGAGTATTTTCACTATACATTAGAAATATGAGAAAATAAACAGTGCTTTATTTTCTGATATTTAGAAAAGTGAATTGGAAAAAAAAACAAACATCAGATATGATGCACTGATTTGCTGGCGTATACCCTTAAAAAATGTTATAAAAAGTCCGTATTTCTTTACCAGTTTTTTGTTGACATCTCCCTCTTCCAAAAGGGTTTGCTATTTTTGAGATATCTGATTTGATCAGCTCTTTAATTTCAGTCCTTTTAAATACTTCTGACTGCATCAGCTTAGCTATATCTTGGTTGTCCTCCTCAGTGTTTTTTGCATCAAACCCTTGTTTTGCCCATTGTTACTATCATACTGTTGAAGTGATCATGCCAAATTAGATTAGCTCTACTCACATAGGCCTAAAAGGATACCAGAAACATTTTCTTGGCATAGCAAACTATCATGGCTATTCCAAAGAGAATATCTTTGATCACTACCAGTTGCAATTCTAGCCATCATAATGTGAAGTATATCAAACATCAGTAAGTCTAGTCACTGTGCAACAACCATATTTTCTACCTATATCTTCATATGGATAGGCCTGTTAGTAGCACTACATGTCTCCCTCCCCTTTCCCTCCTGGTCAACAGGCATTAGATCATCAGACTAGAAGAGGCTATCTAGAAGTGAGCTAATGTAAGCAGTGGTTCAGGTGGTTCACACAACTGAAAGGGAAGACCAAACCTTGGTGGTTCCAGGCACTGCTAGGTGATGGATAAGTTTCATCATCTAGTGCAGTGTTTCTCAACCTGTGGTCTGCAACGATGGCACAGGTGGTCCGCAGGCAGACTTAAATTAATTAAATAAATATATATTTTTTTTATTCAAACAAAACAAATGAAAATTGAATAAGTAAGTAAAATTATTAAAAAAAAATTTTAGTTGAGTTGCTCAACCTGTGGTCTGCAGGCAGACTTAAATTAATTAAATAAATATATATTTTTTAATTATCCAAACAAAACAAATTAAAATTGAATAAGTAAGTAAAATGATTGAAAAAAAAATTTAGTGGTCTGTAGTATTGTTTTAGGCATTTTACTGGTGCTGCGCTTAGAAATGTTGAGAAATGCTGATCTAGTGTAATGGCACTACTTTGCTTATCAGGAGCTTGAAGTGGCCAGAACTGTTTGGATTCAGCGCATAGATCCAATTACTTTTTTGTTCTTTGTTGATCTGGAGATTACTCTATAGTATATTGAAATGAATAAAATGAATCGTAAAACTTTGAGGCTTCTGAGTCTGAATAATCTTGCCGCTGCTACTCTGCCGAGGATATTCCTTGTTCCTCCCCGTTTCAGCTCAACTATGAAAATTTAAACAACTCCCATCTTGTTTAAGAGAGAGAGAGAGAGAGAGAGATAGTTTGTATTTGAAAACAAACCTAAAACCTTCCAGATTCATTTCACAAGCATACATTGTCTTAGTTCTAGCCTTATAAATGTGCAATCTGTTGCTCTCCTAACACCACCAATCTGAAATTTTGGATTCGTTTTTCTTTGAAAGAAAATCAGAAATTTCAGATTAGTGGTATTAGGAGCCATCTTTTTTATTTCCTTTCTTATTTAAGGAAATGAAAAAGTTGGACTGCAAATAAGCAACTAAATGTTGCTTTTCTGCAGTCCAACTTTCCTAATAGTGAGACAATCTTCCTTGGAGATTTTAAAATTCACAACTCCATCTGTCTTTCATTTTCCAGTTATATGGATCTAGTAGGTGGAGATATTAAGATATTTGTTTCCTATCATCAATGATCTTACAGCAATTATTCATATTCCTACCAGAATATCAGATACCCTAACCACTCTCCAAACCCTGTAGGTCTAGTTGTGACCATAGAGACTACTTGACAATGTTTTACATGTAGTTTCCTATGCCATAAATTCTTTCAATATTTTAAGATTTTGATTTACATTTGTTGTTTGTTTGCTAGAGAGATAAAAAGGAATTTCATGTCTTGAAAATAAATAATGTCTGTTTCAAAATATGTGCAGTCTTTTATTTTTAAAACCACTTCATTGAAATGTTGTTCAGATTTTTTTCATGAAAATATTCCAGAAATTTTGACACTAGTTTGCTTCAAAAATGTCTTTAAATATCTGAAAGAAAGTTTTATTAAATAACATTTATAAAAAAATTGTTATTTGAACATTTTTTAATTTATTTTTTTTTCTTACAAAATTCTGAATATGGATATTATTATTACTATTTCGTGACACCTTCAAAGAGTCCAAAGACTCATTGAGGGAGGGCACCTACTCTACATCTGTCTCCACCACTCAATTCACCAACTACAGCGAACTGCATCATCTACATCAACGCCATCTACTGCTCACCACCACTAGTATTTCCACAGAGAATCACAAACATCCATGCCCATAGGAGGATTCAAATCTACAGCCTTTTGGCTGGAGAGCAGATATGCTAATCACTCAGCAAACCAGGCCATCACTTTGATACATTGTTGTTCCGCTGTTACGAACAACAAATGATGTTAAATGTGTATTACTTGTATACTGCTTGTTTCATTTAGTGGTCTTTCAAAGTAATTACTCCGGGCACCTAAAATATCATCTTCAGTTTTTCATGTCAGCATTATCATCTTTGAATCCTTTTACAGTACTTTTTCCTCCATTTCTAAGATTTTTTAATAGCTTCCAGAATATTTTGCCACCTTCCTGATATTTACTTTTTCTATGTATTTTTCTATTGCTGAATTGATATCCAGGTTATGCAGCAGTTCTTGAACCTCATTCTTATGCACCTCTCTCTTTATCCAGTTAGTGTATCTGCATATCTGCTCTCCAATCAACAGGTTGATGGTTCGAATCCTGCTCTGGGCATGAATGTTTGTGATTGTACACTGCTTGTCTTACCTTGTGTGCTATAATCTTCAATATGGTGTAGTATGACCTTTGCTGTCCTTGTGCCATTAGAACCATAAATCATCTTTATCCATTGTATCATGTACCATGTTACATACACCTGGTTAGATTACATTTGGTAAGATACCAAATCCCCACTGTCCCTGTGGAGTCGAGACCCAAACCATTTGCCATATAGTACAGAAATGTGAGCTGACGGCATATCCAGGTGACTTTAAGGATATCTTTGACCCGTCCCCTGAGGCGATCAACTGGATTAAAAACCTAAATGTTAAAATATGATTAATCTTCTGTCTGATGCTTGTCATAAATTTCATATTTGTTTTTGCCTGAATGTAGATGTTTTACTTTCTTTTATTCATATTATCATATATGTGTATCTTATCTATATTCATGTGTATTTTATCTTATTGTCTTTTAACCATGTGTACAATGCTTGTCTTACCATATTTTAACCATGTGTACAAGCCATACGATGGCTTGTACACATGGTTAAAATATACCTGGTTAAGAAATATTAACAAAGTGAGCACTCATTTGAACAGTCTCCTTCTGACACAAGGTTACCATCTGCATTCACTGAAGTCATTCTTCCATATTCATTTTTTCTTTTATTTGCAGCATATTAATAAAATTCTTTCTAATAACCAACTTTTGTCTAATTTCCTACTGGTTTGAAATTTTACATTTCCAGTATCCAAAATCTATTGCTTAATGACTGGTTCAAGAAAAGAAATAAAATAAGCAGAAACATATGCTTTTAAAGCTGGACTTTTCTTTGCAATTTGATTATTCCAGCTATTATTTTCTTTTCCTTCAGGATGTGGCATCAGTTTTAGGAGATGGTGAACAGCTCAAATTATCCTAATTTTTACAAATAGATTCTGTGTTATATTTCTCTCTATAAAAAATAGTTTACATTTATTCCATAAAAGTTAGTTTTGAGTGCTACTTTTTTTTCCTTTTAAAAAAGTCCTGAATGTTATTACAGCTGCTAACGGTTGCCATTTTTTCTGAACTCAGGTTTATCTTAGATATACTAGCTAATAATTCTTTCTGCCCTAACCTCCATGCTGAAAACTGAGATTACTCGCAATTATTAAGAAAGAACACTTCCAAGAAGGTATACTAAAGAGCCCTGAGCAGTAATCCAGTGTATATTGGGAAGTTCTTTCGTTTTCATTCTTTTGATCGATTCTAAACAAATGTGGTAGTATTTCTTTTTTAGAGTTGTTGTGTATTTTTTGTATCAAAATATAGTATCATCCTAAGTTCATTCATCTGTCTAATCATCCCAATGACCACATAATAATCATGTTCTATTTTATTATCAGAAAATTATAAGTGATTTGATACATTTGTCATACCTTTTCAGTCCGATACAGTTGCCTGTTGGGGGGGGGGGATTTATCTGTATTACAAATTTAGTTCAGCTAGTTTGTTTTTGTGAGTGTGTAGGAAAATATTTAAATTACCTGACTACTCATTTAGGGATATTTCTGATTATAAGGGAATAATGTACTTCACTTTGGGAGCATGTACCTATATAGGTACTTTTTTAATTTGAGCTGATAGTCATTCATCAAATTCCTGACGTAAATTCCCCCGGGGGGGGGGGTATGCATGATCTTCGGATAGTACTACATGAAAAGTTACATCATTACTAACTTCCTATAAACAGTTTTCCTCCAGATTAGTCTGTTGTCTGTCAACATTCTAATATTATCAGATCTTATATTTCTGTCTTCTAATGCACTTTTTTTACAGTATCAATCCACCTACATTTTGGTCTTTCCTCTGGGTCTTTTTCCTGCCATACCACTTGTTTAAGTGGCCATACTACCTGAGATTAGCTTTGCTAACACACCCTTGAATGCTAACCATGTCAAGTTCTTTCCTAACATCCTTGTTTTTGATATGATATTGCCACTGATGCAGTAGTGTAGCCAGAGCATTTGTCATCCCTCTCAATACACAAAAATACTACATAAAGTCAAAATGACGTATAGGGAAATAAATTACAACACAATGTTTATTTTTGAAGTAAAACTGTAATTTCAACATTCTAAAATGTTATTTTTCTTGCTTTTCTGTTAGCAAAATCATCGATGACATTGGAGGAAATCTATTTCATAGTAATGTAGGTAATTCTTAATCAATTTTATTTAGAAAAAGACCTCCAGCAATTGTGAGGAAAATTTGCATTAGTATTACAATATTTGGAACTGAATTCTGGAGACTGTAATTAAGAATTAACTGCAAAAGTTCAAAAAAATTCAAAGTGCCACCTGGGTTGCACTGCCCCCTCTGCACTGATGCCATCTGTTCACTTCCCTAATCTTTCACAGAACTCATATCTGTGGTCTCCAGTCTTTGATCAAGAGTTTTATTTCTAACCTAGCTCTTGAATCCATAAGTTAAGAATGGTTTGAACACTCTTGTATATAGCTAGTTTAGTGTTTTGACTAATTTCTCTCTTATTCCATATAAATTTATTCACTTATTAACTTTGCTAATTCTGCTATTTCCAAATTTAATTTGCCATCTTCACTAAAAATTGTGCTCGAATAGCTGAAATGTTTTACTTGTTCTATCAATTCTCCATGTGATGTTTTCAATGTTTCTGCCTATTTTCATTGTCTTTTAAATGCTGATTTTCATACCAAATTTATTACAGCAATTATTCAATTTGGTCAGGAATGGGAAAATGGGTGTGTCAGTTCAATATCAGTAAATGTAAAGTCATTCACTTAGGCATGATTAGATATCCAATGTCCTATTATATTGGTGCGATTAGGTTAGAAGAAACTGATGAGGCTAGGGATCTTGGAGTGTTAATAGATAGGAAGTTGAAGTTTAGGGGCCATGTGGCAAAGATTGCAAATACAACTGAAAAGATAATTGCAATGCTGAAACAAACGTTCACATGTAAAGATGAGGATATTATTTTGCCTCTTTACAAGGCCTTGATAAGACTCACTTGGACTATTGTGACCAGGTCTGTTTTCCATTGTGATTCTGATATATTGGAGAGAGTACAAAGGAGTGTCAAAAATGATATCAGGATTGTGGAATACTGACTATGAAGACAGATTGAGAATTTGTAGACTGCAGACACTAACAAACAGGAGAAAGAGGGGTGATATGATTGAGACTCAAACTTCTGAAAGGCTCATACGAGATTTCAATTGATTGAATTTTTCAATTTATGGAGGGTTGGGAAAGAACGAGAGAGCATCCTTGGAAGCTGAGAATGAAGACCGCCAAGAAGGGTATGAGGGCTAGATTTTTCTCTCAGAGGGTGGTGTGTGATTGGAATGGATTGCCATCGGATATTACGAGTGCAGGCAGTGTTGAATGAATTCAAGAATAAGTATTAAAGCTGGTGTGTATAGTATGTGGCCTCTCTCGATGAGTGTCTGACTCCATGGAGGTCTCTCTTAATAATAATAATAATATAATGTCCCATTTATACCATATAACTGGAGTGTTTTGAACAGCTTTCCTCTTGGTAACATGTCATATGCCTTTTCCAGATCTACAAAACTTAACTACAGATCCTTGTTATATTCGATGATTTCTCAGCTATTTGTCTTAAAGTGAAAATCTGATCCTGACAATTTCTGTTTGGCATTAACATAACTTGTTCTTCTCCTCCACGATTTGTCTTAGCCATTTCTCAAGAATACTTGTAAGTCTTACCAGGAACCAGTGCTGTAACTAGGCAGGTGCAACTGGTGCCCAGGCACAGAGCCCAGGACAAAGGGGACCTGAAATGGGGTATCAAAAAAATAAACAGTATTATATTTTCAATTTCAAATTTTAAATTTTGTTGCTGTGGGGGCCAATTCCGTAACATTTTTGGTTAAAGTTAACAATTAATTGATAACTTGCACAAGGCTCATAAAAAGCTAGTTACGGCACTGCCAAGAACACTCAGTAGAGTAGAGTTTTCCTCTTGGCAATTTGTCATATGCCTTTTTCCATATCTACATAACTTTAAAATACAGATCCTTGTTATATTCCCATGATTTCTCAACTATTTGTCTTAAAGTGAAAGTCTTAGCCATTTCTCAAGAATACTTTCATAAATCTTATCAGGAACACTCAGTAGAGAAATTCCTCTGTAATTCTCACATTCAGCTTTATTCCTTTTATTTTTTTTATAGATGGATGCTATGAGTGCTCTACTCTAATCATCTGGAATTCAGTCTTTTAACCAGACTTTCTGAATTATGCAATGTAGCCACTGTAAAACTTTTACATTTCTATGTTTTGGCATTTTTGGTTGAATATCATCTACTCCAGCTGCCTGTGATAGCTCTTTCTACTTCAAGTACAGATATATATTCAAGATGGTATTCCTGTTGTGTACTTTCTACCACCATGCTGTCATCGTTTGTTTCATATATCAGTCTTTCAAAGTAATTAGTCCATACATCAAGAATATTTTTATCTTCTATTTTAAGCAAATCTATCCACTTCTTCCTTTTTTCCTTGCAGTGTCCATGATTTTCTATTCATTTAACCGCAACCAGACACAAGGATAAGGTGATTACCCCTGTGTCTTTCGGCGTATCCCATATCTTTAGAAGCATTGAGTTCTCAAGGCTGGTTTGCCTGCTTGTGGGATGAAAACCCCCAGATAAATGGGGAGAAAAATTTATATCCATCTATATCTTGTCTTCCTCTAGGTCTTTTTTCTTGCTATCTTGGTATTAAACACCTGTTTGGCTAATCTTTCCTCTCTCCCATTTTGTTTCGGTGACTATACCACCTTAGATTAGCCCTGTTCACATATATTGAATGCTAACAATGTCAAATTCCTTCGTAATATCTTCGTATGATTCTGCCATTACGGCCTCTAATTTTTCTAAGATCTGTGGTTGCTAATCTTTGATCAAGTGTTTCAGATCCATAACTTAAAACTGATTTGTATACTACTAGTTTAGTGTTTTGGCTAATTTTTCTCTTATTCCATATACATTTATGCCACTGGCTCCCCACCATACTAGTTTTGCTTATTCTTTTGTCTATTTCTAAATTTAATTTGCCATTTTCACTAAAAACTTTATCTAAATAGCTGAAATATTTTACTTGTTTTGTAAGTTCTCCATTAAGAATGCAGTTGAAGTTTTCTATGTTTCTGCCTATTTTCTTAAGTTTGTTTTTTTTATGGCTGATTTCCATGCCACATTTGTTACAGCTGTTATTCAATTTAGTTGGGTAATCCTGGAGACTTGGTTAGGAGTACAACATCTGCATAAAAGCAAAGTTCTAAGTTAGTGTGTAATGTTTTATACACAAAAGTATATGTTACATGTCTGTGTTTATAATAGCAGTTCATAGTTTATTGAATGCAATACTTTAGATCAATTAGTTTCTTTAATATGACTAGCTTCGTTTGAATCATTTAATGCATAGGTTCCCAAACTTTTTCGGGCCACTGCCCACTTTGCAAGACATAACTTTTGTAATGCCCCCCCATTATAACAGTTTTCCCACGTTCAAGCCATTTGATATTTTTGACGTAAATAGCAACTAATGATATTACTGCTTATGCCGTTAAATTTTTAAAAAGAAGTGGCCAGTATGTGCTTCATCTTGAACACAGTTATTGCTATACCGATTTTGATGAAACGTAGCCAATATGTAAAGATTGTAAAATGTATGCTCGAATAACATTATGCACAGTTTCGTACAATGGTTTAAATATGAAAATATGGAATACAATTAAGAGATTGCATTGCATTAGTAAGAATCTTATTGTAATAATTAAAACACCATCAAATGTATTAGAAAATTGTTTATTTCGAACTTACAAAGTAAAAATACAAAGAAAAAATAACAAATTAATGTGAAGGATGAGCCTGGTGCATTTTTAAAAGTTTGTTAATAATGGGTTCAACTTTCGTTAAAAACAGTCGTAAATCGGCATGCTCAGTTATATGCAATTGGTTCCTTTTCTTAGATAGTAAATTCATTACAGCACTAAACCCACGCTCAGCCAAATAAGATGGAAATGCAATTAAAAATTTCTGCACTGTTTCCCATAATCCAGGGTACAGTGTCAGTATTGATTTTTGAAGCCAGAACTCAGCATGGAGAACCTCCAAGTGTTGGCAGTATGTAAGTAAATCTTCCTTTTTGAGAGACACTGCTGATAAATTTGAAAAGTGGCTATATTCCCCTCGGCCCATATTCTGCTTGAACAGAAGAAGTTTCCCTACAAAAGTGGCAATAACGTTTTTTGTTTTAATTAAATTCAATTCATCACCATGTAGTTGTAGATTGACTTCATTAAATATTTTATAGAGGTCTATCAAATAATGTCATTTTTGGATGTAATCAGGTTGGCCTGCAATCCATCGTCTCTGTTTTCTAGGAACTTTAGTACTGAATCAAACAATTTGTAAAATCGATTCAGACAAATACCTTTTGAAAGCCAGCGAACTTCTGTGTGAAGCAGCAAACGATTGAAATCTTCATCGTTTTCAGTACAAAGTTGGCTAAACAATCTGTCACTCAATGAATTGCTTCTACTCTTGTTGACTACTCTAATAACGTAATGGAGCGACATGTGCAGGTGTTCACTTAAACTATTTGCAACCAAATGTTGATGATGAAGAACACAATGTATAGTGAGTACATTTGGTACTGCTTGTTTCAAATGCACTATGAAACCCTTGTGGTGCCCTGTCATTGCTGGAGCACCATCAGTAGCAGCAGACAAATATGAATAGGAATGTCTTTCTCTTGAAAAAACTTATTCATGATATTAAACATAGATTCTCCCTTTGTATCCACTTCCAAGTTTTTAGCAAATAATAATTCTTGACAAACTTTTTCTTCTTTTATGAATCGTACATATGATAAGAGTTGTGGTTCATTATTTGGGAGAGTTGATTCATCAAGTTGAATGGAAAATTGGCATGTCTTCAAATAATTGCACAATGATTTTTCAAAGTCTTTAGCCATTTCATTGATTCTTCTTTGCACTGAATTATTGCTCTAAGGAATTTTCCTGATGATATCTGATGCTGGCTTAAGAAGCACAGTGTTTATTACTTCTTTTACTGCCGGCAAGATTAATTCCTCACCAATTGTGTGTGGTTTTCCCGCTTTTGTGATTAATAATGAACTATTATAAAAATCTTGTAATCCGTTATTATCTTGTTTAGTTGACGATGTAAAAAGTTTTGATATAGTTAGACGTTTAAAATATTTTTCTTCTAGTACTTGAAAATAGGACAAATCTTTATACTTTTTGTCAGCATGCATTTTAGTCGAATGCTCTTGTAGCCTAGAAGGCTTCATTGCTTCATTTGAAAATATACTTTTTGCCAAATCAAGCACATGGATAATAATTGGTTTGTAGGAGACTGAATAAAACCATATTTCAAATACTCAATACTGTACTGTCAACATTTCTTCCTATATTCAGACATAATGAAGTAATAAAATTTGCAAAAATATTCACAAAATAAAAGATTCAATTTACACTTTGTATGACTCCACTTATCTATCACACTTTCGACTGATGATTGTGGCAAAGAACACAAAAAATAATGAAACTTATTCCTAACCCACTGGTATTTATAGATTTGAAATCTAGCCCGAATCGACTTGCATGCATTGACTCGTTTGCGATACCATCGTATCGCAAACATGAACATACTTGTTCATGCTTTGAACAAGTCACTACAAGCACCCATATTCCTGTCAAAATATGCTGAATTGAGTGAATTACCTACGTGATGGTTGACCAACATACTACTAGTTAAGACTCCTCTGCTGCATGGATTGACTAAAGCCTGTATGGCACGATCAATTTTTACAATAGCAAAAAATGAATAAATTTTTTAAGTATATAAAAAATAGAAGTTAAAATATCCTGTATGACACGTTCGATTTTTTATTTTGTATGCAAGCGCATTTTGTTCGTCTGACCACGACATTGTCCGAATAATTATAAATAATAATTAATAAATAAAATAATTACACAAGATATAAACAACAAACCTACAAAACATAATCACAGAAAACAGTGTAATAAGTTTCGAATAATATTTGCTTTGTTTTTTCCCTCTAGTTAACAATATAAGTTAGTGCTAACTAAAATTTACGATTTTATTTCTTTCTTGCCATTATTATTTTTACTCGTAATATTAAATTATATAAAATCGGGTTTATTTTTGTACAAATCAATTAGAAAAGTGGTTTTATATATATTTTGAAATGAAATATAACGAATATATTTGCTGCTGTAAACATAACCTATTATACACATGTATATACATGCTCTATTTTCTCATTGATATAGAAAATTGACATCTATTTCTATCTGATATGGTAAATTTTCAAATGATTAAATAATTGAAATAGAAAAATTGATAAAAAAATTGATCGTGTAAGATGGACATAAGAAAGATGAATTAAAATGCAATATTTAAATTTTAAATGATTATCTAATCGCAAAATCACAAAAATAATTAATTTTTAAATATATATTATTAATTTCTATAAAGAGCCGTCTGAACGCCCCCAAATGCTTCTGATCCCACTATAGCCCTCCCCTAGAAGGCTTCAGCGCCCACTGGGGTGCAGTACCATCCACTTTGGGAACCTTGATTTAATGCATCAATATTGTTAGATCCTGAATGGAGAGCTTTGCAAGTAAATTCTTTATTCAGGATTTAACATGATAAACTACTACTAATTAAGGAGATATCTACACATCAGCTAATAATTATGAAGTATTGATTTATGTTTTGTAATAATGTGTAGTCCATGTGTGCCATATAGTGAGAGTTATTGTTAGGTTATTTGTAATTCCCAAGTAAGCTGTCTAGTACATTGCGAAATTCTGAGAAAAATTATAAGTAGTAATCCGGAATAATTGCGTATAATCTGTACAAGTCGAGCGTAGCGATGGAGGCTATACCTACATGGAAAAATGACGTCAGAGCAGCTACCAAGAATAGTGTAACCTGACAGGTTAGGGAGAGTGTAGGATCACCCAAGAGGCATGAACGATGGGTTAGTGGGTGAAAACCACATCGAATAGAGGGCGCCTGAATAGGGCAAATAAAAGACGAAGCATGCTGTTTTAGGGAGGCTTCTTGACCTTCTGATCTTGGGTGGCTGGATTCGAGTTTTAGGGGGAGTGGATTTGTGAGAGAGCGGTGGGCTGACTACGGTAATGACGGACGGCAGGTTCTTTTCTTGAGAATGCTTGAAGATTTTCAAGTGGAGCTGATCGCGATATGATGGCCTATGTGGAATTGAGCCTTAGCAGAATGTTCCATTGGAGAAAGTTTCCTGCGGAGCGGTAGACAGCATGCAACAGTCGGAAACGATTAGAAGAAAAAGCGTAGTACATCGCCAGGTGCAAAGACGGCCGAAGAATATGCAGTAAGGTAATCTAGACCTACATGAGATGGCGGCATGAAATCTGAAAAGATCCCGGTAATGTAAAAGTTTTCGTTCTATGTTAAGATTCGCTTAGAAGAACAAGAAATTTGTGTGCATTGTAACTAAAGGACACTAGTAGAGAACTTTTAGTGAGAATTTGACTGAATTAATTAAGCCCTTGTGGAACAAAGAAGAGTTGTTAATAGGCAGTAATTTGTGACTGGCTAGACTTGCTTAAATGAAATTTAGAATTAAGATAATTATTGATAGAGTATTAATGAAAGTGTTCAATGCGTATTCTCTGAATAACTTGTGAAAGGAATTATATAGTAGTAGTATTATGCTTAAACCTAATCTTATCCTTTCATAATTGAAGAATTTAACTTGCTCTGATTCATTGTGACTTAGTATAACCAACCCTTAACTTAGAGTGAATTCTGAACCATTGAGTAGTTTAACTTACATAACTGTAAATGTTTTATGTTTTTCCAATAAACATGTTTTGTACCTTATACCTGAGTTTATGCCTGATTACAAATTCAAACAACCACTTATGAAATAGAACCTTTTTGGCGGGAAGGAATTTAGATATAATTGCTTAAGTGAGATTCGGTCTACGACTGCTAACTGAATCTGCACAGCTCTAGCGTGAGATAAAATAACTGTGTATATCCCTTTAGAATTTAGAAATATTTCCCTGAACAAGAGTCTCTTCTGTTATAGGATGTTGGCTGGCGCAGCAAAATATAAATTTTGCCAATATCCGAAGAGGAGATAGATCTGAATTAATATCTTAAGGGCACGACAGTAGATTAGAAGGAGAGTTATTATAGAGGTAGAACAAGATATAATATAGAAAAAGCAGCGACATAACAATAGAGTAGCTGGTATGATTTTGATTGTAAAAGGTTTTAAGTAAGCAAAAGGATAGATTCAAGAAACAGTAAATTAATGTATGATAACATTAAACTGACTATTTAACAATAGATATTATGATTTTACAATATTATAGTCATAACATAAAATTAACATTCATTAGACATAAATTGAGAAGTATAATTTTTTGTTCTGTATGTATGTATGTATATTCTTATGGCTAAGTTCAACGTCCAATGTTGAAAGCCACTCTAGAGGCTCCTTTGACACTTCATGTATCTCCTGCAGTTTGCCATGAAAACCGTGAAAGGGGCAGTCACTGATATGGTAGTCTGTAGAGTATGCATCCACAATAAGGGCTGTTTGCCATATTCCATTTATGTAGGAGATAGCTGCATCTGCCCTGATTCACCCTGCAGGGTGCATGTGAAACTAATGTCTCCAACCTGGCATCCAAAGGGTGACATCCCTTCTGGACTGCTTTTTAACTCAGCTATTTTGTTCTGTAATACAAAGGTAATAAGTTGAATATTAGATTGAAGATTAAGAAAATGTCATCTGTAAAATGATATCTTCTGCTTCCTAACATGAATTTTAGGCTAGATGGCCTGTTCCGATCTCATGCCATCTCTTTCTTGGTCTTCCAATTCTTTTTTTTTTTTTTCACTTATTTTATATCTGTGTAATATTTTCGGTAGTCTGCTGTTGTCCATTCGATTTAAATGTTCTATCCATTTTTGTTTATACTGTCTTATGTAGTAATTATTTTTATATTCAGTAATTGTAAAATTTCTTCATTTGTTTTATAGTAAGACTTGGTATATCCAGCTGAGAAATTTCTTTCCTGCTGTTTGAATTCATTTTTCATCTTTCCTTTTTTATGGTCCATGTTTCAAAACGATATTAAGACATGAATTTGAGAGTAGTTACTGGATACATGGCAAGAAAGTTTTCTGAAAGGCAGTAGTGGGATGAAAGCACTAAAGGGTGTTCTCATCCTTTCCCAAATTATATGATATTATATAAAGGATGATAATATAATAGAATTTTTGCATGGAATGAGATTGATCCATGTGAAGACATTTTAAGGCCAGTTATGATAGGCTTCCCATCATGTAGGGTATGTATTTTGCAGCAATGTGTCTTGACTTTGTGAAGACCATTTGTTAATAAAGCATGCAAATTCCTGAAAAACAATAGCACACTTTTGTAATTTAGCGTATTTTCATAATATCAAACATGAAATTGAATAATTGAAATCTTTATTTATTTTTACAATACAAATTGCCCCAATGTAGGGTACAGTAACTGTACCCTACTGTAATTATCAAATTCCTTTGAATAAATAAAATGCTTTAAATGATTAACAGGTTTGTGTGTGTGTTTCCTTATTAATAAACTTCACCACAATCTTTAGGTGATGGACTGTCTTTATTTCCCAGTAGAGACCATTACCCTCCTAATTAGAAGACTGAAGTGACTTGAAAAAGTACCATGATTAGTTTCTAGAGGAGGGAGAAATGGATTATCTAACCCCCTTAGCCCACCACCCATGGTAGTATGCTTGTTGGGTTTATAATCTTTCATGGGTAGAATTCACATTCATAAAAACTGTCATAACCAAAAACCACTGCTATTAACAAGTATAAACATACTTGACAAAACCATAACCTTGGTACAGTTTTAGTTATCCTATTTTGACAAGTCTTATATTTATTTATTTATTCGTATGGCATGAATATCAAAACATGCAGTACAATACACTTTAATAATATATAAAATTAAAAGTCAAAAGTCATTTTAAAAACCAATAAAATTAAAAGGTTACATCCATATTGGTCAGATAGTTCATAGCTTCGGGTGTAGCACTTAAAAAGTCCAATTTGTCTCCTGAATATGCTCTGAGATAACATTGAGTCACAATATGGTTCACAGTTTGTCTCTGAGCTCCACAATCACAATGCGGGGATGGTCATTTACCCCATTTAAAAAGCATGTCCGCACATACACCATGACCAGTTCGTATTCTATTAAGCTGAGTCCAGGATTTTCGTGGGAGGTGTGAGCAAGCATCAAAACTTTCTTGTAATTCATTGAGAGAAAATTTTGTGATATCATCTGTATGGCTCTCCCACTGTTCTTGCCACTTTTGCTTCAAGTCAAAGTTAGAATGTAGTAGTAGTTGGGCTAATTGTAGTGGTGGATGTCTTGATCTCAATCGTCGTACACTTCAGTCTGGGAGATCTAAATGTATTGGTAGGGCTGTCTTCCTCAAGATTTTCTTATACTCATGTAAGAGAGCCTTAGTCCTGCGCAGATTCGGTGGAACAATGTTATGTTACTAAGAGCTGGAAGCCAGTTTGTGGGCGTTGATTTAATTGTGCCAGAAATCAGTCTCGTATTATTTAGTTGGCTATCAACAAGTTTAACTTGTGTGCTATTTAGGTGTGTGCTATCAACCCACACTGGTGAGCAATATTCGGCAACAGAGAAAACTAGACCAAGAGCAGTAATCCGCAGATTATCGGCTGTTGCTCCCCATGTTATGCCTATTAGTTTTTGTATTATGTTGTTACGGGTTCTTAACTTAGCAGAAACGTTTGTTAGGTGTTGCTTGTAAGAGAGCGTGCGGTCCAGGGTGGCCAAGTACTTTGGAAACTTATTGTGTCGTAGTAAACATCTTTCAAAGAAGATATGTAAAGTGACATCTGCCATGTGATTATTAAGGTGAAAGTTTGATACTTCTGTTTTGTCTGGATTGAGCTGGAGCCTCCATTTTTTATAATGTTCACCTATAGTTTTCAGATCTTTTGTAAGTACGTCTTCAGCCTGACTCATGTTTTTGTGTCGAATGGCAATTACAGTGTCATCAGCATAACAGAACTTGCGTGAGATGGTAGCAGGCAAGTCATATGTGTATAGGTTATAAAGTAAGGGTGCCAATACCGACCCTTGTGAAGACCATTATTAAGTTTTCATTGTTGGGACATTTTATTTCCTAATATAACTTGAAAGAAATGTTCAGTGAGCATGGAGGAAATTAAGTGTGCAGTCCGTTTACATGGAACAATGTTAAGAAATTTGTATATAAGACCTTCACGCCATACTGTATCATAGGCTGCTGTTAGGTCCAAGAAGACAGCTGATGTTTTTTCTTGCTTCTGAAATCCAGCTTCTATGTATGATGTTAAAGTGAGCACTTGATCACAGCAGCCACGTTTTTCTCTAAAACCAGCTTGCTCAATCGGGACATGCTGCATAATTGGTGTGGACAATCTGTTGTACAGAAGGCGTTCTAACATTTTATAGGTGCAACTCAATAAAGCAATAGGTCTGTAACTTTTTGCCTCCTGGGGTAGTTTTCCAGGTTTAAGAATAGCAACTATTTTGACTTCTTAAACTGGCAAGGTAATCGGCCAGTCAATAATATATCAGAAAAGAATTCACAGAGCCATTTTATAGTATTTGGCCCGCTATTAATCAGAAATTCAGGATGGACACCGTCGAAGCCTGGGGCCTTGCCTGCTTTGATATCTTTTATGACGCTTTTACTTCATCTATAGTGAAGATTGAGGCATATTGTGAGAAAGCGGGGACATTTATTTTTAAAGCTCTAAGTTATTTCTTAACTTTCTTGGTATGTTCACGGTCCCTAGGTGCTCTTGACATATTAACGATTTGATTAGCTATTTTCTCAGGGGAGATGATTGTGCTTTTTCTTTTAGGTAGATTAGTTGTGGATAGTTGTTGGAGAAGATTCCAAGCTTTTCTACTTGATTGTTTGAAGTCAAGGTTTTCAACCGTATCAATCCATTTTGTTTTTCGAGATGAGTTCAGGCTATGTAGTAATTCATCTGCTATTTCAGGATCTTCACTTTTCAGGAACTCTCTGTAGAGATGTTCACTCTCTTCATTCCATCCAGGGACATAATCTTTTCTGTAACCTCTAGGGATATATTTTTTCGCAGTTGATATGATTGCTCCTACAAATCTCTTGTACTCTGCAACTCTAGCAGGTATCCACTGAACACATTTATCCAATTCATTCGCAAAATTTCTCCAATTTGCTTTTTTAAAATTCCAACGTGGTCATGGAAAGGATCTTGCTAGAGGTAGTGTCATACCAATTTCCAGTAACACCGGTTGATGTTGACTGTGTGGGAAGTTAGAAAGTACATATCGTTTTGCTGGTGATGTTTGCCCTTCTGTGTTTATTGAAACAAAACATAAGTCTGGATTAGACTCTGTTTGCCATGCTGATGATCTAAAGGTGTTTCTATCTTTGGCATCAAATACAAGGTGTATATTATTTATTTCTGCCCATTGAATGAGGTAGTCCCTCAGTCGTTGTTATCACGGTACTTCCATTCTTCATGATGGCTATTACAATCACCAATCCATACTGTTGTATGTTGATAAGTAGGTATCACATATATAAACCATGATGTTAATGGAGGTTTATAGACATTCACTATTGTTATGTTGTGAATTTTCACGCTCACAAGATGGGTATCGTTATCACATCTCGTTGTCAGGGCAGAAGCATTTTCTATATCATCCTTGATATATGTTGCAATGCCATAATTCCGCTGGTATGTAGCACCAATCAGAGTGTAACCAGTTATTTTTCCCCTTCTATTAAGGTCGTCTTCGTTTTCAGCATGTGTTTCTTGAAGAAGCACAACGTCAATGTTATTTTCTTGTAGTATTTTGCAGAGATAGTCACATTTTGCTCTGTTAATTCCCTCGATATTCAGTTGACACATCTTAAGGCTAAATCCCAGTTTTTTGTCAGCATCATCAATAAAATTAGAAAAATCAGTATTGTTTGACTGCATGCCTTAGCCAGGAGAACTAATTGTTAGTCTGGCTGCCATATCACTCTTGCTCAATTAGCGTTACCCAGGGTGCACCACGAGGAGGCGAGCTAGATTACACCCCAAGTCTTATATTAAATACCATAAGCCCAAACTGTCTGGACTTGCAGAGCATACTATCGACACTAAACATAGTTTATTGGAACAAAACAGTAGTTCTTCATAAAAATTGTTTCCTCATAGAGCATCTTTATAAAGAAACATGTGAAACTTTATTTCATTGTTCTAACTTAAAAGATCCAATGATCTACCTCTATCCCCTTTATGGGAGATAGGAATGATCTGCAGATTTAAAAAAAAATAACTTTATTTTGCAAGTGTGTGTGTGTATGCATAATCTTTTAAGTTAGGAAATTATTAACCTTATTTAGTTTTCACTGTTTACTAATATTCCTTTATCTGATAACGTTGAATTACTTCAAGTAGAATTTCCTTCACATATTGTTCAGCTATTTGATTTTGTAATATATTCTAGTTATTTCTTCTTTAAAAACATTATATCAACAAATCAAAGGAACAGTCATGGGCAATCCTATTTCTCCTATTATTACCAACTTCTTCATGGGACACTTTGAACAAGGTATCTGTGATAATGTTTCACCTAAACCTACACATTGGTACAGATTTATGGTGATATTTTTGCAGTTTGGAATGGCTCTTCCTCTGAGTTGCAGCAGTTTCTTTCCAAATTAAATGCACTTCATCCCACGATATCCAATTCACTTTAAAAGAAGAAGAAATAACCAGTTAGTGTTTTTAGATCTTCTAATTCTTCATCATCCAGATGGAAGCTTACATTTTTCATTTTTTTAGGACAAGACTCATACAGGTTGTTATATCCATGTTAAATCTCACCACCATTCTAGACAAAAGGCTGGAACTATTAAGACTTGAGTGCATCATGCTCATTCTTTATGTTCTTCAGACAAACTTTTACAGAAAGAATTACAACATACTAATTCTACCTTTTTATATAATGGTTTTAAGGATTCTTTTATCAAAAAATATTTTAACAGCTGTGGTATCTCTACCTCTTCCAATACAAACATAACTCTCATTCCTATCCTTTATGTGTGAAGGATTTCTGAATGCATAGTAGAAGTTTTTAAACCACTAAATATTTTTGTTACCTTTCACTCTATCAGAAAAATCTCCACCTTACTCACTTCTCCTAAGGACATGCTTCTACCTATAAGTTTTCACACATCTACATGCTCTCTAACCAATGGTTCGAATCTTGCTGCAGCAGGAATGTTTGTGATTGTCTTACCTTGTGTACTGCTGTAACATTTGATATGGTGCAGTATGATCTCTGCTATCATTGGACCATTAAAACCATAAATCATCATCATTACGAGATTCCTTGCTCTTGCAGGTTATCTTATTTTGGACAGACTGGAAGATCTTCCTTTATCATCTAAAAGAACATGTGTCTTATATTAAAAACCATGAACCTGAATAGTCTGGACTTGCAGAGTATGCTGTTGACATTAAACATAGTTTATTGGAACATGAGTCCTTTATAAAAGCATTTCTCCATAGAATGTCTATAAAGAAATATGTGAAACTTTACTTCACTGCCCTATTTTAATCAGATCTAGTGGTATATGTGTATCCACTTTATGGGAGATATTAATTTTTAAATCTGCTAATTTTTCTTCACTTTATTTTGTGTATGTTATATATATATATATATATATATATATATATATATTTTTTTTTTTAGTTAGGAAATTGACTTTATGTAGTTATCTTACATTAGTTACTCAAGTGGCACTTTTTAGAATTCTAAATTTTGGAATTCTAAATTTTGGAATTAATAAAGTTTTTAACACGAGTTTTCCTTCATTATTATATTTCTTTTGATTAAATCTTTCATAAGATCCAGTTTAAGCAGAACACTAGGACAAACTATCAGTCTAATTATAGGCACCTTAACATGAGATTTTTAAGTGTTCATACAAAAGAAAATGAGCATGCACCTGGGTTGAGCTAGAATTGTTGATTGGAGGTTGATGGTTGGAAGAATTTCTCTTCCTTAGATAAGAAGAGAATTTAATAGGAAGATAGCAGTTAAAATTCCACTTCCATGAAAAAGTTTCCACTTTCTTATAGAAGTGGAATGGACTTTTTTTTTTTCAAGTAAATTTGAATCTGAATAGTAAGGAAATGAAGAGGAAAGTTTGTCCTTGAAAAATTGGTTAGAGCCTTCTCTACCCCACACTCCCAAAGGGAGGGGCATTTGTTATTGGTTAAGTCTAAATTCATCCATGCTTATATAAGTAAATAGTCAAAAGTTACAAAATTTTATACATTGCATTTCAAGTCTGTGAAAATAATTCTGATATTAAATGTGAGAGATTATCTGATTGAAATTATATGCATATTAGCCTTTTTTTCACTTTTCAGACTTCTTCAGATTTATTAGGTCTAATACAAGTTATGATAATTGTGTTTGGTGAAATGCCCCCAGTGTATTCTAAACCAAAAGTACAAGATCCCTCTTATGGCAATACACCATACCCATCCCATCAGTCAGGTAAATATACTTTTTATTTCGATTTATTATATATATATATATATATGTATGTATGTAGAAAGTGTTTTACCTTGGGTATAATAAATGTTAAAGATACCAAGTTATTTTAAACCTGGTTTTACTCCATTTCCCATGTAAGCAAACAGACAAACAAGTCAAGTTTGCTTACTTGGGAAATGGAGTAAAACCAGGTTTAAAATAACTTGGTATCTTTAACATTTATTATACCCAAGGTAAAATACTTTCTACATTTATATCTCATCCAGAGATTTTTATTTAATAAGGTTAAAACACCGTATGGTAACTTGTTCTGGTAAAATACTTATAAGCCCTGTATTACTAAAATCTTGGTATTTTTAGCCTGGCTCCCACTGATGAGACCTCAATAAAGGTCGAAAACGGTCTGGGTAGTGGCCCTTTGCCTTTAATACGTAGCATCATACATCTCCTCAAGGAGATGGGCTGTGTATTAAGGGTAAATATTAAGAATAGTGATCAGAGCTTATCCTACCTTTTCCATGAGTTGCCTTGACTTGCACTACTTTGAGGGTCAGCTAGACTTCCAATACGTGCAGGTGCAAACTTGACTTGTTTGTCTGTTTGCTTACTTGGGAAATGGAGTAAAACCAGGTTTAAAATAACTTGGTATCTTTAACATATATGTGTATATGTATATATTCAGAAATGGATGTATTTGATTATGTGATTGATATACTTAAATATTATTAATTCTACAAAAGTTGTATTTTTAAATTTTATTCTGTACAGGCTGCACAGAGTATAAACAAACAGTATTAATCACCATATCGAACACTAGAAGGGAAATAAAATAAAAAAAAAATTGTGCCAAGAAAATTTTGAACCAAAAAACAAAAAAATTGGCTTTCACTAGCATGGGATCTTCAAATAGCATGCACTAATACTATCATGGAAGAAGAAATCATACAAATTCAATTGTCGCATCTTATTTTCACTATAAAGATTTCTTGAAGAAATCAGATCTGGGTATCAGGGTGGTATTGCCATTTATGTTCATATTTAGGCCATACATTGAAGTGTTTCTTTCTGGGAGGTTTTTCTATTTTAAATTGTGACTATTTACTTTTTTTCCTCATGATGGTTTTTGAAAGACCTCAGCCTACCAGCATATGAGACAGTGTTCAAATGAAACTTTGTACATGGACCTGCTTTGGATTAGAAATGCAGTTCGATTTTAGAATTTCTTATATTAAGAGTTGTTGAAGAAAATACTTTGTTTTATTAATGTGATACAAAATTTTTCCTAAATTATATATTTAGTTTAATCCTTTATCCAAGTGTAAGCAAACAAAGTTTGCACCGGAAGTATCTTCAGGACTGGAGCAACTCATGACAAAGGTGGACTGAGTTCTGATCACTTTCCTCAGTATCCCATAATGCAAAGCACTTCTACTTGCGGACATGTATAATGTTATGCATTATGGAAAGGGTCGCTACCCAGACTGGTTTCGACCTTTATTGAGGTATCTTCAGTGGGAGTCAGATTCAGGGGTGATACCAAGGTTGAAGCAATGCAGAAGTCATATGCCAGTTTCCAAAAGGTGTCACACCTTATTATTAAATTACTTTGGATTAGCGAAAGATGTTGAAAGTTTTTTTAAGGTGTCGCACCTTATTATTAAATTACTTTGGATTAGAGAAAGATGTTGGAAGTTTTTTTTCCCTCCCACTTGGTTAAACTATAAATTATATATTTAGAATAATTTAAAATAAATAAAGAGCCAATAGGCTTCATTTCGGCGATGTAAACATTATTTAAATTAAGGGGATATTAAAACCCACATTGTTTTAAAACCAAATAAGAAACTCAAAGATCGGAATCAAAGAGTTTCATGCCGAATATAGTAACTATAAAAGTATCGGCTACTACTAGCGTAAGCTAAAGCACGTAGTTCAAGTAAGTAGTACAAACTAGGGCAACTCGCAACAAAGGTGGAGAAAGTTCTGATCACTATTCTTAGTATTTCACATAATGTAAAACCCATCTCCTAGGAGATGAATGATGTTATGCATTATGTTATGGTGGGAAGTCACCGCCCAGACCAGTTTGTCTTTATTGAGATCTCATAGGTGAGTAGCTAGACCAAATATAATACTAAGGGTATAGCGAAAAGCACTTATATACTCTGCTATACGAGTTGTCAAAAAGGTGCACCCATAAATTATTTAAAATAAATAAAGAGCCAATAGGCTTCGTTTCGGGTATAACCACCGAACTCAGTCCACTGGTCTGGGTGGACTGAGTTCTGATCACTTTCCTTAGTATCCCATAATGAAAAGCACATGTCCTTGCAGACATGTATAATGCTATGCATTATACCGAAATGAAGCGACTGGAGCAACTTGTGGCAAAGGTGGAGTGAGTTCTGATCACTTTCCTTAGTATCCCATAATGCAAAGCACAGGTACTTGCAGACATGTATAATGCTATGCATTATACCGAAATGAAGCCTATTGGCTCTTTATTTATTTTAAATAATTTATGGGTGCACCTTTTTGACAACTCTTATAGCAGAGTATATAAGTTCTTTTCACTATACCCTTAGTATTATATTTGGTCTAGCTACTCACTGATGAGATCTCAATAAAGATCAAAACCGGTCTGGGTGGTGACTTCCCACTATAACATAATGTATAACATCATTCATCTCCTAGAAGATGGTTTTACATTATGTCAAATACTAAGAATAGCAATCGGAACTTTCTCCAACTTTGCTGTGAGTTGCCCTAGTTTATGGTCATTAGTGCATGACGTTAGTGGTCGCCGATACTTTTATAGTTACTATATTCAGCATGAAACTCTTTGATTCCGATCTTTGAGTTTCCTATTCGGTTTTAAAACAATGTGGGATTTAATATCCCCTTAATTTAAATTACATATATTTAGTTTGATCCTTTATCCAAGTGTAAGCAAACAAAGTGTGCACTGAAGTATCTTCAGGACTGGAGCAACTTGTGGTAAAGGTGGACTGAGTTCTGATCACTTTCCTTAGTATCCCATAATGCAAAGCACATGTCCTTGCGGACATGTATAATGCTATGCATTATGGAAAGGATTACTACCCAGGCCAGTTTTGACCTTTATTGAGGTCTCTTTAGTGTGAACTAGACCAAGAGGTGATACCAAGGTTGAAGAATTTCACTTGGTTAGACCAAGCCTAACCAAGTGAAATATGACTTCTGCATTGTTTCAACTTTGGTATCAACTCTGGGTCTGGCTCCCACTGAAGAGACCTCAATAAAGATTGAAACCGGTCTGGGTAGTGACCCTTCCCATAATGCATAGCATTATACATGTTGGCAAGGATATGTGTTTTGCATTATGGGATACTAAGGCAAGTGATGATTAGTTATTCCATCTTTGCCACACGTTGCCCCAGTCCTGAAGATACTTCAGGTGCAAACTTTGTTTACTTACACTTGGATAAAAGATTAAGCTAAATATATAATTTATAGTCTAACCAAGTGAAAATTTTAAAAAAATTCTAAAATTTTTCATAATTGGTCTTTAATGTATTGCACTTTTTTATTGCTTCAGCCCTCTGCACATATATGACATGCTAAAATATCACTATTTCATCTTTCTCTACTTCAAAAGACTGGGACACAGTTGAACTCAAAAGCATGACATTTAGAAGTATACATCACTACTGAAAGTGGTATACGTTATCATGACAATGCATTATCCATTTTGTGTAATAAAATAGAGCTTGTTCTGGTGAGGGAAATTATATAAATTTTTAATATGTAAGTTATTTTTCTTTAGATGTATAACACCCTGCAGAGTGAAAGACCAGAATACTGACAAGTCATTCATTCGTTTCAAGGCTAGCAACAGTATTCTAGAAGACTGTTTTTCAAATTTCAGATACTGCAGTGGAATATTCACTAGCTTGGCAAAGTCATTAGAAATGTTCAAATGTTCTCCATGAATTGATGCCAGAACATGTTTCACATTATGCTGATGGTCATAGAGAATTGCTTGCCAATCATGGGATGAATTTTTCCTCAAGTTTCTGTGATGAAAAATGACTATCTCCTCTCTCACTCTCACACAGGGAATCGAGAATCAAATCTTCTGTTTGTGGTAATAAGTTGGTTTGAAAACAGGTTCATGTATGGAATTGCAAGACATAGTCGACTTTGATCTGATTTTACATGAGCATATCATGAACATAGACCTCTAATCTCAACTAGTGAGTATGCTATTTTGTGCAAGCCCAACTTAAAAAGTGAATACTTTTCCTGTAAGACCATCTCACACATACACAGCATTTCAGAAATGAAGGCAGGGGGAAGATCTAAAGCTGAAGTGTGTTTTTCTCATGCATATAGTTCACCAGACCTTAGCACCATCTGATTATCACTACTTCTGATTGATAGCTTCTTATGTGGATGATGCTTTGCTGATGTCAAAGTTGAGGTTTCTTCAGTAGTTGAGCTTTATACTTATATCATAGAGAAATTAACAGTTTGCAGAAATCGAAAACAATTAAACATGCTGGCATGTGCTTTTCAATGATTTTAAAAAGTGTTAAAGTAAAAATATCAAAATAACAAAAGCTTTTGAGTTGTCTTAATATTCAAGTGAAAGCTTTAGTCCTCTATTTTACTTAAAACAATTCTACCTCAGATTTGCTCTTTCACTTTCACACTCAAAAGAGCTATTTGGAAGAGTGATGGAGGACTTCATCACTTAGTCAAAGCTACGAATATTCGTGTGTGTATATTCGAATATACACCCTCCCCTATTAACAGACATAATATACTGTCTTCGGTATATTATGTCTGTTAATGGGGGTGTGTGTGTACACACATGCACATTTAGCTTACTTGTGCCATGGATTCAGTATATCTTCAATTCTGACCTAAGCAGCTAGCATACTTGTTCTCCAACGAGCTGTGAGTTTGAATATTTATAAATTTCTTTAGGAGAGAGAGAGAGAGAGATGAATTTCATTGCACGGTATAAGTTCACTTATTGGAGGCCTGAATTGGCTAGAAAACGTTCCATGCTGGATCTCTAGACTATATTAAAAATAACAAATATAAAACCTTAAAACTGGAAAAAAAAGAAAAATCTTTAGCCTACCATCAGTATTAATCTGCTATAGGTTTAACCTTTTGTGGATGGAAGTCACCAAAAATAAATTGAAAAGCTCATCACATCTCAAACAGGATTTGAATTCAAATTTTACTGACCAAAGGGTAAAATCTGATGCACTATGATTGACACATTTCACACTGTTTTGCACCAGAGGTTTCTAAAAATAGTTTGAAAAAAAAATTCAATTAAAAAACTAATTTCTGCATTGCATGAATTGCTTATTAGTATTTTGTGTACCTCTTAGCATATCACTTTCTTACATGTATCCTACCACTTTAGCACATTCAGTAGATCAAATATCACTACAGTAAAAAAAAAAAGGAGAAGGAGAGAGAAATCTTAAATCTATAAAAAAAATTCTATTTAAATTATCTGTCTATATAAATTAATAAAAAGTTTATCCTGAATTTTGTGGTCACAAGAGGAACATGTATTTTAATTGGCAAGACTTGCTTGATCTAGCATTTAATGTAACATTTTAAATGTTTTTTTCAACTGAAAGTTAATCTGATACACGGGTAACAAGCCTCTCCTGCAGGAAACTTCAGTGTGTTACTTTCAAAAACAAACTAAAAATAATTCAACCATAGGTTTTTGCATGTATCCCCAAAACTTTCAAAATTCTTGACCATATATATCAGATTACTTAGTTGATTAATAGGAGGGTTGATCAAAATTTCACAGGTTTCCTTAAATTTGCATTCATATGAAGTTTTTGGTATTAAGAACCAATTCCATCATCACGAAATTCCGAAAAACCCTCAGTGGGTGTACAGGATAATTATGATAGTACTACATGAAAAAGTTACATGATTACTAACTACTGATCTATAATTTTCCTCCAAATCTGTTATTTGTCAAGATTCCAATATTATCAGATCTCATATTTCTGTCTTTTAAGGCACTTTTTACTGTATCAATTCATCTACATTACATCTTGGTCTTCCTCTGGGTCTTTTTCCTGGCAAACACTTGTTTTGCTAATCTTTCATCTCCTATTTATTTAAGTAACCATACCACCTGAGATTAGCTCTACTAGCACATTCCTGAATACTAACAATGGTCAGTTCTTTCCTAATATCCTAATTTTTAATGTGATACTGCCATTAATGCCATCTGTTCATTCCACTAATCTATCTCAGAACTTAGATCACAGGTGTCCAGCCTTTCATTAAATGTTTTATTTCTAACCCAGCTCTCAGATCCATAAGTTAAAACTGGTTTGAACACCATCTTGTATACAATTACTTTAGTGTTTTGTCTAATTTCTTTCACATCATCATCATCATCAAATTCCTGCCATGTACCCTCAAGGGGTGTACAGGATATGACAGTATTACGTGAAAAATTACATCATTACTAACTTCATTTCTACAATTTTCCTCCAAATCAGTCTGTTACTTGTCAAGACTCTAACATTATCAGATCATATATTTCTATCGTCTAAGGCACTTTGTACCGTATCAATCCACCTATAACTTGGTCTTCCTCTGGGTCGTTTTCCTGCCAACCTGGCAGAGAACACTTGTTTTGCTAATCTTTCCTCTCCCATTCTATTTAAGTGACCATACCACCTGAGATTAGCTCTGCTAACGCATTCCTGGATGCTGGCAATGTCAAGTTCTTTCCTAATATCCTCATTTTTAATATGATATTGCCATTGATGCCATCTGTTCACGCCTCTAATCTTTCTCAGGACTCTCATATCTGCGGTCTCTAGTCTTTGGTCAAGTGTTTTACTTCTGACCCAGCTCTCAGATCCATAAGTTAAAACTGGTTTGAACACTGTCTTGTATACAGCTAATTTAGTGTTCCGACTAATTTCTTTCTTATTCCATATGAATTTATTCAATTGACTTCCCACCATACTAGCTTTGCTGATTCTGTTGTCTATTTCTATATTTAATTTACCATCTTCAGTAAAAATTGTGCCTAAGTAGCTAAAATGTTTTACTTGTTCCACAGGTTCTCCATTCACAACACAGTTGACATTTTCAATGATTCTGCCTATTTTCATTGTCTTTGTCTTTTTATTGCTGACCTTCATACCATATCTATTACAACAGCTATTCAATTTAGTCAGAGAATCTTGCAGACTTGTAGCGGATTTATTTAGAAGTATAACATCATCCGCATAAAGCAAAAAACTGACATTAACATCTCCAATTTTGATATCGGGTTTAATACCACATTCCTTCATAATGTGATCCATATAGATAATGAATAACAGAGTGGATAATGTACATACTTGTCTCACACCAGATTTAACATTAAACCATCTTCCTGTACTTCCTTCAATTCTAACTGCAGACTTACAACTCAAATAAAGACTAAGTATTGCTTGATATAATGCCCCATTGACACCATATAACTGCAGCATATTAAATAGCTTCTTTCTTGGCACCTTGTCATATGCCTTTTCCAAATCGACAAAACTTAAATACAGATCTTTGTTATATTCCCATGCTTTCTCGACTATTTGTCGTAAAGGGAAGATCTGATCCTGACAGCCTCTATTTGGCCTGAATCCAGCTTGTTCTTCACCAAGCTTTTCTTCCACAATTCTTCTCAACCGTTTCTCAAGTATACTTGCATTGATCTTGCCAGAACACTCAGTAGGGAAATACCTCTGTAATTCTCACATTCAGTTTTATTTCCCTTTTTATATATGGGTACTATGAGAGCTCTACTCCAATCATCAGGAATTCGTCCCTCTGTCCAGGCTTTCTGAACTATGAAGTGCAGCCACTATAAGACTCTTATACCACCATGCTTCAGCATTTCTGGTCGAATATCATCTACTCCTGCTGCCTTTCCACATTTCAAGCCTTTGATGGCTTTTTCTACTTCAAGTATGGATATGTATTCCTGACTGCATGCCTGGTAAGTGTTTTTTATCACTGTGCTGTCATCACTGCTTGTTTCATTTAGCAGTTTTTCAAAGTAATTACTCCATACTTCAAGGATATCTTTTTCTCCTGTTTTCATGTCACCTTTATCATCTCTAATTCCTTTTAAAGCACTCTTTCCTCCATTCCTAAGCTTCTTCAACAACCTCCAGAATATTTTGCCACCTTCTTGATATTTATTTTCTATATTCTTGCCAAAGTCCTCCTATGACTTTTGTTTAGCTAGTTTTACACACTGTTTAGCTTTCTTACATTTGTCTCTGTATTCTGTAAGAGTAACAGCTGACTTATTTGCCAGGAACTTTTGATATGCTTTCTTCTTTTCCTTCACTGCCTCTTTAACTTCCTGTGTCCACCAGGGAGTTCTGATTTTTTTATCCTTGCACACAACCTCACCACATGATTCTCTGGTAGAATCAATCAATGTTTTCTTCAGAGTTTGCGACTGAATCTCCAAGGTTTGATTCCTGTTCTCAAACTCTTTCATTTTCTTTTCAATAATCTTTCTGTATTTTAGTCTACAGTTCACATCTGAGAGCTGCTCAACTTTTATTCGCTTTAAAACTCTCTTACATGTTATTCTTTTCAATATGAAATTCAATCTTATCCTGCTCAAGACTAAATAGTGATCACTTCCAATTTCAAATCCTCTGTACACTCTGGTGTCCTGCACCAGGGAGAAAACATCACTATCAACAATAGCATAGTCAATGAGACTTTTCTTATTCCTAGCCTCTTCTCTCCATGTGAATTTGTGCACATTTTTATGTTGGAACATGGTGTTAGTAATAACCAGTCCATGTCCTGATCAGAAATCCAACAGATATTTGCCATTATTATTAGCTTTGCTCTTTTCTCCATATTTTCCCAAAATATTTTTGTATGTCTCACAATCATTTCCTACTCTGCTATTTAGATCCCCAAAAGGACTGACTTTTCCTTTTTCATTGTGTCAGTTGCTTTTTCTAAAGCCTCAAAAAAATTCCTCCACTTCTACCTTAGTAGAACCTTCTGTGGCACCATAGGCACAAATAAGTCTCATTGTCCAGTTCCCCATTCTCATATTTGCCCACATTACTCTACTTGAGACTGACTGCCATTCAAGAAGATTAGCCTCGTATTTTGTGTTGAATACTATGGCTACTCCTTCTTTTCGTTGATTGTCATTGCCTGAATATAACATTTTATATTTCTTGCTCAGAAAGATCTCACCAGTTTTGGTCTTTTTTGTTTCAATCACCCCTATTATGTCGATCTGGTACTTATCTAATTCCTCAGCTAGCTCCATTTCTTTGCCATTCAGGCTTCTTACGTTGATAGTACCGATTCCAGTCTGCTACTGGAACAAGATGGTATTTGTTCCAGTAGCAGACTTTTCGCTGTTTGCCCTGGTTCCCTGGCGAAAACAACGGGGGCCTTGTTTAACCGGGTGACGCCCCAGCCGACACGAAATTTTGTCATGTTGTATACCATCGTTTTTTATTTTGGTTTAACCAATAAAAATACGATTTGGTCGGCTAAATCCCAAATTGCCAGCCCATCCTCGTTCGTTCAGTATCAAAGTAAATACCCAACAGGGTGCACCACGAGAAGGTGAGGATTGGACATTAGGTCAGAAGCCCTGGTCGGTTCTCCACATTCCTTTAAAGGCTATGTGGAGGTCTCCTCTCAGTTATACAGCTTTGACCCTTAAGCACTAATTTCTTTCTTATTCCATATAAATTTATTCAGCTGATTTCCTATAATTGCAGCTTTACTAATCCTGTTGTCTATTTCCAGATTTAATATACCATTTTCACTAAATATTGTGCTAAGTAGCTGAAATGTTTAACTTCTTCTATAGATTTCCTATTCAGGATATTGAAAACATTGATGTTTTCAATGTTTCTGCTTATTTTCATTTTCATTGTCATTGTTTTTTATTGCCGATTTTCTTACCAAAGTTATTACAACAGTTATTCAGTTTAGTCAGAGAAACTTGCAGTCTTGTACTGGATTTATTCAGAACTATAACATTGTCTGCATAAAGTAAAGAACTGTTAATCTCAGTTCTTTACTGCATAAAGTAAAGAACCGAGATTAATATCACCAATTTTGATATCAGATTTAATACTGCATTTCCTTCATAATGTGATCCATTTAGATAATAATAACAGTGGAGATAACAGTGCACCCTAGTGTTTGCTTGATATGTCTTTTTTTCACACTATATAACCGTAGTGTTTTGTAGAGCTTTCCTCTTGGCACAGTGTCATATGCCTTTTCTAGATCAACAAAATTTAAATAAAATCCTTGTAATATTCCCAAGATTTCTCAACTATTTGTCTTAAAGTGAAAATCTGATGCTGACAGCCTCTGTTTAGTCTGAATCCAACTTATTCTTCACCAAGCTTCCCTTCCACAATTCTTTCCAACAATTTCTCAAGTATACTTGCATAAATCTTGCCAGGAACACTCAGTAGGGAAATGCCTCTGTAATTTTCACATTCAGTTTTATTTCCTTTTTTATATATGGGTACTATGAGATCTCTGCTCCAATCCTCTGGAATTTGATCCTCTGACCATGCCTTCTGAATTATGCAGCGGAGCCACTATAAAAGTTTTATACCTCCATATTTGAGCATTTCTGGTCGAATTTCATCTACTTCAGCTGCCTTTCCACGTTTCAGGTTTTTCATTACTTATTCTCCTTCCAGTAGGGATATATACCTGTTGAGAGTTTTCTACCATCATGCTGATACTGCTTGTTTCATTTAGTGGGCTTTCAAAGTAATTACTCCAAGCATCTAAAATATCATCTTTGAATCCTTTTACAGTACTTTTTCCTTCATTTCTAAGATTTTTTAATAGCTTCCAGAATATTTTGCCACCTTCCTGATATTTACTTTCTCTATGTTCTTATCAAAGTCTTCCCATGATTTTTGTTTAGCTAGTTTTATGTAGTGCTACACTTTCTTATATTTTTTTCTATTCACTAAGAGCACAAGCTGACTTATTTGCCAGGAACTTTCAATATGCTTTCTTCTTTTCTTTTGCTGCCTCTTTAACTTCAATGGCGTTACCACGAAAAGTCCACCATGGAGTTCTATTTTTATACCCTTACAGACAACCTCTCTGGCTGAAACAATCAATGTTTTTCTTCAGGATTTGCCATTGAATCTCCAAGGTTTGATTCTTGTTTTCAAATTCTTTCATTTTTTTCCTTGAGCAATGTTTATGTATTTGAGTTCTGCAATTCAGCTCTGAAAGCTACTCAACCTTGATTTGTTTTAAAACTTTCTTACACACTCTTCTTTTCAATATGAAATTCAATTGTATCCTGCTCAAAACTAAATAGTGAACACTTTCTGTTTCAAATCCTCTATACTCTTGTGTCCTGAACCAATGTTAAAACATCAACTATAACAGTCAATGATACTTCTTATTTCTTGAATCTTCTCTCCATGTGAATTTGTGCACATTTTTATGTTGGAATATGCAGTGGTGTAGCTAGAGCTTTTGCCACCCCTCTCAAAACACACCAGAAATACTACAAAAAGTCAAAACAATATAAGGAAATAAATTAAAACACTATGTTTATTTTTGTAGTAAAACCTTAATTCCAACATTCTAAAATGTTATTTTTCTTGCTTTTCTGTTAGAAATATCGTCAATGACATTGTCGAAGTCTATTTCATCACTCAGTTACTGTTCTGTAGATAGTATGACAAGATTTCTTAAACGCAAAGTGCTGCCGTGGGCAGACCCCCCCCCCTTTGCTGCGCTACAGGGAACATGGTGTTAGTAATAACTAGTCCATGTCCTGAACAGAAATCCAGCAGTCATTTACCATTATTATTAGCTTTGCACTTTACTCCGAATTTTCCCAAAAAACATTTCTGTATGTCTGGTAATCGTTTCCTTCACAGCTATTTAGATCTCCAACAACTACCAACTTTTCCTTTTTCATCAAATCATTTGCCTTCTATAATGCCTCAAAGCAAAAACTCCATTTCTTCCTTGATAGAACCTTAAGTCTCATTGTCCAATTCCCCAGTCTGATATTTGCCGAGATCACTCTACTTGATATTGCCTGCTATTCAAGAAGATTATCCTCATATTTCGTGTAGAGTACTATAGCTACTCCCTCATTTTCCTGATTGTTATTGCCTGAATATAACATTTTGTATTTGTTACTTAGAAGAATCTCACCTGTTTTTGTCTTTGTTTCAGTGATGCTTATTATGTCAATCTGGTTACTTATCCAATTCTTCTGCTAGTTCCATTTCTTTTCCATTGATGCTTTTTATGTTGATAGTACCAATCTTGAACTCTGTTGGTGTTGAGTTGGGGCGTGTTCTGTGATTTGTTCCAATCGCTGACTTTTCTTGTTAGTCCTGGTTTCCTGACGAAAACAACAGGGGTCTTGTTTAACTGTGTGACACCTCAGCCAGCATGAAATTCTGTTATGTTGTACCATTATTTTACATTGTGGTTTAAGCTGATAAGAATACAATTTGGTCGGCTAAATTCCAAATTGCCAGCCCATCCTCGTTCATTCAGCATCCAAATATGTATCTAACAGGGTGCACCGCAAGATGAGGATTGCACGTTAGGTCAGAAGCCCCAGTCGGTTCTTCCTTAAAAGGCTATCTGGAAGTCTCCTCCCAGAATTGATTCCTTTCCAATCAGTTTGGTGTAGGATGTTAAAACTGTGACCAGAGAGTCCTGATTTACCAAAGGTATTAAACTTGATTTGTTGTTGTGCTTGTTTTATAGATTGTAACTATGTACAGTTGTTTCACCAATATGAGATAAGTTATGAGTGTTCTGGATTCGAGTATACTCTGGAGTGATCTGGAAATAGGAATTGAATGTTTTTTTTAATTCTGTATGTTATTTAAAAGTAGTATTAAGGTTGTGATGGTGTAAGCATTGTTAAGCATAAATCTGAAAATATGATTCCATCTATGTGATCTCGTCTGCCCAACCTTAAAAGGTTGTAAACCTATAATTCATTAGTACAATAGATGGGCTAATGATTTTTAAAATTTATTTTATTTTATTTTTTTAGTCTGTGGAAACCTTGCTCTAGACCAGCATTTCCCAGATTTTTCCTGCGACGGAACACTTCACAAATCCTGAAATTTTCACAGAACACCTTGGTTATTTTGTAATGTATTAATAATTAATTATGGCATAATCATAAAGAGTATTTACGATTATATCTTAGATTTTGTCCCCCCCCCCCTTCTTCCTGTTTTTACTCTTTGTTCCTACTGCATGCAAGGCATGCTCTAATTTAACTAACACCGGCTATACAATTGTGGTATATTCAATTTCTCACACTCTTCGGCCTTACAAATTTATTTGATTTAAGACTGCGCCAGTCAGACAGAGTAATAGAGAGTGAGAAATTAAAGAAATGGAATAAAGGCAAAATCTAGTTAAAATTTTCTTAACGATACAGGAAGTCATAGCAATATCTAATTAACACACACAGGTCTGTAATTTTTGAAGATACTGCATTGGCAATGATCAGATCAAATTGTTGTTCAAGCAAAGCATTTTATTCTAACTAAAAAAAATAAAAAAAAAAAAAAAATAAATAAAAAAAAAAAAAAACCTGAGATTACAAGCTAGACAAATAATGGGAAATAACTGTTTCTCCCAGCATAGCTAACTCCAGAAAATACATTACACATTCCATGTTCATGCAACCCTAACACACCACACACACACACTGCTTATTATACAATACGTACTTAGACAAATATTCTAGTATGTATTGGGGAATAACTGCTTCTCCCAGCATAGCTAACTTCAGAAATTTACCTTGTACAAATAAAACATTTATGCCACTCTGACAGTCTACTCAGTATTTTACAAAATTTAGCACAGACACTTGCTTAACATATTTATATACAATTTTCACATATCTACAATCCAGGAAACATCGATATGATGTGCTTACTCACAGTTCTTTTTCTTTATAAAAAGTCCTTTACCACGAACAAAGTTTTTATTATTGGGACATCTTGAATCTTTGCATTAATCTGGATACTTCTTTAACTTGGACGTTTCTGTACTCTGTATACCGTCACTGTTGTTTTGGCCTGAGTAGCAAATGATATTCTTCCTTTTTTCTTCTACAGCTGGTGCCTGTCTGTTGATTACACTAGTAGGCATCTGGAGAACCTCTGAATTTGCCTGCGATGTTTATCCATCGGACCCCGAATAGTCGTTCTTGATTTAATGGGGGGAGCATGGTCTGCCATACGGTGGGATACATCAGTGGACATACCTTGGAAACTACCTGGAAAACTTCAGGGAGACTTACCGTTGACGCAATTCTGACGATAAACTATCATGGTCACGATGTACGAACTACCAAACCTCCAGCCACGAGTCATCACCTCTTCTCTTCTGGTACAGCCAAAAGAAAAACACAAAAGCCAGTCCTTTTTCTCCCCCTTTCAGCTTCTTAAATATCCTCCTTGTTCTTTGTTCCTACTCAGTGTTTGCTATTACCCTCCAGCACAATGATGTCACTTGGGTTCTCTCTTTCTGAAAGTCTGTTTTAGTTGCCTAATTTGTTTGCAAGTTGTTGCGAATCTTTCCCTTCTGATGTGTTATCTTATTACTTACTTAATCTGGCCAGCTTAATATCCTTTCTTTTATTTATTTATTTTTTTGTTTTTGCTGACTCCTCACTTAATAAGGTATAATCCCATTCCTCTATTTTTAAACACTATAGTCACATAGGTGATATTGAATACATTTCACAAAGTAGTTAATTTACATTCAAGGAACATTTATACATCATATTCTCTAAATTATTTTGATTTGATGCATTAAAATCAAGCTTGACAAATTAACTAAATTAATTTATCATGCGAGATTTTACACTGTTGTCATGTTTTAAGAGTTTTATAACCACCATTAAAATATTGTTATGGTTAATCACTTCCTTTGTTGAAGTAGCAGTAAAATGCAACCAATGAAACAAAGTGATGACTAGTCTAATGAAATGGCTTTTTCTCTTCAGGATACATGGTGGTTCTTTGGTTTCATTTGTTTCATCTTTATAGCTAAATTGAATGTTTTGGCTAAAGAAGGATGGGTCCTTCAGTATAGTGAATAAGTTTGTGGTTTCATCATTTCCTTATCTCATGCAGTTGTCATTTTGTATGAAATATGATTTTCAGGTATACTTTTTATTTACTTATTTTTATTTTATTTTATTTTTGTGCATCTTTCTTCTTTCAGCAGATTTTGAAGTTATGCATTTTCCTTTTATTTGATGACTTGCTGTTGGGAGATTGCATATTATTAAAGTTAACAAAAGAAGTATTTCAATCATATACTCAGCTTTGGCCTGATTAATTGTTGTAGATTATTTTGACTGTTAATAGCCTTTTCCCCTATTTTATTTTATTTTAAGTTTCTTTAATGCTTTATATAAAGTAGTGTCAAAGGGCATTTCAGTTAAAGACTTAACTATTCTGCCTCGACTTGGTGACAGTGATCATACGGTATTCACTTGGGAAGTGACTAATTTTATGAATGTTCCATTCAGAAAAGGTTACATGGTGAACTACAAAGCAGGAAATTATGACCACCTGAGGAGTATACTGAGTTCAGTGGATTAGGATCAGTTGCTGGATGGGAAGAATATCGACAGTGCACAGGAAGCATTTAAACAATACTGAAATGATGCAGTATCAGAATGCGTCTCCCGAGAGTTTGAAGAATAAATAGGGTAAGAGTCAAATGGATCTGTAATCTTATTAAGCAAGAGATTTGTAAGAAAAGGATGATGTGGAAGGAATACCATGTGCATAAGGATGATGTCCATTATGAAAATTATAAGCAGCATGCTAGAATAGTCACAACTGTTCTATGGAAAGCACTGAGCATGAAAAGAAACTGGCTCTTCATGTTAAAGACAACTCACAAGAATTCTATAGATATGCTGCAAATAAAAGAAAGAATGAATATGAAAGAATAACTCTTCTAAATGCAGATACGTAAGGATAACAGATGCAGAAGAGGTTATTCAATTAATGAGTGCCCATTTTGTTAAAAGATATCAACATTGAGCTCACTGCTATCTCTTCAATGGATGAAGAAACTTAGTAGGTTTATGAGGACGAGATATTATAGCTGTTGCACAAATGGAATAAGAATTCGGTAATAGGGACTGATGGAATATCAGCAGGTATGCTAAAAGGGTTATTCCTTTGACCAGGCTGTTTCATATGAATCTCAGAACAAGGAAGATTCTGCAGGAATGGAAAGAATGTATGGTAATTCCATTGCACAAGGGTGGTGCAAGGACTGATGTATGCAACTATCAACCAATTAGTATCTCAGGTGAAGATTTTGGGAAAAGTGGTTAGGGCTTGCATTCAGAAATGTGTTGAATCTCTACTTTGCAATGAGCAACATGAGTTTACTAAGGGAAGGTCATATTTTAGCAACTTGCTCACATTCTATAACAATGTTACCATTGAACTAGATGAGGGGAATGGATACACCATGATACTTGTGGATTTGCTAAGGCTTGTGACAGAATACAGCTTGGCAGACGGCTGCATAAATTGGAAAAAATGGGTTTGGGTTATACAATATTAGCATGGATAAGAGGATGGCTGACTGACAGATATCAAAAAGTGGTATATGGGGATCTGAGTCTGCAAGGTTTAAGGTAGCAAATGGTTTACCACAAGGATCAGTGCTTCTTCCACTGTTATTCAGTCTGTATATTAATGATATTTGGAAGGCTTTGACAAGCGACATACAGCTGTTTGCTGATGATGCAAGGATAGGTAAGGTAATCAGGAATGCTGCTGATATGCAGTACTTGCAGAATGATTTAAATAGGCTGGAATTGTGGGCATGGGAAAATGGATGTCAGTTCAGTGTCAATAAATGTAATGTTGTTCACTTTAATGAGATATTCAATGTCATATTATATTGGTGGGATTATGCTAGAAGAAACTGATGAGGCTAGGGATCGTGGAGTGTTACTAGATAAGAAGTTGAAGTTCAGAGGCCCATGTAGCAAAGATTGAAATGCAACTCAAAAGATAATTGCAATGTTGAAACAGACATTCACATGTAAAGATGAAGATGTCATTTTGCCTCTTTACAAGAGATAAGACTTCACTTGGACTATTGTGCACAGGTCTGGTTTCTGTTGTGATTCTGATATATATTAGAGAGTGCAAAGGAGAGTGTTAAAATTACAATCAGGATTGTTGAAGGATTACTAAGACAGATTGAGAATTTGTAGAGTGCAGACACTAGCAAACAGAGGAAAGAGGGGTGCTATGATTGAGACTTAACAAAGTTCTGAAAGGGTCATACAGGATTTCAGTTATGGAGGCTGGGGAAAGGACAAGAGGGCATCCTCGGAAGCTGAGAATGAAGGCTGCCAAGAAGGGTATGAGGGCTAGATTTATCTCTCATAAGGTGGTGCATGATTGGTATGGATTGCCATTGAATGTTGTGAGTGCAAGCAGTGTGAATGAATTCAAGAATAAGTATGATAGCTGGTGCATGTAGTAGGTGGCCTCCCTCAATGAGTCCCTGACTCCCTGGAGGGCTCTCTTGATAATAATAATAATATGATTTGCGAATTGCATTTGTTTTTCAAGATTGAGAGAGAAATTCAATTTGGTTTTCTTCCTGTTTTGAAGACAATTTGGCTTTGTTTTGAATTAATTTCCAATTTCCTTTCATAATGCCTTCATAAAAGACATTAAGATTTTTTTTTCCTAATGTCTGAAGTTTGGTTTCACTGGTGTGCCTGATAACTATCATTCGCACCATAAGAAACTTCTGTCTCATCCATGAAGTGCAGATATGTTTCCTTGTATAAAGAAAGAACACCAATTGTAGATCTTTGAAGGATCTCAGAATGTGCTCTTCTCTCTTTGGGGAATACTGCATTTTATCTTCATTTAATTTATGCAGAAAATCTGATATTCATATTAGACCATTACCTTGTATTTCTGTATTGTATGGTTACAAGTTTCTCTCTTTCTTGAAAGCAATCTATTATTGATTGGTGCAGGTAGATGAGTCATTGCTGTGCTGTACTCTGTATGCTGTTTAGTAGATGTTTAATTTTTGTTTCTTGTTTAGCCACCTTTTGTTATATTATACATTCATTTAGTCTGAGGATATTAGTAAGGGCTAGAGGTCTATAGGTGTTACATGCTTTCTCTGTTTCATATAGTGGGTACAAAGATTTGAAGTTTTTCAACTTCAAAATAAAGTTGACTATTTAGTAATTTCTTTACCTTGGATCCATGGTGTATCATACATTCAAAAACTAAGTATTGATCCAGAGAGTGATTTTTGGCTTGTATATACTGATTTAGCTTTTCTTTTATTGCATCTGTAGATGTTTTATATGAATGATTCTTATCCTCCTGTAGAATTTTTGGTGTCAGTTTATCTTTGCCATAGTGTTGTGCTTTAAGTTATCAGATTTCTTAATTCTGGTTTGCAGAAATAGACTGAACTTGCAGTTTGCATTTTTGGAAATTATGGAGACAACTACTGTGTTTGAATAAAAACTTTAGTTTACTATTACTAAAATTTTACAATTCGACGTTTCGACCTTTATGTGAAGGTCATCTTCTGGAGCGTACAAATATACACAAGAAACAAGCTATACTACAATCATACTGGTTCGTTAAAGACACTGACTAACCGCTACCACAATTGTTGGCCTGACCTCTGGTGGAAAAAAAAAAAATTATACATCAATGCTAGAGTCCTATTATTTGTGTTGTCTACTATATACATATATTAACATCATTCCAGCCAGTTGGAGTAGAATGGTTTCTAATACTAGCGGATTGGCTAGAGTCCTGACTTATGTTGAATCTTTCATATTAGGTTGGTTGAATGTGTGCCATCCAGATCCTTGGAATTTTCATACCATCTTTATTGTTGATATTTGGGTGGTTTATCAGGATTTTGCAGTATTCTTTAAATTTTCTTTCATACCATGTTTTTGTGCGGTGTAAGGAGCAGGTGCTTTTCCAGTTGATTTGGTGTAGGGTGTTAAGTGCATGGTCTGAGAGGCCTGCTTCACCATAATGGTTATATTTAATGTGTCTAATGTGTTCTTTCTTGCGTATAGGGATTGTCCGTCCTGTTTCACCAATGTACGGTAAGTTACTGGTGCAGCAGATGCAATAGACTCCAGGATGTGCTAATGGGAGGAGAGGAGCCTTAGAGGAGCTGAATGTGGTTTTAAGTTTAGTGGGTGGTTTAAAGGTGGCATTGAGGTTATAATGTTGTAGGATTCTGTTGATTTTTTCTGATAACCCTTTAATGTATGGGATGGCTATGATTTTACTGTAATCTAGATTCGTTTTTGTTGTGGTTTTATAGAGTATTTTATTGACAGTATTTTTGTTATAGCCATTGTTTATGAATGTGTCACTAATGATTTTTAGTTCTTTTTTCAGGGCTTGCTGGTTAGAGCAAATAGTTGTGGCTCTGTTTTTAAGGGTGTTTATGACTCCATATTTTTGTGCTGGATGGTGGTATGAATTCGCATGTATGTATTGGCCCGTGTGTGTCGGTTTTCGGTAGACCGTGAAGGATAGACTGCCTGAAGGAAGACATGTAACTAGTGTGTCTAGGAATGGGAGCGAATTTTGGCTTTCGATTTCGATGGTAAATTGTATGCGTTCGTGTTGTTTGTTTAGGTGGCTGAGGAATGTGTTTAGCATTTGTCGCCTGTGCGGCCAGATCGCGAACACGTCGTCAACGTATCTGAGCCAGATTGTCGGTCGAAGCATGGCGGAATCAAGAGCCCTTTGCTCAAAGGTTTCCATGTAGAAGTTCGCGATTGGGGGGGGGGGGGATAATAGTGAGCCCATGGCTGTACCTTCCTTTTGTAGGTAGAATTTGTTTTGCCACACGAAGTAACTGGACTTTAGCACGTGGGCAAAGAGGGCCGTAATGTCGGGCGGAAATTTGTTCTGTAGTAGGAGAATTGTGTCATTGATGGGGACATTAGTGAAAAGGGCAGAAACGTCAAAACTGACTAGTAAGTCGTCTTTGTCGAGTGTTATGTTTTTGATTATGTTTATAAAGTGTTGTGTGTTTTTTATGTAGGAGGGGGAATGACCTACCAACTCCTTGAGTGTTGCCACTAATTTCTTGGCTAGGTGGTGATTGGGACTGTCTATTCCTTCCACTATTGGTCGAAGGGGCACATTTTGTTTGTGTATTTTTGGAACCCCATATATTCTGGGGGGGAGGGGCGTAGTGGGGTTTGAGTTTTTTAACTGTGTCTGGTGGCCAAGAAGTGACGGACTTTAGTAGTAGTTCTGTTTTGTCCTTTATCCTCTTTGTTGGGTTATAATTTACCATTTTATATGTGTTGTTATCGGCTACTAGTTGGTTCATTTGCAGTATGTATGTTGACCTGTCAAGGGCAACAGTGGCACTGCCTTTATCAGCTTTCATTATTATTATGTTTTGTTTGGCTTTTAATGATTTAATTGCTGCTAATTCTGTTTTAGTCAGGTTGTTCTGTATGGTTTTCTTGGTATTTAGGACATTACTGGTTTCTAGTCGTATTTTGTCTGCTATGTTGTTAGGTAGGGATCTGATGCCTCTTTCAATGTGGTAGATAAAATCTAATTTGTTTACCTTTTTAGGCGCTATTGCATAGTTCAGTCCTTTATTCAGCAACATGAGTTCGGCATTGTTCAGGGTGTGGCTTGAAAAAAGAAAAATAATCTTTTTTTTTTCTTTTTTCTTTTTTTTTTTTTTTCAGTTTGCTTTTCTAAAATTTCAGGACCTTTTGTTTTGAAAAAGGAGTATGTGATGATAGATGAATGAATGCATTTTTGAGGAGTCATCTAATTTCTATGATTGAAGGCTGACTTTGATACATGATATTTAAGTAGTCCCTGATGACTGGGGGGGGGGGGGAAGCATATGTGTTCATATCTCATTGTCCTTTTATCTATAGAAGATGTTTTAGTAGTATTGATACTGACATTACAATTGTATTATGCAGTTAAATGATAGTTTATTCCATTCTGTGATATCTCTTCAAGATTCAACAATAACGTAACACAACATCCCTAATAAAGCATGAAATTCCCCATGTGCGTCTTGGGGGGGTGGATACTATGATAGCACTACATGATTAAGTTTATTACTAATAATGTACGAGGGTTATAAATAAAGTAGTGGCAACATGTACACAAAATGTAAAATAGTTTATTTTTCAAGTCTATACAACTACGTCCATTCAATATAATCTCTGCCATGTTCTGCACCTGTTTCCAAATTCGTGGGTAACACTAGATACCATCAGCAGAGTATTGCCTGTAGTGATAGTAGAACCTACAGCTCAAAGAACCTGTTGCACATCATGAAACCATAGACCTCTAAGGGATTCTTTCATTTCAGGGAACAAGTCAAGTTGCAAGGACTCTATCTGGTGAAAGAAAATATTCCAATACTTCCCAACTGTCCAACATCAATCACCAGTAGCAATACGTGACATCATGCATTGTCATTCTCCACAGGGTTTGTTGCATGACAATGCATGATCTCCTGTGACCCATCTTGCAACCAGGGGTGACTCGCACATAGACACTACGGAACTGCAGCATCCCCAGTTTTTCTCGATACATAAATATATTTATTAATTTATTTATATTTGCTTGTAATATTTAATTTTATCATCAATAATCCTATACAATTCTCTTATTTTGTATAAAAAATAATAAAAATCCATCTTGTAGCACTTAGGAGGGTGAAGGACGCTAACAGCACAGTGTTTACCACAGTACCATATTGCTACGCACGCAAGCATATGCACGTCACAGTGAAATGCGAGCTATTAGCGTAATGTGGCACTGTCCGTCGCGCAGTTCCACTGTTGTTTATATGCAGTTTGCGCCAGTAGTAGAGTGTTCATAATGCTTATTGTGTTTACTCCGTCTCTTTAAATATTTGGACATTACAATTAGACATAACATTTGTTATAGATTTTATTTTAGAACATTGTTGGAGTTATGATAATGGATTTTATTTTTAAGTAATTTTGAATTATACTAAACTGTATAATTTTATCGATAATAAACAATATTTTTTCATGTTTCATTTTTTTTTAAAATTTTTACCATAATTTTGATATTTTATCCAAACACGTTTACACTGTACTTACAGTGTGTATATATTTTGAAAGTTGCAGCACCCCCACGATTTCAAGCCACGAGCGCCACTGCATGCAACAGTCCAGTACGGTAGGATATTATCACTACAGGCCTCTTCCCTAAGGCCACAATAACAGTCACTTGCAGTTTTATCTTGTGCAACCTGGACCTTGATCCAGGATCATTGTTCTAATCTTGTGAACATGCCTTAGAGCATTGCCCACCGAGACATTGACTTTAACCACTTCTGCCCACAAGGACACGTTAGAATGGGCTGTGTTGCCTTGTGCACCTGTGTAGAACTAGCACTTCTATCTGTGAAAAAGTAACATTTGAATTACCAACTACATCTCCTGACAGTGTTGCCACTACTTTATTTACAACCCTTGTATCATAGTGTCCTATATACCTATTCTCCTTAAGAGTACAATAATAAATACAAAAATTAATTACAATTGCAGTGATCAAACCCTTTCTGTAACTAACCTTCAGAACAACAAGAAATTATTTTCTGTTAAGTTGTTGAACTGGTGTACTTTCAACATGGTATTGTATGCAATGCCTTGATTTGATTCTAGTGAAAAGTCTCTTCTCTATGCAGGTGGTTTTTGAAACCATCTTTTATGTATTCTTCCTGATCAAAATTGCTCATATTTTTTCTTTTGGTATATAATTTCTGTTATTTAATAGTTAATATGCCTTGTTCATTCATATTAAACTGCTTGCTTTTTTTTTTTTTTTTTTTTTTTTTTTTCTTTCTCTTCACCAGCACTTTTGTTATAGTCTAGTACCAGAGATCCAGATTACTTGTTCATAAGGAACATCTCTACCATGAGAAAACATTTCACCTATTCAAAAGTACATGGGCTGCATGCATTCACTATAAAGAATTTTTTCCTCCCAAAATACAATTTATAGAAACTTTTATGGATATTTGTCACTGATTCCTGTTGAAAATGAAATTAAAATGTAGATTATGTATTAAAATTTAACCTCAATTACACTTAACTTTCGAGTTCTAAGTTGTTATGATATAATTTTTTGAAATTGTAATTTTATTAATGCACAGAAAATTTAAAAAAATTCAGATGACTACTTGTTTATTATACAGAGTGGCCATAATTAAAGAAGTGTTCAGAGCTCTGTAGTGAAAAATGTATTGGACGAAATTCAACCAGACTCTAAAACATGGGGTTTTTATTTACAAAAGATAAAAAATAGTACAGAATTCTGTCATCAGGGGACATTGTTGCTATAAGTGCAGGTTTTGGGATTAATTAAACAGTAATGGCTAGAAGTGAGACAACAAATCAATTTTCATGTTCATATAACTTACAGATGTAGGTCAATATGTCCTCCTCTCAGGTGTTTTCTAAGAACTGCATTCTCTGAATGATATTTTCTACAACTTAACGCAACAGATCTGCATTATTCTGTCTTTCAAGGTTGCTAAATCAGGAATATGTCTTTCATACACCATGCATTTCAGATGGCCCCACGACCAAAAGTCACAGGTTGAGATCAGATGAATGAGGTGAAGTGTTTTCATAATATTTGCTGTACCGGCAATCCAATGTGAGGTGACGCTCCATCCTGCATGAATATGGTAGAGTCGAGGCATTTTCACTGCAGCAGTTGTGGAAAAACAAAGTTGCACTGCATCTCTGGATACCTAACAGCAGAGACAATACAAGTTACTGGTCCTATTGGGCGAAGTTCTTCAAAAAAACTACAGACCGATAATAAACTGCAGTGAAACCACACCACACTATGACTTTCAGTGAGTGTAAAGGGATCTGTGGAACACATGAGGGTTATTCGCAGCCCAAATGCAGCAATTGTGTGAGGTAACACTCCGTTCAGATAAAAATGCGCCTCATCACTCCACAAGATCTTCTACGACCATGCATCCACCGTCATTCGATCAGGGCAAACTGCATTTGTGTTTCTGCATCACCATGAAGCAAAGCTTGAGTATGGAGATCTTGTAGGGGGAAAAATTTCAGCATTTTGTGCAGAATTTTCCACACAGTTGAGTGTGACATGTTCAGTTACCTTGATATTGCCTGTGTTATTCATTCTGTGTTCCACATGGCAGTTGCAACTTCATCAACTTGTTAAGGAATAATCCGTTTGCACCCTCAATCCTGGCCTCACTGCTAAAGATTCGTTATTTTCAAATTGTAAAATCATTTTTCTAATATTTGTTATCATTGGACCTTTTCTCCTATCCCTCATATGCTGGAATTCTTGAAGCAAGACATCAGCATTACTACGTTGTTCATAGTAAATCTTGACTAGCAAAGCACATTCTAGTAAGGTGATATCCATAGCACTTCAGTCTTATCATAATGGCCAACTCGTCAGTATCAATAGTGAAATTATGCAAATATCACACAATTCTAGCACTAAATGTCCCCTGTTGGCAGAATTTTGTACTATTTTTTTTATTTCTGTAAATAAAAATCCCATGTTCCAGCGTGTAGTTACACTAAGTTTGGTTGAATTTTGTCCAATACATTTTTTGCTACAGGACTGAACACCTCTTTAATTATGGCTACACTGTATAGAGATTTGAAAGTGGAATTTGCAGTATCATATTAAGAGAACTGGTGAATTCATAACTTCAACAATTTGTTTTACCTATATGCTATCTTCTGGTTATTTCCTCTCCTGCCCACATGGCTTGATGTCATTTTAAGATTTTACAACATTCTTTAAATAAAAAATGGTTTTAATGTATCATACAAAATGTGGTAGTCACAATAAACATTTTGTTTGCTGTGTTTAAAACCATGTCTCTCTGAATTAGATTGATAAAATGTACTAAATCATAAAATCAAACTGGACAGAAACTTGATTTCTATCCAGTTAAGTAATATAAATGGCATATAAATATTTGAACATTAGTTATATCTTAGGTTAATGGATTACATTTAATTTTACTAGTCTGATTTTCAAATTCTTTTTTTTTTAGGCTTCATGCCAATGCCACATGTTGGTAGTGGTGGTGGTACCACTTATCCTCCATATCCTCCTACCTCAGGATCAGGTCCCTATCCTCCAACATCCACAACTTATCCAGCATATCCAGGTAATAATATTTCAAAATATTCCATGTGGACACTAGCTTAGCTTGGTTTTAAATTATAAATTAAAGATACCAAGAATTATATACTTGGTTTAATCCTTTATCCAAGTGTAAGTAAACAAGTTTGCACCTGAACTATTTTCAGGAATGGGGCAACTCATATATAGAAGCTTATGACTTCACATCACTTTACGGATATGTATAATGCTATGCATTATACATACCTGTAACTCAAAAGAACACAAGATATCCTTGTGCCTTGCACTTGAAATGTGAAGCTGAATTGTGCATAAACCATATATTTTATCTACACCAATCAAACATCAAATCCATCATGAAGAATGTGTTATACTAGTTTTGCATGATCTAAAGATCTATGAGCGGTTTGGCAAAACATACTACCATAATAATCTGTTACCAAAGATACTTGCCTATGTGGTAAAGAATTGCTGGTGTCTTGACTGAATAACTGCATGTCAATTTTGATTGGTCCACATGTGATTGTTGCAATACCTGAAAATACCATCTTGAGTGAACATCTATGTAAAAGAACACCAAATAATTCAATAATTCTTATATTGTTGTAGAATGTCAATAAATTACTAACTGTCAAGTGCTTGAATCTGACCAAAATGGTGCAGGTAAAACTGATTTTCATGCAAGTGTCCTCATACATACATAAGCTGCTTGAGAGATGACCTTATCAAAAGCAAGTCCGATTTTCTGATTCAAATTTTTTTTTTTTATGTGGCTTTGGCATGAAGCATGCCAATGCCATATATATGCTAGTACGTGAATTCCATGATCCTAGACAGTGTTTTCTTCAGTTTCTGCTATCCTCATGGTTCTTCATCCTTCCTTCATTTTGTGGTTAAGCAATTTCTATTTTCAAAAAGTGGGTGATGAAGATGAGTGAATGTTTGAGAGTAGAATTCAGTGACCAGAGAAGTTCTCTTGATTAATCCAATGTGCTTGTGTATTTTTGTTGGTACATTCATTATAAAAGTGCACATCTGCTGGCTCAGTAAATGTGAACTTGTCCTCCATTGCAAAACACCAGCGTATTACTTAGAAAGTGAAACAAATGACAACTGCCTTACCTTATGCAAGGCAAATTTATTAGACATTGCAGCTCCATGCACAGCTTGCATGTAATCTGTTCTGGTTGTTTATGGTCATATGATTGATACAATGGCTTTTATCTGCTTTGCATTTTGTCAGCATTTGCTACAACTACAGCTGACTGAATCTCAGAAATGAAAGGTTTCTGCATCCATTTTTAAGGGAAACCTGTTTCTGCTTTTTATGTTTGTTAAAATTACTAACACAATATAGGCAGTATGAATCTCATGCCTTCCTGTAATTTAGTGAAAATAAATGATATACAAAAAAAAAAAAAAAAAATCAGCTAACGCCTTTTTATTCCCGTATATACGGGAGTAGGCGAGGCCATTTAGCCCTATCTAACTTTTTTTTGGAGACTGAGTGGGCAGTTCAATCTCCACTGGTACCCAATCAGAGACAGATGGCCCAAGGCTATCACTAATTAAGCGGTACGCAGTGAAGAGAGGCGGCTCAAATGTGCCGCCATCTCGTGGTCTCTAACCCTAACACAATATATTTAATGTCTGAAATGATGTGGGTTCTACGGTCGATTTTCTTGAATTTACAGGACGAAAAACCCGAGTTTCCGGGAGGAAAAACCTGCTTGCCCGTGCCAGAGATCGACTAACTCGGGAACCGGTCGAAAAAAGGCTTAGAAAAATTTCCTCTAGTCGCCGACTAGACTCGAAACCAAGACTTCCTTCGTGCGGCCTAGCGCGGTGGTGTGCAAACGCCACATCCACTGAGCTACACAGGCTCTTAAATGATATACAAGTTATGTAAATTACTAGAAAACCATAGAGATCAATCATTTTGGCCATAACCAAAATAGTTTGTTTCATCTAAGCATCCAAGACATGAAAAGAGCAAGAAGCAAAAGAAGGGTATGATCAGACTTTTCTTTGGAAAAACTGTTACTGCACAGTTTTATCTCAAGTTTCTTCCAGATGCAGATTGTTCTAGTTGTCATTTGGAGGTGGAGGAGATGGGAAGAATTAAGAAATGTTGGTTTTTCATCAGTAGTGGGAACACCACATTTTTTTAAAAAATGACTTTGTTGTGTCTGGAGTTACCTCGCGTTTACTTGTCTCCAGTGATTTTTTTCCTTCATCCCCCCCCCCCCTCATGGGATGAACAAAATAATGTCATTTATGCCAAAAAAACAGCAAAACATTCAGGTCTTGAATCAATAATCAAAATTTGTTTCATTAAAAATTCTGTTAATTTAAGTTCCCAAGTGTGTCAGAACTTTCTGAAAAGACATCCAAGATGAATTACTGAGCGACTGACATGAAGTTTTATCTTTTTTTTTTCTTTTTTGCTGTCATGCACTTTCCGACAAAAGTTCATAAATCCATTAAACATTAGGTTCTAATTCAAATATGTTTAGTTGCATACTGTTGCTTCGTATATAGAACTTGGGTGGTTTTCCACCATAGAAAATTTTAGATTCACATCACTTCTAGATAGCATATGCAATAAAAATGTAATTTCATATTTTTTTTATGTGAAATAATGAAATAAAACAGAATGACAACAACAGAGTAATGTTTGTTTGTTTTTTATGTAGGTAGGCCAAGGTTTATTATTTCATTTTGTTACAAAATCTGGAAATCTACACAGAACAAGCATTTTCAAGCCTCCAGTAATTGTGGCAATGTGAGATGAAATTCATCCTCTGCCTAAAGACATTTGCAAACACCCATGCCCACATCAGGATTTGAACCATTAGTCTGCTAGTTGGAGAGCAGGTATGCTGTCCACTTTGCCAATTAGGCTGGCTGGTTAATATCACGAAGCATTGTTGATTAATGAATGTGAAGCTATTACACATGAAAATTAATCAGATTGAATTGTAAGTCAGGAACAGGAATCATACCATTTCGTTCACAGGCTGTAAGCATATGAATGAAATGGTGGGTTGTGGAGAAGCTAAAATAAGATAAAACTGGAAACAAGTAATGAAATATTGGACTGTCTTATCTAAAACATCCCTTGTATGTCTTCTTCTTTGAGTACCATCGCCTATCAGAGGTCGGTGACCACCTTGGCAAATTTTGAGCGATCCTCAGCCACTCTAAATAGTCCCTCAGAGCTCATGCCAGTCTGATGTCTGCCAGCCAAGATTTTCTTAGTCTTCCTTGTCCTCTTCTTCCATTTATCTTCCCCTTTATAAGCAATTGAAGTATTTTATATTTTTCATTACGAAGTAGATGACAGTTTTCCTTCTTTTTATGGTATCTAAAAGTTCACGTGACTTCCCCGTTTGTTCCAGTACTTCCTGATTGGACGTTTTTGCTGTCCATTGGATTTTTAACATTTGTCTGTATAACCACATCTCAAAGGCGTCAAGTTTTTTATTGATGTTGTCTTCAAGGTCCAAGTTTCTGCACCGTACAGCAGTATAGACCATACTTAGCATTTAACCATGTGTACTCTAAGTTTAAGTTGCGGTTACACAGTGTTGATTTCATCAGGATAAAATTTTTTCTTGCCATTTCAATTCTAACTTTTATTTCCATTTCTGGATTGCATTCTTCATTTAACTAGCATCCGAGATATTTAAACTTTGTCACTCTTTCTATTCGTTTCCCATTTAAAGAAAGTGATGAATTAAGAATTGGTTTCTTGCTTATGACCATGAATTTAGTTTTGGTGATATTTATTTTTAATCTCATTTTTTCACTCTCTTCATTCACTAGTTCCAGAAGATTTTGAATATCCTGAATATTGTCAGCCAGGAGAGTAGTGTCATCAGCATATCGGATGTTACTGATAATTTCACCATTTACATTAATCCCTTCCTCTCTTCCTTTTAAGATTTTTTGAAATATGGCTTCTGAGTATATGTTAAAAAGAAGAGGTGACAGTACACATCCTTGCCTTACTTCTCGTTTGATGTTAATGGGGTCTGTAATAATGTCATCAACTTGAACAGATGCCTTTTGGTTCCAATATAAGTTTTGAATGATCCTGATGTCTTTACCATCTAATCCAATTCCCTTTAATAGGCAATCATTTTAGTACGTTGGACTTTATCAAATGCTTTCTCGAAGTCAATGAAGCAAATGAATACTTCCTTGTTTTGATCAATACATTTTTGGAATAAGATTTGAGAGCAGAAAAGAGGAACGGGTGTAAATAAGAAGAGTGTTCGGAGAGAAAATTAGAACACAGGCCAGCAGATATTTAGATTCAGAGGAACTTAAGGTTTTTTTATGTGACAGTCTGAGGAAAATTAATAGTATATTCCAAAAAAGGAATCGTGGAACTATGAAGTGTCAAAGTGGAATAAGTATTGATAAATAAAAGAAAATATTGCTATAGATCGTTTTAAAAGGAATATTCGAGGAAACGCTAATTGGAAGATTTATAGTAAATTCCGAAAAGGGAATCATAGAACTGTGAATTTTTTAAAGTGGGAAGAGTTAAGACTGTCAATAAGCATTAGTGAATAAAAGAAATTGCTATTTACGTTCTGAAGGAATGTTCAAGAAAACTCTGATTAAGAAGTTTCATCTGTATTAAGGACACCAGATCTAACTATTATTTCTATTGAAAAGGAGATAGAATTGAGTCAGGAAGAATTAATGTGTCAATAAGCATTAGTGAATAAAAGAAATTGCTATTTACGTTCTAAAGGAATGTTCAAGAAAACTCTGATTAAGAAGTTTCATCTGTATTAAGGACACCAGATCTAACTATTATTTCTATTGAAAAGGAGATGGAATTGAGTCAGGAAGAATTAATGTGTGCTACATGAGTGATGAGAAAGGAGCCTATGAAAATGAAGAATAAAGTCATATATCTTCGGAAAAGGGCCTTGACAGAGAAAGAAACTGGCTATGAACATTTTGTCATTATGAAAACAAAGTGTTTAGTCTAGTCTTAAGTGTAAGTTTATTTTTAAAAGGCCTTGGATCCAATTAATTCTGTAGTTAGTTATAGTTTTGTAAAATTTGTTTGAAGTGTATATATATTGTTTTTGTTTTATTAAATGTATTTATTTTGTATTTTGGTCTTGAATCAGTGATTATTTGGATTCTGAAAGAAATAGTAAAAAAGAGGTTATTGCACCAATCGGAGTGAATCCTTGTATATATATAGGTAACACTCGAAAATAAAAATAATTGTTGAACAGAGATCATTTCTATATACAGGATTAAATAAATAAAAATCCTATATTTAAACAATGGTGCAGCTGGTAGGATTAATATTATGATAATATCTTGTTCCCTTGTATGTAGACGCTAGAAAACAGTTGCTTTATTATTCTCAATGAAACAAAGAATAACCTGACTTCACAGTGTGAAATATATTAATTTTACTTATTAATTTCAATTTCGACTTCTCTTAAGAAAGAAGTCTTTAAGTAATATTTGGGATATTATTTCTAAGAAACCCAATGCATCTAAACTTATGACTAGCATTTCTTAACATGACCACATGTTGAGAAATAGTTCATAGACTATTCATAACATACACCTTAGCCAAACATCTGCTCACAGTAATATAAAGAATATACAGTTATGCCCTGAGTTATGCAAGTAATGCGTTCCATAAACCTTTACGTAACTCAAATTTTACATAAGTTGAATTTGTGAATTTTCCTGCCTTTATACATAAGAATTATTTTTAGCTTTTCTTGTAAAGTAATTGCAGACCTTTGTTTTTTAGATTTATTACCAGCGCATTCGGTTTTGTGTTTGTATTCCATTTTGGGGGGAAGGGGAAGGAAACAACGAAACTAGCAGTGATAACAAGCTGAGCTAACCGCACAAGGTATCTACTGTACTGTACTGCAATAATGCTGTCAAAGAAGCACCTGCGCAAAGCCTCAAACGTGTTCATATGCGCTAGTAGATTTATTACGTAGCTGCGAATTTATGTAAGTTGCTTGTTATGTAACTCGGGAGTGTAACTGTACAGTAAAATGTTATTTTCTTTTATCAATAATTTCCTTGCTCTCATAAATGCATGAATTTGCTTTACTAGACAGTCATGTGGTAAGCTTCAGTATAGTTTGTTTGCTATAATATTATTATTAGACACCTCCAGGGAGTCCAAAGACTTGTCGATATATACCTATTAAAATAAAATCTCTCTCTCATATTGATAGCAATGTGTCCCAATAATGTTAGTGTCCCTCTTTGTCTTGTTTCCTTATAGCAAGAAAGCAGTGCTGTGTACAAAATGGTATTGTGGTAAGGTTTACCCCTTATCATTTGCTAGTTATATGCAGCACTTTGAGGATGAGCTTTCTTGAAACATTATGGCAAGGTTTTTGCATTTTAGTTCTACTGTTCTGGAACTCTTTGTCCTTCTTTCATATTTGAAGAAAATTCACCCTAAAATAAAGTTCACCCATGAAAAAGAATTACACCTGACTTTCATTTCTACACAAATTAAAAGAAATGTCACAGGACACTCCTTTTGCATTATTGGGAAATTTATCCACACTTATCAGTCAGCAGTTCTCTTTCTGCCATCATCCTTCACAAAATTGGATATTTCTAGAACTTTGGCCAACAGCTATTTATATTTGCTCTTCTGAAAGTTTCTGATAAATCTATACCAGCTGAAATTCTTTACCAGCAGTGAATACAATACAAATACACAATTTTAAAGATAAGACTCTTTAGACTTTAATATACTAAGCATAGACAAACTAAGTTTAATATATACCATAATATGCCAAGATAAAAGCTACTCAGAACACTTCAACTATGTATGATTTGCACCATACAAGTCAAGTATACAGGAAGATGATTTGTTATGCAGGATTGTTTGCTATCTCTAAAAATACCAGTCTAATTCCTAATTTTTGTGGATCACATTATTCAGCAGATTATATTAAACCTGACATTTATTAAAGAATATAAAGAATTCTTTATGTAGATAAGTCTTGAAAAATCTTTAATCAAATTAAATAATAAATAATTACTTTGACAAATTTGATATATATATATATATATATATATTTCAAAAAATAGATTTAATGACTCCAAGACCGAGATAACATATAAAGATTTTAATGATAAATACTACTAGTTTCGGCATATAGCAGCCTTCTTCAGGTATTTATAAAGGAAAGGAATACTAATAAACATTGAATTATTTAAACAAACTGGAAATTACAGGTACAAATTGCCTCACATAATCGATACATAAAAACGTTGTATTTTTCAAGTTGTTCCAACTGGCGTGCCATTGTTTGTTGCAATTGTACGTGCAAGTTCACGTGAACGCCAATATTGAATAACTGCAGCATGGCTATCTGGGATGTTATAACTTAAATTATTATTTAAGTGGACCGGGTTCAGTAGGATATCCCTTGATTCTACGATTTTCCTTTCAAACTCATCTTCACAGCGAAAAATATTTTCTGATCTATTCCAGCATACAGAGTGGCTTTGTTGGTCATCATTAGGATTATTTGAAAAAAAGAACATGACTGGATAACGCAGTTGCATGAGATCTTTTGTATGAGATGTCTCTCTTATGCTCTTCTATGCGTTGTTCAATAGATTTGTTAGTTTGACCAAAGTATGGGATATTGCAATCACACCACAATTTATATACTCCAGGGTACTTAAGGTTGTGATGAGTAGGTTTTGGATGGCTGATTAGAGAGCGGATTTTTGGAAGTGTGGTGAAGAAGGTCCTGATATTATATTTTTTAAGGACTTTAGCTATTTTCTTAGAGACTGTGCTAATGTATGGAATGGAGATGCTACCTTTAAAATTAATAGTCTCTGTTGTGCACAACAGTTTAATACAGCTATAGTTTAAGTTTAATACAACTATCAACTGAATCTGTTATCTGTTACTTTTCCCTAAAAATAAGCTTCCTTCCTTACTGCCATGTAGTGTATGTCAAGTCCAACATTCTTTCATCTTATCATACTTTGGTCAAACAGGCAGATCAATTAAAAACATATTTGTGAACATCAAAGTTATATTGAAATAATTTAAACTTCAGAATATGGAAATTGATGCTAGTCATTGGATTCATTGCAGTTATACCAAGTTGCTACATAGAAGTACAGTCATCCCTTGACTTATATCCTTTCGAAGATACGTCCATGATCCCATAATGGAATAAATGTTATTTATTCCATTATGGAATAAATAACATTTTCGACTATACTTTCAAACAAGATGCAAGCGAGCATAAAGTAAAAAGGTTTCTATTTAGCAACAATGCAGTGGCAACAGTGCATTCAGCAGCAACCTCCCTTGGCATTCAGCACTTGGCTTCGACAGTTCCTCTGTTGATTTCGGGTTTGAAAAATATGTTATTTGTGTATTTGTCGTTAAATATTTTGCAATATTTTGTGCAACATGGCCCCTACATGCCCAATTAAAAAACCTATTTGAAGAATCTCAGAAAAAGAGGTGAGCAGTTGATCTTGAAACAAACTTGCAAGTTCAACGAAGCAACAACAAGGTCCTGTCACTGACTGGAAAAGTTACTTCCATCATGCATAGAGGACCTGAATCAAAAGCACATACCTCTTTGCACTATGACCATGACCGCTGAGGCACTTCAACAGGAGAAAGATGGACCCGATTAAGACTATGAATTCAACGCTTCTTCCTGTTGGTTCATGAGATTCAAGCAGATTTTTGCGCTGCATAATGTGTGAAATGTATGGTAAATCTGCAAGTGCCAATGAGAAGGCTGCAAGGAGTTGTGGAGAAATTGGATAAAATTATTATGGAGGAAAATTATTTGCAACAGCAAATATTTAATGTAGATGAGACCTCCTTGTTTCGGAAAAAAAATGCCTGAGCGGACAATTCATCCAGAAAAGCTAAAATCTATGCCTGGTTTCAAAGCTCTTAAAGACTGTGTTACGATTCTGGTAGGGGGTAACGTGGCTGGATATAAACTGAAACCATTTGTAATATGGCACAGTGAGAATCCATGAGCCTTCAAAAACATTAGAAAACTCTTCCAATTCATTAGCGGAGCAATAAGAAGTCATGGATGACTCCAAAATTGTTTGTGGATGCCTTAATCAACTGTTATGCGAGTGAAATGAAAAGCTATTGTGTGAAAGAAAATGTAGAATTTAAAATTTTATTAATTCTAGATAATGTTTCAGGCCATCTACCTTACATCGGTGATCTTCACCCAAAGATCAAGGTCATGTTTTCTCCCTCCAAACACTACTTCATTGATCCAACCGATGGATCAGGAAATTCTAGTAGTGTTTAACGTTTATTATCTATGGAGAACTTTTTCACGAGCCATTTCTGCTAATGAAGGAAACGACCAGACTCTCATGCAATTCTGGAAAGCATTCAATATTTTTCATGCTATTAAAAATATTGCTGTAGTTTAGGACGAAGTGATCTCTCAATGGGTAAGTGGCAAATGGAAAAACACATTAAAAAGGTTTGTGCACAATTTTGGAAGTTTTGAAAAAATTAAGACCTTTGTAAATTGAGTGAAGAAATAGCGGGCCTAGCAAACAACCTGAATCTCTAAGTGAATGATAACAACATAGTTCAACTCAGGAAATTCCCCCTGAAAAGTTGACCAATGAAGAATTAGTCAAACTGGAGGAACAGCGTGTTGCGGAAGAGGAAAAAGGGAAACAAGGAGAGGTGGTTAAATAATTCACAGTAAAGGGTCTTGTAAAAATGTTCTCTGCAGTTGTCGGTGTTCTCAGTATAGTTGGAGATGGGCCCCAATGTTGAACGCTACTTATTAGTAGAAAGGAAAGTACATTATGTGTTTGCTTGCTATAAACAAATTTACAATGAAAAGAACAACAATAAGCAAAGCGCATCGGATATTTTTTCATCAAAAAAAAGGGTTACACCAGAAGAGCCACAGCCTAGTCCTTCACATAGGGAAGGTAATGAAGATGTGATTGTGGAGGAAGATTTGGGTGATTATTCTCCTGTTTTATAGTGCCAGTAATGCACAGTACAGTTTTATAATAAGGTTTAAAAATTAAAATGACAGTATACTTATTACTGTTAAGTTCCTAACATCTATCTATAACCTATTGATTTAATGTATCAACTTACGTCCTGCCTGATGGAACAGAAACATCAACGTAAGTCGAGTGATGACTGTATATGTAAATATGAACATTTATTCAAAGACCACATTGATACTCTATAATACTTCCTGAACCTCAGTCGCAACAAGTCTATCTTCCAAACAATGTTTGTTTCCAAAGTTTACATAAGGATGCAATTTAGTCAGGTAATAAATTCTACTAGTTGCTTCATGAATCCTGGCTTGATAATGATAATATCCATGCAGCGTGGCTATATATTCAGTTTTAAATGGTAATTATCCAGCTTGCTTTTCAAGGTAATCCATCAATAAGTTTGCTAGAACAGAAGAAAGTGGTGAACCTACTGCTTGGCCTTTTTTCTCTTCATATATTTCCCTTAAAACTGGAAAAACTTATTTTATGTTCAGCATTTTTTAAATACTTGCAAATACATTCACAATATATAAACACTGCATGGAAAACATGTTCCAGTTTCAAAGAAAATATGAATAAAAAGGATTATCACGTTCTACTCTTGTAGCAAACTTATTAATGGAATTCTTTGATAAGCAAGCTCTGTATGACATTATCAGGGCAGGATCCACAAAGAAAATGGTAGAATTTAAAATTTACTGAATAACCTACATTCCTGTATATCAACTTCACTCCAAAATTGGAAAATAATTTCTGACATTTTCAGATATCTTCCTAGACATCTCTGAGGAAAATACTTATTTTGTGTATAGAAAACCAACCCATACTGGAATATTACTTAGTGATACATCTCACCACCTCTCCAGACATACACACACCAAAAAAAAACAAGAATAATTGCAACTCTTCAAGACGGCATTGTACATTACTAGTAGCACAGAGAAAGGAGCCAAGAACTTAAGTACTCTGCCCAAAACAGGTGTCATCATGAATAATGCAAATCTTACAAAGCCTTCCAAAGGAACTGCTGTTACCCAGGAAGAGGAACAGTACCTCTTCTATATACTCAGTATGTAACAGAAAAATATCAAAGATACTTTCAGCAGTAAATTATACATGACAAGAAATGATATTCAGCAATAAATTATATTCTTGTTTAATTTTTTACCGAAGTGTAAGCTATGTATGTGTGAAGTATCTTCATGACTAGGTTGCTTGTATATAGTTTGTTGACGTCGCATCAATTGCCTTAGTATCCCATAATGCAAAGACGCTTCATTTCAGATGTATACGTTATAATCCATTATGGGACAGATCACTATCCAGACCTGTTTCATTTGATGTTTATTGAAGTCTCATCAGTGGAACCCAGATCCAGGAAAATATCAAAGTTGAATTAATACAGAAGTGGTTTATTTTACTGTTTGTATATACAAATAGTATATACAATTTGTATATACAAATAATGTGTATCACATTATTAAAATACTCTCAATCAGAGATAGTTGTTGAGTTTTTCATTTGGTTACAAAATAAATTATACTTGACAAATTATATTCTTGTTTAATCCTTTACCCAAGTGTGAGCAAACAAAGTTTGCACATGAAATATCTTTGACTAGGCTACTCGTATATAGAAGCTGTTGATTTCAATTGCCTCAGTATCCCATAATGCAAATCACACTTTCAGATGTGTATTTTGCTCTGCATTATGGGAAGGGCCAATACTGACAGGATTCAAAATATATTGAGGTCTCATTAGGAATCAGATGCAGGAAGATAACACTAAGGGATTAGACAATTTCTTCATCATCAAATTCCTGATATACCTTCAAGGGGTGTACAGGATATGATAGTACTACATGAAAAACTACATCATTACTAACTTCCTTTCTACAATTTTCCTCCAAATCAGTCTGTTACCTGTCAAGACTCCAACAATATCAGATCTTATATTTCTATCTTCTAAGGCACTTTTTACTGTATCAATCCACCTATATCTTGGTCTTCCTCTGGATCATTTTCCTGCCCACCTGGCAGAGAACACTTTTTTACTAATCTTCCCTTTCCCATTATGTTTGACCGTACCACCTGAGATTAGCTCTGCTAACACATTCCTGGATGCTGACAATGTCAAGTTCTTTCTTAATATCCTCGTTTTTAATATGATATTGCCATTGATGCCATCTGTTCATAAAATAAAAAATTTAGTTTAATCCTTTATCCAAGTGTGAGCAAAGCAAAGTTTGCACCTGAAAGTATCTTCAGGACTGGGTTAAGGTGGTACAACACCAGGGCAACTCATTACAAAGGTGGAGCAAGCTACCAAGATTCCTATCTCAGTATCTCCTATAATGCAAAACGCATCTCCTTGCGGATATGTCTAATGTTATGCATTAAGGGAAGGGCCACTACCCAGACTAGTTTCAACCTTTATTTCGCATTATAGGAGATACTGAGATAGGAACGTTGGTAGCTTGCTCCACCTTTGCAACGAGTTGTCCTGGTGTTGTACCACCTTAGCCCAGTCCTGAAGATACTTTCAGGCACAAACTTTGTTTTGCTCACACTTGGATAAAAGATTAAACTAAATATAAAAATAAAAAATTTTTATACTCTAACCAAGTGAAAAATAAACTTTCAACATCGCCATCTGTTCATGCCCCTAATCTTTCTCGGGACTCTCATATCTTTGGTCTCTGGTCAAGTAACTTCTGATCCAGCTCTCAGATCCATAATTTAAATTGGCTTGAATACTATCTTGTATATAGTTAATTTAGTGTTTTGAATAATTTATTCAGTTGACTTCCTACCATACCAGCTTTGTTGATTCTATTGTCTATTTCCATATTTAATTTACCACCTTCACTAAAAATTGTGCCTAGGTAGCTAAAATGTTTTACTTATTCTATAGGTTCTCCATTCACAATGCAGTTGATATTTTCAATGTTTCTGCCTATTTTCATTGTCTTTGAGTTTTTAATGCTGACCTTCATACCAAATCTCTTACAACAGTTACTCACTTTAGTCAAGGAATATTGCAGACTTGTAGAGGATTTATTTAGAAGTATGACATCATCTGCATAAAGCAAAGAGCTGAGATTAACATCTCCAATTTTGATATCAGGTTTAATACCACTTTCCTTCATAATGTGATCCATATAGATAATGAACAAAGGAGGAGGATAAAGTACATCCTTGTCTGATACCAGATTTAACATTAAACCACCTTCTTATACGTCAATTCTTGATATAATGCCCCATTGACACCATATAACTGTAGCATTTTGAATAGCCTATCTCTTGGCTCCTTGTCAAATGCATTTTCCAGATCTACAAAACTTAAATATCAGATCTTTATATTCCCATGATTTCTCAACTATCTGTCATAAAGTGAAAATCTAATCCTGACAGCCTCTATTTGGCCTGAATCCAGCTGGTTCTTCACCAAGCTTCTCTTCCATAATCCTTCTCAACTGTTTCTCAAGTATACTTACATATAACTTACCAGGAACACTCAGTAGAGAAATACCTCTGTAATTTTCACATTCAGTTTTATTTCCCTTTTTGTATATGGGTACTATGAGAGCTACCCCAATCATCTGGAATTTGTCCCTCTGTCCAGAACTATGCAGTGCAGCTACTATTTATTTATCGTATGGCTTGTACACATGGTTAAAAGAGAATAAGATAAAATACACATGAATATAGATGATACACATTTATGATAATATAAATAAAAAAAAAAGTAAAATATCTACATTCATGCAAATACAAATATGAAATTTATGACAAGCATCAGACAGAAAATTAATCATATTTTAACATTTAGCTTTTAATCCAGTTGATCGCATCTGGGGATAGGTCAAAGATATTCTTAAAGTCACCTGGATATGCCGTCAGCTCACATTCCTGTACTATATGGCGAATGGTTTGGATCTTGGCTCCTCAGGGACAGTGGGGATTTGGTATCTTACCCCACTTTGAAAGTAAGTCTCCACATGCACCATGGCCTGTACGAATCCTGTTAGCCATCATCCATGTATTCCTGGGCAGGTCAAATCCCGATGATTTTTGGAAGATGTTTATGTAATTAAGAACTTCGGGTGATACTGCTTGGGACCACAGTGCATCCCACCTACTCACCATACTGTCATTCTGGCTAAGAAGATTACTGGCAGTTCTTATGGCAGGTCTTCTATTAGATAAAGCAGCCACTGAAAGTCTTTTATATCTCCATACTTGAGCATTTCTGGTCGAATATCATCTACTCCTGTTGCCTTTCCACATTTCAGGCTTTTGATCGCTTTTTCTACTTCAAGTATGGATATGTATTCCTGACTGCATTGCCAGGTCAATGTTTTTTTTACTACTGTGCTGTCATCACTGCTTGTTTCATTTAGCAATTTTTCGAAGTAATTACTCAGTACTTCAAGGATATCTTTTTTTCCTGATTTCATGTCACCTTTATCATCTCTAATTCCTTTTACAGCATTCTTTCCTCCATTTCTGAGCTGCTTCAGCAACCTTCAGAATATCTTGCCACCTTCTTGATATTTTTGTTCTATGTCCTTACCAAAGTCCTCCCATGAGTTTTGTTTAGCTAGTTTTACACAGTGTTTATCTTTCTTACATTTGTCTCTGTATTCTCTAAGAGCACAAGCTGACTTATTTGCCAGGAACTCTTGATATGCTTTCTTCTTTTCTTTCACTGCCTCTTTAAGTTCCTGTGTCCACCATGGAATTCTGATTTCTCTATCCTAACAGACAACCTCACCACATTCCTCTCTGGCTGAATCAATCAGTGTTTTCTTCAGGGCTTGCCACTGAATTTCCAAGGTTTGGTTCCTGTTCTCAAACTCCAATTTTTTCTTCAATCATGTTGGTGTATTTTAGTCTACAGTTCCCATCCGAGAGCTGCTCAACTTTTATTTAGTTTAAAACTTTCTTACATGTTCCTCTTTTCAATATGAAATTCAATTTTATCTTGCTCGAGACTAAATGGTGATCGTTTTCCTCTCTTTTAGTTTAAGAAAAAATGGTGATCATTTCCAGTTTCAAATCCTCTGTACACTGGTGTCCTGCACCAGGGAGAAAACATCACTATCAACAATAACATAGTCAATGAGACTTTCTTATTCTTTGCCTCTTCTCTCCACGTAAATTTGTGTACATTTTTATGTTGGAATAATACAATATTCCAACATAAAAATGTACACAAATTCACTTTGTAGCATCACCTAGTCATCATCTCTGATCGTAGAGTTTTAAAGTCACCTTTCGAAGCTCTACTTTGGAAGGTGACTTTAAAACAGATTCTATAATCTGTTAAGGTCTTAACTTTTTCCTGACTCTGCATTTCGGGGGGGGGGGATAACCCTCACCCCAGCAGTTGCAGTTTACCAGCTAGTGGTACCCTATCATGAGCTGACGTAGCTAATTTGGTTAGCATTGTCCGTCTTTGCCCGGTCACCCGGAAGGTACACATAATGTGAGCCCTCGGGGTGACAGGGAGAGGGTGGAGTTTAGAATAAGAGGGAGCCAACTATGAGGCTAATCACAAAGTTTTAACGTTGAACAGTTAAGGTGGGGAAGACTTTTTAGCGTTTTGGAATGATAAACTGTTAATTATGAGGAGGGGGGTTAAATTTTGATCTTAACCTTACTGTTCCCAAGGTAAGCCAGGTTACCCGGGGAGCACCACTGCCTCTGGAACTGTGCTGGTCCTAGCGCTTGGAGTTCCGTTTCCAAGTAGTTCTTCACCGAAGTTCTGAAGCTTCTGATGATGTCGGGTAGTCCTTTCCTGCACTTCTGGAAGTGTGCAATGTTGCAGATCCTCCAGATGTGGTAACAAAATTCTTTGACTGAAAATACAAGTAGTTTGCATTGGTTTTGGCTGATGTTTGTAGGAACGTTGATGAGCCTTATGGCCAGATTTTTGGTGATGCTGGTGTGGAATCTTTGTTCGACTAGCCGCCACTGCCTGTGCTGTGAAGCAGTCGAAAAAAGATGGTTTATGGTTTCGGGCTCCTGGCAGAAGACGCACTGGTCTGCCGCCCATTTACTTACCAAATGGTTTACAGGGAGGATCTTGTGGCTAATTTTGAAATTTAGTTCCCTTCTCGTGGCATATAAGAAAGGTAGTGTGTTGTGTTTCTATGTGGTCCTTTCCTCTTCTGTCAACAGGTTCGTGGCACAGAGCTTCCTCAAGCTCTCATAAGATAGTTATTCTTTTGTGTGCTGCAATGTTGATTCCTTCGAGCTGCAGCATTAGGTTTTGGATAGTGTTGATTACGGTTTGGTGGTATTTGGAAGGGAAAATTGCTTGTGGTCCTGCATATTTTAGGTCGAATAGCTTGCAGTACCTAGTGCCTAGCCAGTATTTGATTAGGCCGTGGGCGATGTGTTGGGGGTTACTTATTATTTGGGTTAGTTCCTCTATTCTAATTGCTGCGATGGCTTCTGGGATCAGGAGAATGTTGAGTCCCCCCCCCCCTCTGATGGGTCTTGTCATTTTAATCCTCTCGATTCTATCTTTTATGTCTTGCCAGAGGAAGATAAAGATTACTTTTTCACATTCCTTTAGGAGTTTCTTGGTTGTGCTGAGTGGGGTGACGTAATATGCGATCACTGGCCACATGAGCTGTTTGATTATTTGTGCTCTGCTTCTGAAGTCAAGGATGCAGGAGTTCCATGTTTCTTTTATCTTCTTAAGTTTGGATATGATTTTCCTTTCATTGCAGACGTGTTGTGGTTGTTAAAGCATTTCCACTTTACACACTGAGTATTTCCACTTGTGTGGTGGGGGTCTTACCGATGGGAAGCCTGGAGGTTTTTTCTGCGTTTATTTTCGAGCCTGATGCCTCTCTCGAATATGCCAATGGAGTTGGCTATACCTTCTCTTGATTTTTCATTTCTAGTTATTAGGGTGATGTTGTCCGCGTACATCAGACATTTAAGCGGTGGCCTGCTGGTTGGGATAGTTCTATGCCTTTGATTTCTTGGTTTTGTCTGATGTGAGCGGCCAGTATCTCTATGTAGATCACATAGAGAACTGGCAATAGCGGAAACCCTTGCCGGACTCCTCTCGAGATGTTGATGGGGTCCGTGATGATATTATTAATGGATATTCTGCTACAGATTCCTTTGTACATGGTTCTTATGCTGTGGAGGAAGGTCGGGCCTATCCCATGGTGTGTTAGGGTTTCCCACAGTAGTTTGTGTGATACTCAGTCAAAAGCTTTGCTCTGGTCCAACATGATCAACATGGCAGGCAATTTGATGTGTTTCAGGTAGGCGATGACGTCCCTAAGGAAAGAGATGTTATAGGTCATGTCTCTACCTGGTACTGCGCAAGCCTGTCCGTTCTGGATGATGGTCGTTAGAGCTTGTGACAGGCGTCTTGTGATGCATTTGGCCAGGATCTTGTAATTCACATTTAGGAGTGTTATCGGTCGCCAGTTGGTTACTTTGGTGTTTCCTTTTTTCAGGATGAGGGTTATGAGGCCAGTTTTTTTAATTTCCGTCAGCATTCCCCAATTGATGCAGTACTTAATTGCTTTTGGTAGGGCTGGCCCCAGGTAAAATTCTGATGATAGGCCATCTCTCCCAGGCACGGAGTGCTTCTTGAGGCTCTTCGTGGCAGCTTCTAATTCTCCAAGCGATATTGGTTTCTCCAGTTGTTTTCTTTGGTTCTCTGACAGTTTTCAGTTGTTCTTCAGTAGGGTTGGTCAGAGTGTTTCCTCTACTGGTTCTGTGGTGTAGAGGTGCATGTAGTAGAATTGGAAGGCTTCTATGATGTGTTCTTTCTGGTCGGAGAGCTTCTCGTTGTATATTATTTCCTGGGTGGTGTTTTCCTTCCTGTCATTTTTGATTTGCCAGTAGAAGATTCTGAAAAAATGCCTTTCTGCGGATATTTTTTTTACTCTTGCTTTTAACTGCTGTGCTTTAATTTCTTCTTGTTCTAGTGTTGTAATTTTTCCCTGTAGTGTTCAATTGCTTGCTGTACTTGGGGGCGGGGGAGATGTTCCTATTGTTGGGCCCTGTTGGAAGATTGCTATTAGCTTGTGCATATTTCCGATTTTCTTCCTGTTTTATTTGTGTGGCTAGTGCAGCTATAGTTAGCTTTGCAGTATTTTATATTTTCCCACCATTCAACTTTGTTCTCCACATTGTCTCTGTCTGTTAGTTGAATGAGTAGCTGCTTTATTTCTGTTTCGGGTGTTCTAGCAGAGCAGGATCAAACCTCCAGTAGCCCACCCCATGGAATTCTTCCGTCAGGATGTCTAATGACCATTTGGACTGCTGCATGGTCGGAGATTTGGGTTGATTGGCTGTCGTGGTTGTTTGTTGTACTGCTTAAGCGGTCGATTAGGCTGTGGGATATATAGAAGCAATCCAATATAGTGCTAATATTTCTACTGCAGCGCTAGATTGTCTCTTTTTTCCCTGGGTGAAGGATGTTCCAGGCTTTGGAAATGTCCAGTTCATGACATAGTTCGGCCAGCTGGTATTTGCCTACTTTGCCTTGTTTGGGGGAGGTCTCCTCCTTTCTTGTCCACCTGGGTGTCCATGACAAAATTGAAATCCCTGCCTAAGATGATCTCTGATGGGCCTTCAAGGTAGGGATATAATTCTTTTATAAATTTTTTTCGTTCTGATTTCTCTGTTGGGGCATAGATGTTTACCAGCTTAATGCTGTGATTGCATATTTTAATATTTACTGCTATTATTCTGCCTTCTTTATCTTGTTTGGGGTACAGGATTTTCCCTTGGAAGCAGGGGTTAAACAGGATCCCCACTCCTCTGCTTCTGTTGGTCCCAAAACTCCAAAAGGTTTTGTTCTTCCATTTCTTTTCTAGGTTCTTTACTATGATTAGTTGATTTATGTAGGTCTCCTGGAGGAAAACTATATCCCAGTTGGAGTGTGTCATTTGGTGGTACAACCAGTCTTGTTTGTTCCTGCTGTTGAACCCTTGAATATTCAGGGTTCAACAGCAGGAACAAACAAATATTTCCAGACTTTTTTCAAAATTGGTGCTTCCAGTGTTTGTTAGTGGTGGGAAGTTTTCCTTTGCCAATACAGTGTGATGTCAATAAGCACTGATATTTTCTATGTGTCTGTTTTCCGCATAGATTGCAGGGTTGTGTGCACGTAGGTTGCGAGTGCCCCATGGTTGCACAGTTCCCGCACCTGTTGTGGGGGCAGTCTTTTGCAATGTGGTCCTCCTGGCAGCAGCGGCTGCACAGTTTGGCCATTCCTTGGTAGTTGACTATTACAGAATATCCTTTTATATTAATGAAATTGGGTATGGTTTTTTCCATTTTTAACTTGATATAAATTTTGTCTCCTTGTTCTATCATTGGATACTTTTTGAATTTGGTACTGCCGATTTCCAAGACGGTTCCATATTCCTTAAACGTGGCTTTCAGAATCTCGTCGGTGATCTCTGCAGGGAGTTTCCTGAAGTAGATGAACTTTATTCCGGAGGTGACAAGAATGGGGGTATGTTGTTCGTTATCTATAATTACACCTTCTTCTATCAGTTTGTCTCTGGCTGGGTAGTACTTTAGGGTGACTTTGTATAGGCCCCTGTGGAAGTCCCAACAGTTTATGTTGCAGACGTTATGCACTCCGACAGCGTTAACAGTGGCCTCAGCGAGGTCTTCAGGTTTTATGGCATCGCGTAGGGTGAAACAGACGGTGAGGTTCCTAGCCATCCTCTGGCTGGTCATCTTTTCAGCAAGAGTCTGCTGGGGTGGGTTGGGGATCCCGTAAGCTAGGACCTGCCCTGTCCCTTCTACTACCAAGTGTAATCCGGTAGTCAAAATCTCCATCTAAGAGGCGGAAGATTATTGATGGGCACAAGGTAGGGAACAGGAGAGGGCCTGAGAATGCAGTATAAACTTAAGTTCTTACCAAACTGGAAGCTCTCGATGACGGTCGCTTGTGCCAATACTATGCTGGAACTGGGCTTAAAGGCGAACTCGGACTGGAGCTTTCATCCACGGTCGTGGTAAGATGGCTGCTGATCTTGACCTTGCACTTTGAACTTAGCCAAAAGGCCAAGAAGTGATAACGACACCATGTTGTCTGACTGCAGGCGATCACAGGTCATGTGTGCACGCTTGTAATTTTCTTTCTAAAGACAACAAATTGCCTCCAGAGCACTGCTGAAGCCGCTCACTTTCATTTAGCTTAACTCAACCCTCATGTTACTTGCACCCTTCCACCCACCCTCCCACAATCAAAACGTTCAACTATTCTTTGATTGCTTTAGTGATGAGCTGACCCTGGAAGTAGTGCAATACCAAGGCAACTCGTGGCAAAGGTGGAGAAAGATCCAAGCACACGCTGACGTTCGGCTATGCTTTGATTCCTTTAGTAATGAGCTGACCCTGGAAGTAGTGCAATACCAGTGCAACTCGTGGCAGAGGTGGAGCAAGCTCCAAGCTCTGCCACTTTCCAAAAATCAGTTTAATATCTTGGGTCCTGATGAGACCCGTATCAGACATTAAGACATAAGAACAGATACTACACTTTGATTTTTGACCAGCCAGCAAAGGTTGGTCAATTGGTAGAACCTCTGCTACTAATGGCTCATGCAAAAATTTAAGCAAGTTTGAGCGTGGTTAGTAGTTCGAAGGGGTTCAATTGTTCAATGCTATTGGCACACTCTCCCTCGATGAGTCTTTGGACTCCCTGGAAGTGTCACATAATAATAATAACAACCAGTCCATGTCCTGAGCAGAAATCCAACAGGTATTTGATATTATTATTAGTTTTGCTCTTTTCACCAAATTTTCCCAACATGTTTTTGTATGTCTGACAATCATTTCCTACTCTGCTATTTAGATCCCCAACAAGGACCAACTTTTCATTTTTCATTGTGTCAGTTGCTTTCTCTAAAGCCGCAAATTCCTCTATTTCTACCTTAGTAGAACCTTCTGTGGGGAACTGGACAAAGACTTATTTGTGCCTATGGCACAAATAAGTCCTTGTCCAGTTCCCCATTCTCATATTTGCCCACATGACTCTACTTGATAGTGCCTGCCATTCAAGAAGATCAGACTCATATTTAGTGTTGAATACTATGGCTACTCCTTTTCCTTGATTGTTATTGCCTGAATATAACATTTTGTATTTATTGCTCAGAAAGATGTCACCAGTTTTTGCCTTTTTTTGTTTGTTATCCCTGTTATGTCAATCTGGTACTTATCCAATTCCTCAGCTAGCTCCATTTCTTTACCATTCAGGCTTCTTATGTTGATAGTACCGATCTTGAACTCTAATGTTGAGTTGGGACGGGTTTTAGGATTTGTTACAGTAGCCTTTTCGCTGTTTGCCCTGATTCCCTGGCAAAAACAACAGGGGCCTTGTTTAATCTGGCAACGCCCATCCGGCATGAAATTCTGTCATGTTGTACCATCATTTTTTATTTTGGTTTAAGCCAATAAGAATACAATTTGGTAGGCCAAATCCCAAATTGCCAGCCTATCCTCATTCATTCAGTATCCAGGTGGATACCTAACAGGGTGCACTACAGGAAGGTGAGGAATGGACATTAGGTCAGAAGCCCTGGTCAGTTCTCCACATTCCTTTAAAGGCTATGTAGAAGTCTCTTCTCAGTTATATAGCTTTGATTCTTAAGCACTTCTTATCAAGCATAATTTACTTGACCAAGTGAAAAATACTTTATATATAGCAAGGTATAAAAGTTGCTTTTACCTTCTGAGGATGTAAAAAGTCTTGAGCAAAATCTCAAAAAACAGAATTTACACTGTGCTTGCAGTATAATGCCACATAGGACAAACAGGAATAAACATATCAAAGATATTAAAGAAAAACAAATCTGAACCATCATTCCATACAACAAACAAAAATTTCGGCAACAAATATCTTGTATGGACCACAATACTTTTCAGGAAATTCAAAGAGACTGAAAATATTACATGTACACCACCTCCATATAATAAATAAGAAATTTGCTCACTTGCTATCCAATTTGAAAATGTCCAGACACCTCTTCATAGTAATGGATGTACAACACAGCTGTGGTTCATACAGGAATTTAAGGAAGTACATAGTCTTGCAATCATCATTGACAAACATTAAGTAAAATGGGCTGTACTGAAAAGTTAGTGACTTTCAGCATAGCAGATAGGATGCTATTACCTTTGTAACAGCTCAGTTTGGGAATTTTCTCCATTGCTACATCTGCTCTGATCAGCTGTAAGTGATATTGAGGCAACAGATGTGATGTCATGTCTATTGCCTCAGTATCCCATAATGCAAAGTGCACATTCTTTTTTGGATGTGTATATTGCTATGCATATGGGAAGGGCCACTACCCAAACTGGTTTGTAACCAAGTGAAAAAACTTTCTGTAGCTATCTCTGATCCAAAAGATTTTAATAAGGTGATACACCTTTTTTACTATCCGAGTGGCTATGCCTGGGAAGGAGTGTCCTAGGTTCGATTCCCATCGCTGTCGTGAGATGCTTAAGGATCTTTCTCAGCCATAGCCAAGTTAGCCAGTCTTTGGTGTGGTGGACAGTAGGGTTTTTCTCCCCAGTTTATCTGGGGTTTTTCATCCCGCAAGCAGGCAAACCGGCCTTGTGAACACACAGGCTACAGTCATAGGACACATCGGAAGGCATAGGGCTAGCCACCTTATCCTCGGGATGGGTACGGCTTAGAAGAGCTAAGGATAGCCCTGTACAGGCCACTAGGTCTAATACGTGAAGGGAAGAAGACCTTTTTACTACTTTTATATGTTTAATTGACCTCTGCATTAATTCAACCTTGGTATCTTTCTGGTTCTGACTCCCACTGAGGAGATCTCAATAAAGGTCGAAACCTGTATGGATAGTGGCCTTTCCCATAATGAATAGCAATATACACATAGTCTTGTCAAGAAGATATTTCATGTGCAAACTTTGTTTGCTTACACTTGAGTTAGGATTAAGCAGTAATATAATTTCTTAGCAAGTATAATTTACTTTCCAGTTTTTCTTATTAATCCACAAGTGAAAGATCATTGAGCCTCTAATACAATAATGCCATGTGTGGACAAGTGGTTACAGGAAAGAAGGAATCTATTAACACACTTCTTGAAAAGCTGGAGATTCTACTCATAGGGATGGCCTTTTCAAAGAATGGACGTTAGTGGAAGCAAGGAAAAGAAGTTGGTTTAGCATATTTGGAATTGAACTGTGTATGGATGTTGACCAAGTGGCTGTTCATGTTCTTATGTAATTAGAGGAAAGCATGGAATGGTGGTGGCTGATTTGGTGGAGCAATGCCCATGAAAGTACCTTTAAAAAAAATGACTGGAAAGAGTGTGTTAGAGGAGTTGGTTCACTTATTAGCAAGATTGTCCTTTCTGTTAACCTGGATGGTAATCCAAAAGAAGCTTTGGATTACCACCCAGAATGTGATAATTGAGCAAGAGAGAAGTAGTGTTTTGAATGAAAAGTAATACTTTTGATGGGAGGGAGGGGGGCGAGTGCTATTGATATGATATTTTATGCTAGCATAAGCTAAAGATGAAAGTCCATCCCGGAAGGGGGAAATTGATACTGACTGGATAAAAAAAATCAGAGCATTATCAAAAGTAAGATGTTTCTTCTAGGTAATAAGATTGATAAGTTTGATAGCATTGAAATTCATTCAGTTATCTTCATCCCACTTGAATGGTGAGATCTATGTTTAAGGCATCGATCTTGAAGCATGAATCGTTTGAGTATATGTGGTTTCTTAAATGAAGAATGGAGAGCATAAGCAGCATCATTATGGATAGGATTTGAATTTAGATGGGGGGGATCATTGATGTATAGAAAGAAGGAAGTGTATGTGAGTGTACAGAACCCTGTGGTACTTCAACATCTGATTAAAGGAAGCTGTCTGCCATGACACCAGAGAGGAAACTTGCAATCCAATTCCAAAAGGCAGAAGGTGGCCATAAGGTACTGGTAAGAAGATCCCACTTTGCCAGACACAAATGCCGTGGAAACATTAAACGTCATTGCAAGTTTCTCCCTGGTCTGTCCAAATGTGAGTAAAGTTAGCAAGGAAGTCTGTTGTAGAATTACAATAGGATAAGAATTTGATGGCTGAGTTAGCTTCATTTTTAGGGATAGGTTGGATAAATGGTTGCCTCCATTTGGAGAAACTTGCAATGAGGAGATGCTAGAAGATAAGTATGATAGCTTGTACAGGTGATGCAGGTTGTGTGTTAATATTGGTGCACAAGTGGAGGGATACCATCTGGACCAAGAGACCTATTACTACCTTTTTCTTTTTCTGATGTCTTTCTGACAAAATATTAGAGGGTGTGCTTGCCATGGGTTGTTAGAGGTCCTCTAAACAAAAGTTTAGAGGACTAAGAGTTTCATCCATTAGGATGAGAGAGAGGTGGAAAGGAAATATGTGACAAAAGATTTACCCAGCAGTAGGTGAGGGTCTAGAAATCTTGACTACCATTTGAGCAGGAGGCAAGCTTAGCACATTTGGCTCTTACAAAATCTGCTTGATTTTGTAAGAGCCAAACTTGATTTGTAGCTGAGGTTCTTAACTGAGACATTGAATCTGGTATGGATGTTGATTATCACTCATGTTGATTAGTGAAAAAAAAAAAACATACAGCTAATAATTAACTCAATTGATTTGGCTAATTAGATTACTAAGCAATGTTTTACCTCAATCACCACAGAATCATCATCTTGGGTACAAAGAGTTATATTGAGCACATGCAGGCACACTAGTAGGAAGACAAACACAGACTGATTGTTAAAAGTTGTCCCTGTTTATGGGTACAGTGATGGATACTTGCTAAATGGCTCTAAATGGTGTTCTCTTAGATTTTTGGCAATGTGATGCAGCCAAATTTGTTTTAAGTTTGAGGAGTATTGTATTGCTTAAATCAGAGAGATATGTCTGAAATCCTCCATAGCACTACACATTTCCCTACTTTAAACAAATTCCACTGCATGACATTGCCAAAAATCTGGAGACCTTCAGCAAATGTCCATCACTGTATCCTCTGTGGGTGCAGTGATGTTAGAGCCATCTTTTACAATCACCGTGTTTGCCATCCTACTAGTGTGCATATGATCAGTATATCACTTTGTGCCCATGAAAATGCCTTGGTGACTAACGCAAAATATTGGTGTAGTAATCTGATTTGCTAAATTTAGTTAATTATTAGATTTAGACTTTGAGCAATTGAATGTGCTGATTTTTGATATGCTTTGGCACATTGGAGAACCACTACTCGGATAGAGTTCAAGGGTTTTGATAAAGGCACTCATCCCAACAAGAATTTCAGCTATTTGATTGAAGCATGTGACTGGGGAGAGTAGAAACATTCAGACAATGGAAAAGAGGCATAAAAATCCCCAATGGTCATCCCAGTTTTCATCATTGTGGTGTCATTGGGTACGAGATGATTGGCTGGGAGAAGGACAGTCTCTAATAAACTTACAAACAAGTTATGGTTGCCAAAAGAAGAACTAATATCAGTGTTGTATTTGGAGGGAGAGCTGTTTAAAAGTACAGGATCTTGGGAGCATGATAAAAATTATCTGGTATTCTGCCAGGTTGGTGGATGATTTGTGTTAGATTACTACTGACAGTAAATGGTACTTGCTTCTAAGGCTTCAGAACCTTTCTAACCATTGTCTGGTAGCACCACAAGGAGGTTGACAAATGTTATTGACTTTAAACATCCATTAGTTTCATGTTCATTATGGTATTCTTCACTGGGAAAATAAAATACAGTGATTGAATAAACAAGTAAATTAACAGAAACAGTAACAGAATGTTTGAAAAAAGAAACAGTGAGCACGCGTGATTCATGTATTATGATGGCTATGTGATGAGAAAGTTAAAGAACTGCATACCTTAGGTTTTTGATGAAAGATGACCAAATATGATGTAGGATTCATGTTTGATCATTTTTCATCAAATGTTTTTTTTTTTTTTTTTAACATTGAAGAAATTGTAGTCAGTGACTACATTGAATAATGTTTCTTTCTTATGGCATTCAAAATCATCGTAAATGTTAAACCACATGCAATAAGAAACAGGGTTTGATCCCATATCACATTCGGTCATCTATTATCAAAGACAGCGCATAGATCTCAGATGTTCTTATCACATAGCTAGCCACCATAATAGTATAATATGAATCATAATCTCACAATCTTTTTTTCAAATATTCTGTTACTTTCCATTAATTTTTTTTTGATTGTTTAGCTGAGTTGTATGTTTTTTTTTTTTTTTTTTTTTCACTTAATGAAATGTACTATAATATAATGTATGTGAAACTTGTAGAGGTTTAAACTCTGTAAAATTTGTCATTAAATGACTCCTTGTCAAAATTAAATATTTGACAAGGACAGTTCTGCTTTTCTTCCAGTTTGGTTTGTGAAGTTAGAGAAAGAAATCTAGTGTGAATTATGGATCTTGAAATCTCATTGTTTGGATAATTACTCTATATTTGATCAGTTTCCGGTGATTAAAAAAAAAAGTCAGTATAGTCATCAGAATTAAGAGAATGGTAAAAGCAGCAAATGAAGGGAATAAAATGAAGCATAGACATCTTGAGCCATAGCAGATCATGTAAAGGGGATTCCAGGTCTGATGACTTTTGGCATGGACATCAGACCTGACAAAAGCACATGTTCAATCCTCTGTACAAAAGACATCATGCATGATGTAATAGTGAAAGTTAGGTGCACTATAGTCATAGAAGTGCCCATTGAGGTTCATTGATGAATAGCAGATCAGGTTTAGATACATATAAGTGAAGGTGCACATCGTTGATGCGCACCTTTACTTATAGATACTAAACTTGTTAAAGTTGATGTAAACTTTTTTTTGTATATATTATTATTACATAACACCTCCAGGGAGTCCAAGGACTCCTCGAAGGAGGACACCTACTCTACAGCTCTCCATCTCCACCACTCCACTAACCGCAACTACCTTAATCATCCACACCAGCGCCATCTACTGCCCACAGTGGGATTCAAACCCGCAGCCTTTTGGCTGGAGAGCAGATACGCTAACCACTTGACCAACCAGGCTGGCAATATATATATATATATATATATATATATATATATATACATATACGTATGCTTTTTTTTTTGTGAGAGATATACTTTAATTCAAATGTGGTGGCATATATGGGATTGTGTGGCAAATAGAAGGAAGAAAATAAATCTTTTACATTCACATTTTATTCAGCAGTTAAGGATAGTTAACTAACTTATAACTATACCTGATATTTGGTGTTTAACTAAGTACAGGAAAACCCTGCTTAACGCGAATTTGATATGCACAATAATCAGTTAGCACGATTGAGTGAAATGATACTATTTTCCGCTTTAAGCAAGTGATAAAGCAATTTTTTTTACAATGTGCGAAATTTTTTGCCACCAATCTGCAGTGAGTGGAAAAGATGGAAGTCTCATTAAGAGACATGAAAGTGGCACCAGTAATACAATGATTGTGCAAGACCCGCGATTCCATGAGTCTACAGTCGGGACTATATTAAATAAGAGCAAAGAATACAAAGAACAAGGAAAAGTTGCTGTTGCTTCTTTAAGCATGCAGATCACCTTAAAAAAAAAAAAAAAAACATTTAATGATCGAAATGGAGCGTATTCTATCACTCTGGATTGAGGATTATAACCAAAAAAGAATATACCTCTTAGTACAGGAATATTCAGGCAAAAGCTCTTAATATTTTTACCTCATTGAAAGAAACCAAATTTCAAGAGGAATGTGAATATGCTAACCACTTGACCAACCAGGCTGGCAATATATATATATATATATATATATATATATATACTGGGAGTTTAGGATGGTTTTGACCGTTTTAAAAATTGAGCTGGACTGCATGACGTAAGAATAACTGGAGAATCTACTAGTGCTGATAAAGATTCTGTGGGCAAGAATTGCAAAGGATAATTCAGGAGGGTGATTATGACGATTGGCAAATATTGAACATCAATGAAACTGGTCCACTTTGGAAGCATATGCCAACAAAAACTTTCTTAGCTAAAACTGAAGCATCTTAACCAGGATATAAAGTATTTAAAGATCATCTTATGCTTTTATTAAGAGGCAATGCAAAAGGCGACTTTAAACTCAACCCTGTGTTAAATTATATATTTAGTTTAATCATTTGCCACGAGTTGCCCAGTCCTGAAGATACTTCAGGCGCAAACTTTGTTTGCTTACACTTGGATAAAGGATTAAACTAAATATGTAAGTTATAGTCTGACCAAGTGAAAAAACTTCCAACATCTTTCTCTAATCCAGAGTAATTTAATAATAAGGTATGACACCTTTTGGCAACTCGTATATGGAAATATGACTTCTGCATTGCTTCAACCTTGGTATCACCTCTGGGTGTGGCTCCTGCTGAAGAGACCTCAATAAAGGCCGAAACCAGTCTGGTGACCCTTCCCATAATGCATAGCATTATATATGTTCGCAAGGAGAGGTGCTTTGCATTATGGGATACTAAGGCAAGTGATGAGAAGTTAGTCCACCTTTGCCACGGGTTGCCCCAGTCCTGAAGATACTTTAGGTGAACTTTGTTTGCTTACACTTGGATAAAGAATTAAACTAAATATATAATTTATAGTCTAAGTGATAAAACTCCCAACATCAAGCCTATGTTAGTTTATTGTGCACAAAATCCAAGGTCTACATTATTGAAGAAATCAGCATAATTGGAAAAAAAAATTAGATTTAATGAACTGGATAATGAAGATGTGATAAACTTGCTCGATTTCCATTCAGAACAGTTAAGCAAGAATGATCTCCTTCAGTGACGACTAAGAAGCTAACTGCAAAAAACTTGAGCTAGTTTTCAATCACATTGAGTATGCTAAGGAAATTTTGTTTGATGTTGATCCTGATATGGAATGCAGCTTCGAAGTCCGTCAAAATCTTGATAAACCGGTTGCCAGCTATTGCAAATTGTGTGACGAGATGAAAAAATCATCTTGTAAAAAAGTACCTCAATCAAATGTTTAGACATTAAATAAAAATTTAAGCAATCGATTTTTATTAACTTTGATGATTTTATTCTCTAATATAGCTTATACTGTATTTTTTTTTCTTTTTTCAAATTTACGCTAACTTGATGGATGAATTATCATTATTCCTATTGTTTATTGTATTCACTTAACGTGATTTTGCTTAGTGCACATGAATTGGGTTAATTAATCGCATTAATTAACCCAACTGTATTGCATATGTGCACTGCATATAAATATTGGAATACTTGAAACAGAATTGTATAGTATTTCATGGACTTCTCTGAGAAATTGCAAATAATGCTTAGCATATTTGCCATTGCATAAATATCAAATATGAGATATAAATGTTTTTATATGTAAAAAATAGTTTCCTATAAATGTTGGTGTTCATTTTGAAAAAAAAAATTTGATTATAGGCTATCCTTCAGCTAGTAGTTACCCATACAGTGGCTTCCCTTCTAGTTATCCACCAACAACTAGTAGTTATACTCCAACCCCAAGTGCTGGCTATCCACCAAATCCTCCAACAACAACAACAACTGTAACACAGCCAAGTGGTTTAAATAACATGGGCACAATCTCAGAAGAACATATCAGAGCATCACTTCTTTCAGCTGTAGAGGATAAGCTAAAGAAAAGATTTCGTGAAGTAGTTTCCCAGTCTCAGGTATTGTTCATTTATTATCATTATGGAAAATATTTGTGATATCCTTACTTTATGAAATAATGTACTGAAATTGCATTACTGATATTTGATAATCAGTAACAAATATGCAGTATTTAAATATTATTAATCCAGCATGTAGCATATGGCTGCAACCATTGAAGCTTTATGTAGTTTATCTTTACTGTAGAAATTTGCATTTGTAAAATAGAAGTGACGTAAAAAGTAACCCAGCAGATGCTTACTATAGCAAGTATAATTGTAGTGAAATGATGCGTGTACAATTATTGACAAATTTCAACCATTTGGGAATGGGAATATATGGTTGCATCTTTCATTTAGCAATCTTTCAAAGTAATTACTCCAAACATCTAGAATGTTTGGAGTAATTTTTTTTATGATTTTATTCTCTAATATAGCTTATACTGTTTTTTTTTCAAATTTACGCTAACTAGATGGATGAATTATCATTATTCTTATTGTTTATTATATTCACTTAACGTGATTTTGCTTAGCACGCATTGGGTTAATTATCATGAAAACCTTTGGTTTTCATGTCACTTTTATCTCTGCTTCCTCTCATTTCCTTCATTTCTAAGCTGTTTTTAATAACCTCTAGAACATTTTGCAATCTTCCTGATATTTACCTTCTCTCTCTCTCTTTATGTTCTTACCAAAGTTTTCCAGAACTTCTATACATAGAAGGAAAAAGTGTTCAAAAACCGACTTAACTTTCAACCTTGGGGGGGATTACACAATATAATTGACTTATTGCCAGTGCACTTGATTTATTACCAGTGCACCCAGTAGTAGAAGCTGTAAAAATTGTCAGATTGCTTGACTGAAAAATTTCTTCTGCTAAGAATAACTGGGAGCAGAAATAAGATATTCCAAGAGAGTGACCATTAATCTAAGAGAACTTAATTAAGCATCAATTTGTAATCCAGAAATTGATTTGACCTTTTCATCTTTGTCTGTTGTCAGCAGCGTGTGTGTGTGTGGTTGGTTGGTTGGACTATTGAGGCTTTGTTTTTATTAATCATTTCCAGTTTATATTCTTTTGCCCTGATGGTAGGGCCTGGAGATAATCAATAGGGATCTTTTGTCTTTCTTACATTGTACAGACTATTGGAATTGGAGTGTGAGAAACTACATAGCTTCTTGGATTTGGCCCATCATTCGAAAGAATAAAACACCACTATGCATTTCACCTGGAATTCACATATATTGTACGATTATGTTTCTACTCTAAAGATGATGGCTCCATTCTCAGTCATAATGCATTTATCTATCATTCCAGATTTGTTATTGCTTTGAGAAACACGATAAAATCATTTCTCTCCTCCTCCTCTTCCCACACCGCTAATTCTCAAATCTTAATCCAATTTAGAAGTTAATCTCTTATTCATCACTGATAAATAAATAGCTGCCTTCCTTTCATAGATACATTATTAGAATTCATATAGTGCATATAGACTTTGCTATTTGCATAAAGTCAGAGTATAGTGAGAAAGAGAAATGTCTTGTGCCAGGTCTTACCATCATCATTGTCTATCAACAAGTCTAAACAGAATAGTGTTGGATTCTGATTATGTAGAGATTAGAGTAATTATTATTTGCTTCAGAATCAAACATGATCTTCCATCACAAAGGCTAGACTTGTAAATATTATTTAATGTATATAACTTATTTTAAAATTTAATATTCATATAACTGCCTTAATTTTGTCTAATATTTAATTATTTAATCAAAGATATATGTATGAATAATGAAAAGACTGTATTAAATATTAATAAGTTATTTTATTTATTGTTATGTCAATATTATAAGAACTTGTATTTGTAATTTAACTACGCATTTATTGAAATGCAAATATTCTATTTATTCTTGTTTGTGAAAGTTTAACGTTATGTAATAACTGAATGTAGTTGTATAGCCTAATGTAACATTCGCGAGAATGTTTACGTTTATCGATTGTCATAGAGACGTGAAATAAACGAGCGTGAGTGGAAGGGAGCGTGGGCTAAATAAGAAGAGAAAATATACGTAGTAGGAGAGTTGGAACGGAATTTTGGGACTAAAAGGTAGCAAGGAGATAAACTAGAGAAGTAGAAGTAAATAAAAGGTTCTTAAGGGTAGGAGCTGAGTGGATATTTTTTTATAAGTGAGCAAGGACGAAAAGAGCTTTATAGTTAGCTGAAAGTATAATCAGCAGTAATAATGAAAAGGAAATTAATACTACAATCGGATAAAATAAAAAGCTGGATGTTTAAGGAAGAATTCTGAATAAACCCGGCTATTCTAGAATTGTGGCTTATTTCCGATTTGCCCTAAAAAGAACTTCACGGTGTTTAATTAGTTTATGAGTGGTAACGACGATAGTTGAAGTACCCTGTAATTGAAGTCTAGAATTCTGAAGTGCGTTTGATAGTGCTTTAAGTATAACCGTGGATAAGTCTTGTAGATGTGTTTTATTAAGTAAGATAAATAAGTTCCAAGGGTTTGCTCACAACATGATTGATGTATTAGGAACTATTTCCGGTAAGGTTTATCATAGTGTATTATTTCTATGCTTGAAGAATTGTGTGTTAATTACGCTATGCTTAACGCTACTTTAACTGTGGAAACTCTTTGTGAATGAGAGTTGGAGATAAGAATTGTTTGAAAGATATTTTCAGCTATTAGTGCTTGTAATATTTTGAACTTATAGCATGACTGAGAATTGTGTGAAAACTGACTAGATTGGATGTTCCATTATATTAATTTAAGTGTAGAAACTTTGTAACCCAGAAGCTGAGAAAGTACATGTGAAGACTTGGAAGATTGTGCTATTGAGATTATCTAAACTTAATGTTTGACTTGTTTCTAGAATATAGAAATTAGAAGTAAAATTTATGTATGTGTTATATGAGCTATATTAAATGTTTCATTGGTTAATCTAACTATTGTATTTGCCTGAATTTCTTATTACTGCACCGTTCACAAAAATTCGAATCAAGCGGGAATCGCAGAAGGAAAATAAATACTTTGGCCTGATTGAATGAAAGGACTGCTAACTAACTTGGAATTGATCGTACTGTTTTATATAGATTTATCTAAGGATAGAGTGGCGCAGTATAATAGAAATTTCTCTACCCTTGGATTAGTGATTAATTTACAATTAGTTGTGTTTTATTTTATGAAAGCGACTAGTAACAAGATGGCGGATTAGAACACAACATGAAAATAGAACGTCACGACAATAGATTTGTTCTTCAGAATGCACTTTAAAAGTACAATACACTATTGTACCCAAATTTGTCAGTAATGATTATAATAAACATACCTAGAAAAATCATCTCTGATTCCCCTAAGTGAATCTAGATTAAAAAAAAAAAGTATAATCATGCATGTCCATTGCTGTTTTGATTTTTTTTTTTTAATGTGCATTCATATAGCATTTCATAAACATAGAGGTCAGGGAAGTAATAATAATAAGTAAAAATAAATTTTCAGGCAGAAATGGATGTACTGAAGAAAACACAAGATGATTTAAACAAAGGGAAAGTAAAATTACAGCAAATAACTGCCAAGCTACAGAATGAACAGGTATTTCAAATGTTTTAAACTATTTAAGCTCAGATTTTGAATATTATGTTATGTGGTAAAATTTTGTAGTTACCTTGAAGCACTGTTATGAATGTACTTGATGTAGTTTAAAATTTGAGTGTGTTATACAATAAACATGCATAAACAGTACATTAAAACAATGGGTGTCTTAATTAATCCTCCATAACTCAGTTGGTTTTAATGAGGTCCTTTGATTGGAAAGAGCTAAATAAATGTTATATCCAAGCAACAGTGATTAAGAAAAAGAAAGAAACTATTGTATTCATTGCATGTGAAGATTAATTTTGTAAATCAGAGAGTTGCATAAAAGGAATCAGATAATGGAGACATAAAAACTGAAGATAGAAAGATATTCTTGGATGTCTTGAAATTATTATTATTATTATTACATCACACCTCCAGGGAGTCCAAAGACTCATCGAGGGAGGACATCTACTCTACAACTCTTCGTCTCATTACTCCACCAACGGCATCTACTGCCGACTACCACCACTGGTACTTTCACAGACAATCATAACATCCATGCCCATGGCGGGATTCGAACCCGCAGCCTTTTGGCTGGAGAGCGGATACGCTAACCACTCGGCCAACCAGGCTGGCCATAAATAATTACTTTGAAATTATTATATGACATATGCAGTGACAAAACATATCCATTGGTAAAAAATATCCATAAGGAAATGTAGTCATGAGTATATTTCAATATTGTTTTAGTATTAGAAGTAGAAAAAGCTTTTAGAAAATTTGAAATGGGAAATGCTGTAATAGGCGATATTTGACTAGAAACACTGAAATATGGATACAGAAGTTTTACAGTGGTCATGCTGCAGAAGTCCAAAAGCTTCATAAGAATATCATTCTGGATGATTACAGTTTTCATAGTACCTAACTGCAAAAGTAAAATGAATTTGAAAATGAGAATTAGTATAAATTCCCTTCTGAGTATTCTAAGTAAGATTTATGCAAGCATACTTGAGGAGGTTAAGAAAAATTTGATAATAAATTGGATTCTGTCACATAGGTACCAGAGATGGATTTTAACTTTAAGACAGGTGAGAAATTGTGGTAGAAGCCTGTTCAAAAGTCCAATTATATATTGTAAATGGGACAAGTACCTATCTTATATTGTACTTAAGTTGTAAGTCGGCAATTAAAGGATATAAAATCAGGTATATGGGTGAATGCTTTCTTTGCTGTTTCATCATCTGCAGTGATCATGTTATGCAAGAAAGTGATGTTAAACGTTTTAAAAATCGGAGATATCAAACTCGGCACTTTACTTTATGCAGATGATGTGCTTTTAAATAAATCTGTCTTCAGGACACATCAGGAAACTGTTGTAGCAAATTTGGTGTGAAAATTAGCAATAAAAAGATGCTATGGAAATAGGAAGGAAAAAAGAAACATGTAAAAACATTAACTGCATTTCCAATGGAGAATCCATAGAATAAGTCATTTCATATTGGTACAGATTTTAGTGAAGATGGCATATAGATGGGGAGTCACTTGAATAAATGTATGTTGATTAAAAGAAAAATTACTAAAACATTAAGCAAGCAGTATACAGGACAGTGTTCAAATCAGTAGGAACTTATGGGAGTTGGATTAGAAATAAAACAATTGATCAGAGACTTGAGACCATAAATGCATGAGATCTGAGAAAAATTAAAGAAGTGAACAGATTAGCATTAGGGGCAGGATCATATTAAAATATGAAGATATTAGGAAAGATTTTGACATTATCTGCAGCATTCAAGAATTAAAGATGCCAAGAAATTATATTCTTGTTTAATCCTTTATCCAAATGGATATGTGCTTTGTATTATGGAATACTAAGGCAATTAATGTGAAGTCACCGTCCTCTATATACAAATAGCCTAGTCTTGAAGATGCTTCACATGCAAATTTTATTTGCTTACACTTGGATAAACAAGAATATAATTTATGTAAAATTGACTATTTGGGAAATGTTGATCAAGTATCTGAGAAAAAAATATTTTAATACCAACTAGTTTCACCAACTTAAGCTGTTAGCATCTTCAGGGTACAGGACTGATGATAGGAACTAAAGCTAACAAAACATGTTACAGACTAGACATTAACAGAATTCTAATTATAAATACAAAACAACACTGAACGTGTGCAATGCATGTGTGGCGCATACATGATTTCACTTGTTGTTTAGGAACGTTTTATAGTTGGTACTGGTACTAAAGTTCATTTCTTGTGTGTTTAAAGATCTAATTAGGGTGTTCCAGATCTCGGATAAGATTAAACCTTGGTTCCTATTAAGATTTTCTACAGAACGGGCGACTGTTGTGGCTTCTTTAAAAATACGAGAGCAGTAATCCTCTTCTATGTAAGGGATACAGATTGTGGACGGTATCAACTCTCCTACCTATCTCTTTTCTAAGCACCTTGCAAAACTCCTACAACAGCATATCCATAATTCGGATACTTATATTAGAAACTCGCAACATTTTGTAGCGAAATTAAAAAAGATCTCCATCTCTGAAAACGATCTACTGGCCAGCTTAGATGTCCAATCTTTATTTACAAACATCCCTGTGGTAGAAGTCATCAACATTTTAGGTACTTTGTTTCCACAAGATATTGCTTCGCTGTTTAGTCATTGCCTAACATTAAACTATTTTTTATCTAAGAAAACCATTTACCAGCAGTTGACTGGCTTGACAATGGGTAGTCCCCTCTCACCATCTTGTGCTGATCTTTTCATGGAAGATCTTGAAAGTAGAATTTTATCTCAAGTAGATCCCAAACCCACAATATGGTGGAGATATGTGGATGACATCTTCATTGTGTGGAACCACAAAAAAGATTACTTATTTGAATTTCTAAATAAGATCAACTCCTTTCACCATTCAATCAAATTCACTCTGGACCTTGAAAAAGAAAAACAACTACCATTTCTGGATATCCTAATTAAGAAGCAAGCTAATGGTCGTTTCAACCTCTCAGTTTATAGAAAACCCACGAATACAGGATGTTATTTACACTTCAGCTCCTCCCACCACATTTCTCAAAAACTCAGCATTGTACATATGCTAAAGAAGAGAGCTGTCAGGATTACAACAGACCAAAAAGATCTCCAAGATGAATTGACACTGATATCCAACAACCTCATCTTGAATGGCTACCCCAGAGACTTGTTAACAAGATTCTGTTCTCTTATCCACCACAAAGAAAACAAGAAGACACTCAATATATTACCACAATCATCATTCCATACATGGGGACAGCCTCTAACAAGGTTGCTAAACTCCTCAAACCACATAAAATAAGAGTGACCTTTAAACCTAAAGATACAATTCGTAAACTCTTGAGATCTCCAAAAGACTTCCATCCTTTCTTTAAATATGCTGGAGTTTACAATATCCCATGCTCATGCAGTTTGTTACATCGGCCAAACTTCAAGAAGCCTTGAGATAAGACAGAGAGAACACATCGGATATGTCAAAAACAACAGACAAGATATATCGGGCTTATCTTCCCATTTCTCCACAACCAACCATGTCATTGAGTGGGATAAAAGCTGTATCCCTTACATAGAACAGGATTACCGCTCTTGTATTTTTAAAGAAGCCACAACAGTCGCCCGTTCTGTAGAAAATCTTAATAGGAACCAAGGTTTAATCTTATCCAAGATCTGGAACACTCTAATTAGATCTTTAAACACACAAGAAATGAACTTTAGTACCAACTATAAAACGTTCCTAAACAACAAGTGAAATCATGTACGCGCCACATATGTATTGCACACGTTCAGTGTTGTTTTGTAATTTATAATTAGAATTCTGTTAATGTCTAGTCTGTAACATGTTTTGTTAGCTTTAGTTCCTATCATCAGTCCTGTACCCTGAAGATGCCAACAGCTTAAGTTGGTGAAACTAGTTGGTATTAAAATATTTTTTTCTCAGATACTTGATCAACATTTCCCAAATAGTCAATGTTACATAGCTTCTGTGGTCAAGAAAAAATATTGTTTAATAAGAATATAATTTCTTGGCATTTTTAATTTAATTTAAAATCAAGCAAAAAAAAATTTTCACAATTCAAGAATATGTGAGCAGAGCTAATCTTAGGTCATATGGGTACTTAAATTTCTTACTCTGCTGTTTGGTCTTCATCAAGGATCACCTTTTCCATTTTCTTTGTCAGTTGCCTGCTCCAATAAATTGAAAAATTCCTCCATTTCTTCCTTAGGTAAACCTTCTGTGGGACCATAGGCACAAATAAGTTTTTCCATTTCTCTGTTTTGAAGTTCGCCCACATAATTCTACTTGAAACTGTCTTTCACTCAAGAAGTTGATCTTTGTGTTTGGTGGTGAATGCTGTCATTACTCCTTCCTTTCTTTCTTTCTTTCTTTCTTTGATTATTGCCCAAATGTAGCATTCTATATTTAGTAGGATCTACCTGTTTTAGTCTTCTCTGTCTCAGTAACACCAATTATGTTCACATGGTAAGAGGGTGGTTCCATAAGTTTCCAGCTTGACTAACTTTTAGAGGTGATAGAAAGAAAACAACTGTGTCACTTTTCAACATAATCTCCGTTTACTTCAACACACTTTTCACATCGTTGAATAACATTTCTTTGCCCTTGAAAAAATAGTCTTTTTGTCTACAAAAGTACATTTTGCAGACAAAATGGCCTAAAACTGCATCTTTCACCATTGTCATCTGCAAATTTTCTTCCTTGAAGGTCTTTCTTCAGTTTTGAAAAGAGGTAATAGTCATTGGGTGCTAGAACTGGGCTGTAGGGTATGTGTTCAATCTCCTGGATGCCACAGTCCTACATTGCAGCCTTCGCAACAATAGCCGTATGGACTGGAGCATTGTCATGAAGTAGGCCAACACCATAACTCAGCATTCCTCGTTTCTTCTCCTTTATGGCATCGTGCAGTTTGTACAGAAGTAAAGCATCATATTCTTCATTCATGGTGGTATTCCTTTCCTTGAAGTCGATCAAGAGAATTCCCCAGCAATCCCAAAAGATTGTTGCCATGACCTTGACAGACTGGGTGACCTTGGCTTTTCTAGGCTCTGCTTCGCCTGGTTTGTGTTGCTCCATGGATTCACTTTTGGAAAGAGGATCATAATAAAGGACCATTGTTTCATCCCTGGTGACAATGGATTCCAGCGCTTCTCTCCGATTCCCTTGGCAAAGCTCTATACACTTGTAGGAACAGGTCACACAATGCTCCTTCTGAATTGAAGAGAGAAGTCGGGGCACCCACCTTGCACTGACCTTCATTACTTGAAGCTTATTGTGAATGATGCAAAAGATGGTTGTTATAGAAAGCCCTAACCTTGCTGAGATTTCTTTGGGTTTCGGCAGTCTGTCATTGAGAAGTTCAACAAGAGAGACATTTTCCTCAGTCATCACTTTCACAGGTCGACTATCACGAGGATCATCTTTGATGGTCTCTCTTCCTAGGCAAAATTGTTTAGCCCATTCCTTCATGGTGGAATATGAAGGAGAAACTGCCCCATAAACACCATCCAATTGCTCTTTGATAGCACTTGGAAAAAGCCCTTTTTTGGTGAAAAACTTTATCACAGCACAGTACTCAATTTTTAACATTACAACAAGTTAGCATGCCACATGTTAGTCAAACAAGTGCCTCCAACTGAATGACGCAGGTAGAGAGTTGAAACTGGTACACTAAAATATTAAATATCAAAAAAGTGGTGTATGGGGGATGTGAGTCTGCAAGATGTAAGATAACCGGTGGTGTACTACAAGGATCAGTCCTTGGTCCACTGTTATTCACTCTGTACATTTAATGATATTGGGAAGGATTTGACAGGCGATACAGCTCTTTGATGATGTTGAAAAGATAGGTAGGGTAATCAGGAATACTGCTGATGTGGTACTTGCAGAATGATTTGAATAGGCTGGAATTGTGGGCATGGGAAAATGGATGTCGGTTCAATGTCAGTAAATGTAAAGTTAATGCACTTTGTCATGATTCGATATCCAATGTATTATGTTTATGGGATTATGCTAGAAGAAACTGATCAGACTAGGGATTTTGGAGTGATAAGACCACACTTGAACTATTGTGTGCAGGTCTGGTTTCTTGGTTTCCATTGTGATTTTGATACAGTGGAGAGAGTGCAAAGAAGAATGTTAAAAATGATATCAGGATTGTGGAATACTGATTATGAAGACAGATTGAGAATTTGTAGACTGCAGACAGCAAACAGGAGAAAGAGGTGTGATATCATTGAGACTTAAAAACTTCTGACAGAGGTATACAGGATTTCAGTTGATGGAATTTTTCATTTTATAGAGGGTGGGGTAAAGGACAAGAGTGAGCATCCTTGGAAGCTGAGAATGAATGATGCCAAGAAGGGTAGATCTAGATTTTTCTCTCATAGAGTGGTGCATGATTGAAATGGATTGCCATTGGATGTTGTGTGCATGCAAGCAGTGTGAATGAATTCAAGAATAAGTATATGATAGCTGGTGCGTGTAGTATGTAGCCTCCCTTGACTAGTCCCTGACTCCTTTGAGGTCTCTCTTAATAATAATAATAATAGTGTCCATGGCATTACCATAAAATTTTTGTCTTCATGTAACTTCAGATTGCATCATCTTTCACAATGTGAAAGACCAAGTTGTTCCTTCTATCTCAGTATACTCAAGCTTATAAATACTATTAGATATAGATTACATTATATAGGAAATTGCTGCAGCATTATGAGGAAAATAAGCAAAAAAAAAACATCTGCATTCTGAAAGATCCAGTCATCTCAACAGAATAAATAAACCTTTCTACAGTTCAAAGATTTTGGTAAACATGATATATTCAGTATGGAAATTGATAAATCAAATAAGGCTGGTATAGTAGAAGAGTGTTGAATATATGGAATCAGAGAGAGAAATCAGCTGAAATGCCATGCTGGCAGGTATACAAGGTATTGTTCAGATTAATTTTTATACTGTAAATCCTGAAAATTATTGGAAATAGCTGAGGGGAAATTTGAGAAGCTAAACAGAAATAGTAGGGACAAAAATGATAGGAAAAAAGATGCAGTAGACTGATGCATTTTAGGAGTACTTTAAAAAATAGCTGATCAAATTAGTGATATGAAATAATAACTGACCATTTTAGAAGAGAGTTGTAATGAAATATTGTATTGGATTACATATGCTACACCCTTTCATGAAACACCAGAAAATATTTTATATTTTAAGTCATTTTTTATAGTTAGCTTCAGCCTATTTTCTTCCTTTCACTGATATATATATATTATTATTATTACTATTATTATTATTTGTCACCTCCAGTGAGTTCAAAGACTCAATGCTCTACAACTCTGTCTCCACCACTCGCAATCCACTAACTGACCACAACTACACCAACACCACCTATCGCCAATCACCACCAGTATTTCCACAAACATCCATGCCTACGGCAGGATTAGAACCCGCAGCCTTTTGGCTGGAGAGCGGATACGCTAACTTCGGACAGCCATGCTGGCCATATATCACTGTGCTTGTATAGTTCCTTATTTCTGCATTGTGTTCAACCATAATTTTTCTCCTTTAAACTACTCCATGTCCAATAAATTTATTAAAGTTAAATAGCTGAAGAAATTTACTTTTTGTGAGTTAACTTTTTTTTTTAAATAACACCACTTTTAAAAATTAAGTTGTTTAAATATCATCTGTCTGCATTGCTTATGTTTACTTGATTGTTTTTAGATGGAACTAGAAAAAAATGTCCATATTTTGCAAGACAAAAATGATGAAATGAAAAATTTACTTACAAAAATGGAAAATCAGGAAGACCTAATTATTGATGATGCTGTAATCACAACAGCACCTATTTATAAACAGTAAGTTCACATATATAAATACTTTAAAATTCAGTCAGTGCAATGTTTCTAAATTATATCTTTTTGAATTTCTACTACATTTGATATTAAAGAAACATCTGTAATTCTTAATGGCTGTTAATGAAGTCAAAGTACGGTGAACTGCATGCAATTGTAGCTTTATTAATTTGAGATCAGTTTGTTTGTAATTTGAAATGGTTTGATGGTGCTGTTATCCATCTAAATACCGGTGGATTCATCGAGTTGAGTAAGGCCATACATTCTGTAATGTTTTTAAAAGATGTAGAGGCATCAACAAAAGAAATTTCTGGTAGCTGACTGGATAGTTTCTATGAAACTTCACCAAAAGAGAGTTTACCAAATGGCAATTCATTGACAAGGAAATTTATTGAATAAACAATTCATTGAATGACAGTTCATTGCACGACAATTCGTCGCAAATGCAATTGTTCAAAAAAAAAAATTAATTCACTGATAATTCATTGGAAAATGAATTTTCTTGAAAACTGTTGCTTTAAAGTTTTCAATATGATACCTAACATCACCCAAGATGTAGACAAGATATGTAGGTGGAGTTATTTTGTTGTTTTTTACAACATTATTCTGTAAGCATACCTGCTTCTTCATTGTGTAGGTAACCATTAATCTCTAGACAGAAAAGTTCATTTTACTGAAATTTTTTCACAATAGTCAGATCAAAATCTAAACACAAATTTTAATATAGATCTTAACTATAAAATTTCATCAATTCGATTAAAGAATTTAATAAAGCAATGAGCAACTCACTCCTTCCCCTGCACCAGACTCTCATAAATCCACCTAGTCTTCACCTAAAATCTAGAAAGCCTTTCTGGTCCATGGACGAACTCTCTTCAGCTGCCCTGCCATCAACACCTGACATGTGGACAGGATACTGGTCCAACAGGCTCCCAACAAACGGCTTCCTGGTAACCCCTGTGCTCTGCAGCCTGGTTTTGCTTTTCCTAGGAAGATTTGGTCATCAGTCAACAGGATCAGAACTAACCAGGGCAGATGTGGCTACCTACTACATAAATGGGGGCTGTTAGACCACCCTTATTGTGATAGTTCTCCTGTGGCTCAGACGATTACTCATATTGTAAACAACTGCCCAAAGTGCCAATTTCACGATGATGATCTACAGGACGTCCACAAGGTGACAGATGAGGCCTTGAATTGGCTTTCCAGACTGGACATTGACCTGTAGCAAAAGTTCTGTATTCCTTTTGCCATAAGAATAAATAAATAAATAAATAAATTTGGAGCGGAATTATTAATGCCATTTCGAAACTTTTTTACTAAAATTTTTTAATAAAAGTGATCTTGTTGGAACTAAAACTGAACCACACTGATTTCTTGTGCGTTTTGCAAATTCTGACATTTGTGCTTATTCCACTAAGCTAGAGAGTTATTGCAATATAAAATTTCAACACATTGTCCCTTTTTATCCCTGAATATAGTTGAACTGAAAACTGGAATGGTTCAACAAATTTTTGTAAAAGATTCAAATACTAAATAGGAGTAAAATTCATCATAACTGGTGCGTGTGCAGACATCACATACTAATACTACTATTACTACTAATAATAGAACCTCTGTAGTTCAGTCGGTATAAACAAAGCCCTTTAGTTTAGAAAGATCTGAGTTTGAATCCTGTGCATGCATGAAGAATTTTTATCAGTTATGAGTTAACCCTGCCATCTCCATATCTCCAAGTGATATGGAGATGGCAGGGTTTTGACTTCTGGAAGTTCAGGCGTTTCATCTCACAAACCAGTCCCCATGAACATAAAACACTTACCAGACAAGGAAGACAATGGGAAACCATCTTGTTCTCTCATTATTCCCTAGTAAAATAGCGTTGCTTCTCCAACAACCATTTGGTTGAAGAGAGAGGAGGATAAGGGGGAATAATAATTACAAATCACTTTTGCCAAAATTCTTGTGCTTGTATTTAAACAAATACAGTATAAGTAAATCAGCAGCAGTTTCACAGAATGCAACTGGTTTTTTCCCCACAAGCTTTGCCTATATTAATTCCAGTTCACTGATTAAATTTTAAAAAGCTTAATATGAAACTATTTTAATCTTGCATGTTTTGGAATATGTGTTTCTAACATTCAGTCAAGCAAGTAATTATATATTCTGTAAGAGATTCATTCGCCGCACTGGATTTACTCTACCACTACTACCTCCCACGATTTTCCCCATATAAACAATGTAGACATCTTGTAAACACCCATATTTCTACTTCTTCCACTTCTTCCTTGAAAGAAATAAATGTGTGCTGCCTTTTGCTTTTATAGACTGCCAAGCAGGGTATAAAACGTTTATTCCCATGCCTGTAACTATAGTATACTGTGGTGTTTATACTGTTTGCTTGTGAGGTCATAGTGCTACACATGCCATTATGATCAACTTTACACTTATTTTATTCAATACGCCCGGTTATGTAAAACTGAATGTACTAATTTGAATCATTTATCTGCATTCACTTTTTTTTTTCCTGATTAGATTACTTTTAAGTCAAATTAATTTACAAATAAAATTTCTTTCCGAGAATTTCCATTGCCTATCGATCATATTTAGAAAACAGACGAGTAGTTTAAATAAATGTCATCTTTAGCGATTCCCAACTCATGAAAACTGATGTTCCCCAAGGTTCACTTCTGGGATGCTGTTATTATTGTTATTATTTGATCTTCATAAATTACCCCTGTTCAATTTAATTGAAAGGGAACCGAATCAGATGCATTGATGATGTGGCAATAGTTTTCTCATCAAGTGACATGCCAACCTTAAAGCCTAACAGGGAATCTGATTTATCAGGTAGTAAATCAGGTGTCAAAGGATTTAAGAACAACATTAGATATCATGAAACAGAAGTGTCCAAATGGAAAATATTGAGTGCACTGCCTCGTTTTGATAACTATGAGTTAAGTAGAAGAGCAGTAATAATGAATGATATGATTACAAGAATGTGTTGAAAATGAGATCTGGAATATGTTGATGTTTGGAGTGTGTTTGATGGCAAAAGAGAACTGTATGCAAAAGATGAGTTGCATCTAAATGTGGAAGGTCATAAGCGCTTGAAGAGGGTTGCTGTTTTCCGAACAAATCAAAGTATTTGCATAGAGAATCTACAGTAGAATTAAGATTGAGAATAGGAGGGAGAGGATCATGTAAGGAATGTGTTTCAGATAATCGTGTCTTGTGGAATAATTTGGATAATAGTGAATAAAAATTAGTTTGGGACTAATGAAAATATGGAAATGGAAACTGCTGAAAAGTATATAAGATGTAAAGGTGATATGAGAAATAAAGGAAGTCTACAGTTTTTTGTATATTAATACAAGAAGAATTTGAAATAGCTTATAAGAAATTTGATATGAGAAATAAAGGAAGTCTACAGTTTTTTGTATATTAATACAAGAAGAATTCGAAATAGCATGGAGGAGTTTTTGACATTAGTCATACAATCTCGCCAAAAGTTATAGGAATTAGTGAAACTTGGCTGACAACAGCAGATGTGGTTACCTGAATTGAATGTGATGGCTATAGTATTTTCAGGGAGGATAGAACGTGGGGGGGGGGTATTGCTGAAGAACTGAAGCCAAAAAAAAGTAGGATATCAAGAAGAAAAACATGTTAATGGTAGTTTATTTGAGGCAATCTGGTTGGAAAATTGGCAGTGGAATAAAATATATTGTTGAAGTTTTTTTCCCACTTGGTTAGACTATAAATTATATATTTAGTTTAATCCTTTATCCAAGTGTTAGCAAACAAAGATTGCGCCTGAAGTATCTTCAGGACTGGGGCAACTCGTGGCAAAGGTGGACTAAGTTCTCATCACTTACCTTAGTATCCCATAATTGCCCTAGTCCTGAAGATACTTCAGGCACAAACTTTGTTTGTTTACAGTTGTTGCTGCTGTAGTTCTGGGGGATACCAGGAGTGATGTGGAAGACATACGTTAGCAAATTAGTGCAGTGAGTGCAGCTCAAGTGATTATTATGAGGGATTTTAACTATGGTGATATCGACTGGAAAGAGAGAAATGGAATTTATACACCTAAGAGATGATTACTTGAAACAGCATGTGACTTAAAGCGATCAATGGTGTGAAGGTGTTGGATCTGGTCACAGGTTCAGAAGATCTGTTCATAAGTATTCGCATTACGTCCGATTAGAGTGGTTCATGTTGTATTGACTTGGGTGGTTGAAAAATTTGTATTTTTCTCTTAAAAAGCGTGGGAGGGGTTTATATGCAGAATTACAGGATAGATAATTATAACCAGCTTTGGAAAAAGCTTGCAGTCCCTCCATAGCACAAGAATATGCAAGTGATGGATGTTAGCAGTGCATGGGAGATAGTCTACTGGTATCTGAAGGAAGCAATATAAGATTATATTGCTATGGTCAGGATGATAAATAAGGTAGGCATTAGATGGATAACTAGTAGTATTAGGTGTGATCGAGGGAAGGGGGTAAAGAAAGTAAGAAAATGTTATGGAGGATTTATGAGAAGAAAGGTGATCGGCAAGCTCACGAGTAGCACAAAGCTCAGGTTAAAAAGGTTACCATCATTGTAAGTCAGGCTAAATCTGATTATGAGATGACCTTAGCCAAGCAAGTGAAAGGAAATTTGAAGGGATGTTCGGTTATTCTGCTCATGGTATAAAACTGGGTAGCATAATAACTTTATGTAATAATATGTAATAGTAGAGTTATTGAGTGTCTTTTCAAAACCTTATCATTCAAGTGAGGATATTTCTGTATCTTAGTAGCAATAACTGATATGAGAATTGAGGTTAATGAATCAAAGGTACTTAGAATATTGAAGAATTTAAATACTGCTATGAGTTTGAATGGGATATTATTATTATTATTACACGATTCCTCCAGGGAGTCCAAAGACTCATTGAGAGAGGGCACCTACTCTACAACTCTGTCTTGACCACTCAATTCATCAACTACAACGAACCACAACTACCATCATCTATTCCAACAGCATCTACCACCCACCACCACCACTAGTATTTTCACAGACAATCACAAACATCCATCCCCACTAGCAGGATTCGAAACTGCAGCCTTTTGGCTGGAGAGCTGATACACTAACTGCTCAGCCAACCAGGCCAGCATGAATATGCAAGGGAATTGTCATTGCCTCTTACTTGGCTGTTTAAGTCTAAGCCCTGATAAGGTTCCTAGAGGGGGGGGGTAAGGTGGATAAATAGTTCCTTTACATAAAGGAAGCTCTAAGGCTGCAGTAGAAAATTACAGGCTGATCACCATCTCGGGAGTTGTGGTAAAAGTGTTGAAAAGGTTGGTTAAAGACAGAATTCAGGAATGAGTGGATAAGAATGTAATACTCTATTGGGGGGGGGGGGGACATGATTTTGTTAAAGGTTAGGCTTGCCTTAGTAATTTATTGACTTTTTATAATAGTGACAGCTGAGTTAGACAAGGGGAATTACTACACAGTGATACTGCTGGATTTTGCTAGTGTTTGGCAGGATAACCCATGGAATACTGTTTATTGGAACTAATGGTGATAGATATTAAACTGGTGACCTGAATGCTAGAATGGCCGATGAAGAAGATAGCAAAAAAATGTAGTGTATGGAGGGGCAGAGTCCAGGATGATACAGGCAACCAGTGGTGTGATGCAATCTGTTTGGACTATTATTGTTCAATTTTACATAAATGAAATAGAAAATGCTTTGAAGGTTGAAGGGAGATATTCAATCTTTGTTAATGATGTGAAGTTGGGTAGCATAATAATTAAACTGATGTAGAGAGAGCTTCCAGGATGATTTAAATAAGCCAGCTGTATGTGGGAAAAGTGTAAAGTTATATGTTTTGGGATTAAAAGATTGCAAGCTGTGCAACACATTGATGAAACTGTACTCCAAGAAATTGATGAGGCTAGGGACTTGGGGAGTATTGGTGTGAATAAAGAGTTGAAGTTCAGAGAGCATGTTGCTAAGCTCATAGGATTACTTGGTTATTGAAGAACAAGCTAACATACAGAGATAAAGTTATTAATTCTCTTTATAAGGCATTGATATGTCCACATATGAGCACATATTACGGTGTGCTCAGGTCTGGTTGCCTGGATTCCTTGACGATGAGAAATTGGTAGAGAAGATTCAGAAGTGAGTGAGTAACCAAAATGGGAGTTGTGTGAAGAATGCTCCCTATGCTGATAGATTGAGTTTGTGGGTTGCAGAAGTTGGTCGATAGGCAGGGGAAGAGGAAGTATGATAGAACCATTTGTTACTAAAAGGATTTTATAGCATTGATGCACAGAAAATATTTCAGGCAGTTGGCTAGTGGTAGAAGGACAAGAAGTCATCCCTGGAAATTAATTAACAGTGGGTGGTTAATTAACAAGGAAATGAGGATTGGATTTTTTTGGTGCATGAGTAGTAAATGAGTAGAAGGTGTTGCCAGTCAGTTGTGAGTGCTTAATCTGTCAATGAGTTCAGGGAGAGGTATGATTGGCATTGTGTAGATTATTTGGGTCTCCTGCGATGTCTCCAACCTCCATGGACTTGCCAGTATAATAATGTTGTGATTAACAATAGCATATCTAGTTGTAAAGGAAAGAAAAAGTTCATATATTTCAATAAATTTTATTTGAAACCATGTTTTTCATATTTTTTTAACATAGTTATTTTCTTGAAAGCATTTGAAATAGCACAAAAAATTTCTGCAATTTTTTCTGAAAAATTAAAGATACTGATTAAAATACCTTATTCTTGCGCTGATTGGAAGAATAAAAGATAGCAAGTATTGCCAGTAATAACAAATGCATTGCTAAGTTTGATCTTATATTTCAAAACAAATGTAATTTATTTTATATTCACACATGTGAAATTTTAAGTTTCTTGTGAACAAACTTCTTCTTCTGCAGCTTTTCCCACCTAAGTAGGGTCGCTGTTTATGGTGAGTCTCCTCCACAACCTCCTGTCTTGGACTGTAGCCACATCCAAGTTCTTCATCCTCAAGTCCTCCTCCACCATCTCTCTCCATCTCTTCTTTGGCTGCCTGTGCTTCCTCATCCCCTGCACATCCATCTGCATGACCTTTCTTCCCACATACTCTTCCTCCCTCCTCATCTCAAATCATCTCAACCATACCTCCTCTATTTTTGCTCCAATTTCGTAACTTTCACCGTTCCCCTTACATAGTCATTTCTCAGACGATCCTTTCTGGTCACACCGCATATCCACCTAGGCATTCTCATCTCTGCTACCTCCATCCTTCTGATGTTATTTTTCTTTTCCTCAGGGCAATAGTTTCCATAGCATATGTCATAGCTGGTCTCACTACTGTCCTGTGGATTTTGCCTTTTAGATTGATCGGCACCCTCTTATTGCATAGCACTCCAGTCATCTCTCTCCAGTTCCTCCATCCTGCTTGTATCCCGTATCCCACTTCCTTCCAGATCCGTCTTCTGGCTGCCATCCACTTTGCAACACATACACTGTCTTACTTCTGCTCAGTCTCATACCTCTCTCTTCCAGTACTTTCCTCCAACTTTCCAGTTTAGCTGCCACTTCTTCTCTTGATACTGCACACAGCATGACGTCATCTGCATACACCATAGTCCAAGGTGCGTCTTCTCTCACCTCCTCCTCCATCACCACCTCCATCACAATGCAGGGTGTTTCAAAAAGAATGACCCAATTTCAAATAATTATATTTAATAATGAAAATGTGGTACAGTTACAAAATAAAATAAAGTTGCACTCACCACAATTACAAATGCTCAATGTGCCCTCCACCTGCCGGTCGTCGTATCAAACTCTGGGCCAAAGCCGTTCACATGGTACAAGTGGCATTCATTTGTGGTTCGTGGTTGCAGAGATATACAATTTTCAAATCGGAACATTCTTTTTGAAACACCCTGTATTAAACAGGAACAGACTCAATGCTGACCCTTGATGCAAGCCAACTGTCAATGGAAAACTTTGTCTCTCCCAGGCGGGTTTGAATTCATCTTCACATTTCTATACATCTCCTGCACCAGCCTGACAGACATATTTCTTCAGTACCTTCTTCTCCCTCAGAGACCTCCAGACTTCCTGCCTTGGCACTCTATCATACACTTTCTCCAGATCAATAAATACCAGATGTAGCTCCCGTTGCTTCTCTCGAAACGTTTCCATCATCTGTCATGACCCAAAGATAGCATCTGTTCGATCAACCAGGCATGAAACCAAATTGCTCCTTTGCAATCTCCACCTCCATCCTCAGTCTTCCATCAAGAACCCTCTTTAGGATTTTCATTGTATGGGACATCAACTTTATTCCTCTGAAATTCTTAGTCTTGTGTATCCCCTTTACTCTTGTAGATGGGGACAAGAGTACTTTCTTTCCATTCCCCATTTCCTGTTGACAAACTTTTATTAACAGGTCCCACAGCAGGTCAATTCCCTCTTCCCCCAGTGCCTTCCATGCCTCCACTGGGATCCTGTCAGGGCCCACCGATTTTCCATTCTTCATCCTCTTTCTGGCTTCCTTCACTTCCACTCTATTAATGTCCTGCACCATCTCCTCATAAAGCTCCCCATCTTCTCTGTGAGTCCTTGCATTTTCTTCATTCAAAAAGCCCTTCAAAGTAGCTCCATCTGCTTCTTATCTACACCCTTCCTTAATACCCTTCCTCCAGAGTCTTTGATCTGCCTCACGTGTATGATGTCCTTTGATGCCTTATTTCTACATTTTGCCAACCAATAAATCTTTCTCTGTTCTTCCTTTGTTTCTAATTGATCATCAAGGTCTTGATATGCCATAGCCTTCGCCTGTGCAACAACTCTCTTGGCTTCTCGCGTTTTCTCTCTGTCCTCTTCCACTCTTGACTCGTCCCACTTCTGCTTTGCTTCCTCTTAGCCATCACTGCTTCTTGTAAATTATTATTCCACCACCACCCCACCTTCTGCTCTCTAATCTTTCTGAATATTTCACCAAGCACCTCAATTGCACAGCTTATAATTACTTTTGAATTATGTCTCCACCAGTCTTGTACACTTTCTAATCCATCTTAATTCCTGTCTAACACCTTCTCCCTAAAATGGTTCCTCACACGCTCTTCTTTTAAACGAAACCACTTAATTTTCTTCTTCCCATAGCTTCCAAAGGTTCTTATCTTCGACTTTATTTTAAAGACTGCGTACAGCAGCCGATCTTGCTGTGCCACTTGATCTGTTGGTATCACCTTACAATTTGTTACTGCCTTAAGTTGTTTTCTTCTAGTCAAAATGTTTTCAATCTGTGAACTATTGTTGCCACTTCTAAATGTTGGAAGCATGACTGGAAGGAGAAGAGAGGTGGCAGACATGATGAGGAAGAGGAAGTTGGACATTTTATGCATGCAGGAGACAAGGTGGAAGGGGGAAAAGGCTAAGGAACTAGGAGATTGGTATAAATTGTTCTACTCTGGAGCGAATAAAGAGGGAAGAAATTGTGGTGTGTGACAGAATGAAGGGTGAATACTGGAAGTGGGTAGGAGGGAAGACAGGATCATGCGAATGAAACTGGGTCTTGGAGAAGAGCAACTGGTTGTCTTATGTGTATATGCCCCACAAGTTGGCTATGCAGCAGAAGGAGAAAGATGAATTCTGGAACGTGTTAAATGAAGAAATGAGGGAACTGGAAGAAATTGAGATGATGATTGTCGGCAGAGGCTTGAATGGACACATAGAGAGACAGAATAGGAACTGTGAAAGGGGTGCATGGTGGCCATGGAGTGGAAATAATGAACCAGGAAGGAGAGAGGATTTTGGACTTTGCAGTAGCGTTTGATCTGGCAATTGTGAACTCCTTTTTCTTGTGAACAAACGGAATCAATAAAATGTGAAGCAGAAAGTCTTTATCCTTGAAATATTGTAAAGTGGATCATGTATGTGATGTGTTTCGGAGATTAATGATCTGATATATGATGGGCTCATTGGACGTGTTTCATGCAACCATTACGTACTAAGAAACCGGATGGAGATTAGTATATTTTCATTAGAAACATTTCATATCTCAAGGCACCAGTTATAGAGGATTATACTGACTAACTGGTTTCACCTGGAAGATTAATGATCAGATATACGATGGGCTCATTGGATGTCTCATAGGAATGATTGCATGTTCTACAACACCAGATTATTGTTCCCAAGACTAGTATTTCCCCGAAGTTTTGAGTTATTATTATTTTAATAATACCAGTCTTACGACGATTCACTTTATGAGGATCCACTTATACAACGCTTTTCAATCAGATGTACAAAATACAGTGGTTTTAGCAACACGACACTCCCATGAATTAAGCGATGCACAGTTTCCATCACTATTTGTTTACGATGTTCGTTGCTTGCTACATCTTTGTGTTTTGGTGTTTTGATATGAATTGTAAATGTTTATAACTAATATTTTATTTTAGTGTTGATAATAATGGCAGATATCTATCTGCCATTATTATCAACACTGGCTTCCAGTGACAAGAAGACACGTAAACTTATTACATTACATGCTAAGATTAAAATCAGATTATTAAATTTAGTGATGTGGGGAATCGCACATTGAGAGAGGCCACAGGCTAAACTTACCTCTCACTGCTATGTTACATTTGTTAAAAACAAAGATAAAGTTCATAGTAAAGTGAAAAGTGTTACATGAGTAACATTATCTATAAACGTGATACAGTTATCTGCAAACATGACAGTCTTATTGATGAGATGAGAAACTTTTAATCGTGTAGAATGATGACCGCACAGGTTGGTGCGTTCACTTAAACCAGTCTATTCAGAATAACTTAAGTTCTCAAAAATTATTGTAAATTTTTCTTTTCCATAATTCACATAAACTAGTGCTTTATTTATGTTATTTATGCATATATATATATATGACTGCAACGTTATTTAATTATTATATGCATTCCACAAGTGATAAAAAAAAAAAAAAAAAAAAAAAAAGTCAGTGATTCGTTAATAATTATATTCGCTGTATGGTGGTGGTCTGGTACTTAATGTGTCGTATTACTGAAGTATACCTGTATTATTATTTTCGGACCTCCCTGAAGTCAGTGACTCATCGTGGGAGATCCTCCACCACACACACACACACACACACACACACACACACACACAGCTCATCATACTGTGACTTGATGCATTCACTGTCTCCACATCCACTACACTTCCAAGGGACACATTTAAATCAGTCACAACTCTCAATGCAAAAAATATCCTCGCCCATTTGCTCATGTCCTTTTTATGCAGTGTCCACGGATGGCCTCTTTTTCACTCTTCCCTGTCCCCATCCATTCCGTGAAAAATTTGATCCACATTAATCTGGTAATTACCCCTTACCAGCTTATGTCTAGATCATATCCCTACATTGTATCTATCATTCATGTCTAGATCATGTCCATACATTATATCTGTCGAGTGGATAGAAGATACATTGTATCTTCTATCTACTCGACTCCACAATTTGCATTCCCCGAATCTGTCTTCATATTCAACATTCCAACGACCAGAAACCACCTTAGTCAATTGTCTTTGAACCCCTTCCAACATCTCATCATCCTTTTGAAAACCTGATGACCAAATCTGTGCACAATAATCCATATGAGGTCTGATGAAACCCTTATACAAAAGAATCATACTATCCTTACTACTACATGTCAGTATTCTCCGCATCATTGCCATAATAAACTTTATACATTGCTGTGTTGAACTGGTAGCCCCTTCATTCGCCTATTCAAGTCCATTTGCAAGACTTTGCATCATCTGCAAACAACTGTAGATCACTATTCAAGCAGCTCTTCCCAATATCATTCATATATAAATTAAACAGCAATTGCCCCAAAACAGACCCTTGGGGAACACTACTAGTGATTTTCCACTTCTGGGATATGTGTCCCTAGGCACCATTTGCTGATACTTATCAAACAACTAATCTCCAATCCAGTGCACTACTCGACTATCTAACCCCATTTGCTGCAGTTCAAGTTTAATTACCAGATTGTCATGTGGCAATCAAATGATTTACCAAAATCTGTATATACCACTGTGCATGCATCCCCTTTATACAAGGCACCTGTCACCTTGTTATAGTAAGTAGATTGCTAAAACACAATCTTCCTTTAGCAAACACATGCTGTGTATCATCAACCCAATTCTGAATCCTGGTCCTCATTAACTTTCTCTCTAACACCCTTACCACAACTCCAGAAAAATAGATTGGCCTGTAATTCAAAGCCTTAGTCTCATCAGCCCCTTTATGAAGTTGAACAATTTTCTCCTCTTTTCATTCCTTTGGAACTTAGGAAAATCTAGGAATCATGTTAAACAATTAAATTAAAGCTGTTCTTTACTCCCTGGAACATTCCATCAACAACATTCATGCACTGTCAGGATGAAAAAATACACTGAATTAGAAAGTTTTTTTTATTTTACGTATAGTCATGTGACTGATAATACAAATTCTCTTCAATTCCCTGCATATAATTCGGTGAGATATGGATTGGGAACAGCTTTCATTAAATGCTTCGGTCATTTGCTGCACACATCAAGTTCTGTTTGTTATACAAGCCTTCTCAGATGACAGCAATCTTGTTTCTGAAAGATCACAGGCTTAGGACCACAGTTATGCCTCTTAGATAAACAATGTCGTTATTTTTCCACTGATATTTTCCACCTGGTATATTTCACCTTTTGAGAAACCAGTCAGCTCTGCTGTTTTCAGAATTATGGCTTGAGCCAGATGGGCACCCACAATAAGTCCTTTATCGAACTCTGAAAGATCCTTCGTTTATCCCATTGGGATCAACATTATTGACGATTACTGACCATCAGCATTCTTAATAGTTGCCTATAACATGTGGCAATGCACATGATGAAGTTATTTGTTTATTCGTATGGCATGAATATCAAAACATGCTGTACAATACACTTTAATAACATATAAAATTAAAAGTCAAAAGTCATTTTAAAAACCAATAAAATTAAAAGGTTACATCCATATTGGTCAGATAGTTCATAGCTTCGGGTGTAGCATTTAAAAAGTCCAATTTGTCTCCTGAATATGCTCTGAGATAATACTGAGTCACAATATGGTTCACAGTTTGTCTCTGAGCTCCACAATCACAATGCAGGGATGGTCGTTTACCCCATTTAAAAAGCATGTCCGCACATACACCATGACCAGTTCGTATTCTATTAAGCTGAGTCCAGGATTTTCGTGGGAGGTGTGAGCAAGCATCAAAACTTTCTTGTAATTCATTGAGAGAAAATTTTGTGATGTCATCTGTATGGCTCTCCCACTGTTCTTGCCACTTTTGCTTCAAGTCAAAGTTAGAATGTAGTAGTAGTTGGGCTAATTGTAATGGTGGATGTCTTGATCTTAATCGTCGTACACTTAAGTCTGGGAGATCTAAATGTATTGGTAGGGCTGTGTTCTCCAAGATTTTCTTATACTCATGTAAGAGAGCCTTAGTCCTGCGCAGATTTGGTGGAACAATGTTACTAAGAGCTGGAAGCCAGTGTGTGGGTGTTGATTTAATTGTGCCAGAAATCAGTCTCATTGTATTATTTAGTTGGCTATCAACAAGTTTAACATGTGTGCTATTTAGCCACACTGGTGAGCAATATTTGGCAACAGAGAAAACTAGACCAAGAGCAGTAATCCGCAGATTATCGGCTGTTGCTCCCCATGTCGTGCCTATTAGTTTTTGTATTATGTTGTTACGGGTTCTTAACTTAGCAGAAACGTTTGTTAGGTGTTGCTTGTAAGAGAGCGTGCGGTCCAGGGTAATGCCCAAGTACTTTAGAAACTTATTGTGTCGTAGTAAACATCCTTCAAAGAAGATATGTAAAGTGACATCTGCCATGTGATTATTAAGGTGAAAGCTTCATACTTCTGTTTTGTCTGGATTGAGCTGGAGCCTCCATTTTTTATAATATTCACCTATAGTTTTCAGATCTTTTGTAAGTACATCTTCAGCCTGACTCATGTTTTTGTGTCGAATGGCAATTACAGTGTCATCAGCATAACAGAACTTGCGTAAGATGGTAACAGGCAGGTCATGTGTATAGGTTATAAATTAAAGGTGCCAATACTGACCCTTGTGGAAGACCGTTATTAAGTTTTCGTTGTTAGGACATTTTATTTCCTAATATAACTTGAAAGAATGTTCAGTGAGCATGGAGGAAATTAAGTGTGCAGTCCGTTTACATGGGACAATGCTAAGAAATTTGTATATAAGACCTTCACGCCATACTGTATCATAGACTGCTGTTAGGTCCAAGAAGACAGCTGATGTTTTTTCTTGCTTCTGAAATCCATTTTCCTGTGATGTTTTTTCACACAGGAAAATTTTATTTTCCTGTGTGAGGCAGCCATTCTGCTTATTGGAGGCTTGAAGGAAGTCTTTGTGAAAAAAATGCATGCTTAGTCTCGAGAAAAGATTTTTTACATACTCTTTTCCAGATTGTATAAAACCCACATAAAACAAACAAAACGCAAATAATGACTTAAAGGAATATTCCTAAAAAAATAAAAATAAAAATCCAGTCTTGTTTACATAACATAAAGGGAATATCATACTAAGGTTCAGTTGTATCACAAGTTAATCCATTAAAAACTAAACTATAGTTATTTTTGATAAATACTCTTCACTTCACATTTTATAGTCATTTTTTGGTGAGCTGTTCATTCAATGATTTGTAGTTTCGGTGAATTTTGATTTTTCAATGAATTGTTGGTTTTTGACAAATTACCATCCGATAAATTGTGTTTCCAAATAATTGCCACAGCAGCGACTGAAGTTATTACACTACCCAGTTTTACACCATGAGCTGACAACTGATTATCTCCCTTCAAATTTCCTTTGACCTTCTTGGCTGAAGTCATCTCATAATCAGATTTAGCCTGACTTACAATGCTAATAACCTTTCTAGCCTGAGCTTTGTGCTGCTCATGAGCTTGCTGATCACCTTTCTCATAAATTCTCCATAACATTTCTTTCCGATCACTCCTAATTCTACTAGTTATCCATTTAATGCCTACCTCAATTATCTTCCTGACCATGGGAATACATTCTGATATTGCTTCCTTCAGATACTGGTAGACTATCTCCCATGCACTACTAACATCCATCACCTGTATATTTTTATTCTATGGAAGGCCTGCTAGCTACTTCCGAAGCTGGTTATAATCACCTATCCTGTGATTCTGCATACACTCACCCCTTTTTAAGAGAAAAATACACAAACTTTGCAGCCTTCCAAGTCTCTACCACATGAATTGCTCTAATCGGAGGTAATGTGGACACTTTACTTAAGAACAGATCTTGGGCATTTTTATTTTCCAAAGGGTAGTCAAAAAACTCTTAGCCCTAAACAAGTAAGTTGCCAGTCTTCACCTTTTCATCATCAGTAATTATAGTGAAATTTATTTCTGCCAACAATTTGTAGACTTAAAAGTGAAAAAGTATATAGCAGACAACTGCTACATGTTGTAATCATGAATTTTATTATGGTTTGAAATAGTGAATTGTTTGTTTTTTTTAATGAGGTGTGGAGTTAAAAATCTGTTTTCATGAGAAAAAAACATCTTACTTCTCTGCACCAAACACACCAAAGATTGTCAGACGGAAAAGAAAAACAAAAAAAAAAAAAAAAAAAACTTATTTAGACTAAACATATATACATTATTATAGCAAGTGGGAGTTTAAAACTGTCCTAAATAACACCCTCAGTAATATCTGCCGAGTCAAAAATTTTACAACTGCTTTAATAATTATATTTTTATTTTGTGTTTCAGTCTGAAGACAACCATTAGTTTATACAGACTTACGTTTGAATAACAAAAACATGATTATAACATTGTTAGGATTAACGATCGCACTAGCCTGGACTTGTATTATATATGTCCATAATTACATGGGGGTGCTTAAGGGTCAAAGCTGTATAACTGAGAGGAGACCTCCACATAGCCTTTAAAGGAATGCGGAGAACCGACCAGGGCTTCTGACCTAATGTCCAATCCTCACCTTCTCGTGGTGCACCCTGTTGGGTATCTACTTTGATACTGAACGAACGAGGATGGGCTGGCAATTTGGGATTTAGCCGACCAAATTGTATTCTTATTGGTTAAACCAAAATAAAAAATGATGGTACAACATGACAAAATTTCATGCCGGCTGGGGCGTCGCCCGGTTAAACAAGGCCCCCGTTGTTTTTGCCAGGGAACCAGGGCGAACAGCGAAAAGTCAGCTACTGGAACAAATCTGAAAACAAACCCCAACTCAACATCACCAGAGTTAAAGATCGGTACTATCAACGTAAGAAGCCTGAATGGCAAAGAAATGGAGTTAGCTGAGGAATTAGATAAGTACCAGATCGACATAATAGGGGTGACTGAAACAAAAAAGACCAAAACTGGTGAGATCTTTCTGAGCAATAAATACAAAATGTTATATTCAGGCAATAACAATCAAGGAAAAGAAGGAGTAGCCATAGTATTCAACACAAAATACGAGGCTAATCTTCTTGAATGGCAGTCAGTCTCAAGTAGAGTAATGTGGGCAAATATCCGAATGGGGAACTGGACAATGAGACTTATTTGTGCCTATGGTCCCACAGAAGGCTCTACTAAGGTAGAAGTGGAGGAATTTTTTGAGGCTTTAGAAAAAGCAACTGACACAATGAAAAAGGAAAAGTTGGTCCTTGTTGGGGATCTAAATAGTAGAGTAGGAAATGATTGTGAGACATACAAAAATATTTTGGGAAAATTTGGAGAAAAGAGCAAAACTAATAATAATGGCAAATATCTGTTGGATTTCTGCTCAGGACATGGACTGGTTATTACTAACACCATGTTCCAACATAAAAATGTGCACAAATTCACATGGAGAGAAGAGGCTAGGAATAAGAAAAGTCTCATTGACTATGTTATTGTTGATAGTGATGTTTTCTCCCTGGTGCAGGACACCAGAGTGTACAGAGGATTTGAAATTGGAAGTGATCACTATTTAGTCTTGAGCAGGATAAAATTGAATTTCATATTGAAAAGAATAACATGTAAGAAAGTTTTAAAGCGAATAAAAGTTGAGCAGCTCTCAGATGTAAACTGTAGACTAAAATACAGAAATATTATTGAAAAGAAAATGAAAGAGTTTGAGAACAGGAATCAAACCTTGGAGATTCAGTGGCAAACTCTGAAGGAAACATTGATTGATTCTGCCAGAGAGGCATGTGGTGAGGTTGTGTGCAAAGATAAAAAAATCAGAACTCCCTGGTGGACACAGGAAGTTAAAGAGGCAGTGAAGGAAAAGAAGAAAGCATATCAAAAGTTCCTGGCAAATAAGTCAGCTTTTACTCTTACAGAATACAGAGACAAGTGCAAGAAAGCTAAACAGTGTGTAAAACTAGCTAAACAAAAGTCATGGGAGGACTTTGGCAAGAATATAGAAAATAAATATCAAGAAGGTGGCAAAATATTCTGGAGGTTGTTGAAGAAGCTTAGGAATGGAGGAAAGAGTGCTGTAAAAGGAATTAGAGATGATAAAGGTGAAATGAAAACAGGAGAAAAAGATATCCTTGAAGTATGGCGTAATTACTTTGAAAAACTGCTAAATGAAACAAGCAGTGATGACAGCACAGTGATAAAAAACACTGACCAGGCATGCAGTCAGGAATACATATCCATACTTGAAGTAGAAAAAGCCATCAAAGGCTTGAAATGTGGAAAGGCAGGAGGAGTAGATGATATTCGACCAGAAATGCTGAAGTATGGTGGTATAAGAGTCTTACAGTGGCTGCACTGCATAGTTCAGAAAGCCTGGACAGAGGGACGAATTCCTTATGATTGGAGTAGAGCTCTCATAGTACCCATATATAAAAAGGGAAATAAAACTGAATGTGAGAATTACAGAGGTATTTCCCTACTGAGTGTTCCTGGCAAGATCTATGCAAGTATACTTGAGAAACGGTTGAGAAGAATTGTGGAAGAAAAGCTTGGTGAAGAACAAGCTGGATTCAGGCCAAATAGAGGCTGTCAGGATCAGATCTTCACTTTACGACAAATAGTCGAGAAAGCATGGGAATATAACAAAGATCTGTATTTAAGTTTTGTTGATTTGGAAAAGGCATATGACAATGTGCCAAGAGAGAAGCTATTCAATACGCTGCAGTTATATGGTGTCAATGGGGCATTATATCAAGCAATACTTAGTCTGTATTTGAGTTGTGAGTCAGCAGTTAGAATTGAAGGAAGTACAGGAAGATGGTTTAATGTTAAATCTGGTGTGAGACAAGGATGTACATTATCCCCTCTGTTATTCATTATCTATATGGATCACATTATGAAGGAATGTGGTATTAAACCTGATATCAAAATTGGAGATGTTAATGTCAGCTCTTTGCTTTATGCGGATGATGTTATACTTCTAAATAAATCCGCTACAAGTCTGCAAGATTCTCTGACTAAATTGAATAGCTGTTGTAATAGATATGGTATGAAGGTTAGCAATAAAAAGACAAAGACAATGAAAATAGGCAGAATCATTGAAAATGTCAACTGTGTTGTGAATGGAGAACCTGTGGAACAAGTAAAACATTTTAGCTACTTGGGCACAATTTTTACTGAAGATGGTAAACTAAATATAGAAATAGACAACAGAATCAGCAAAGCTGGTATCGTGGGAAGTCAATTGAATAAATTCATATGGAATAAGAAAGAAATTAGTCGGAACACTAAATTAGCTGTATACAAAACTGTGTTCAAACCAATTTTAACTTATGGATCTGAGAGCTGGGTCAGAAGTAAAACACTTGACCAAAGACTAGAGACCGCAGATATGAGAGTCCTGAGAAAGATTAGAGGCGTGAACAGATGGCATCAATGGCAATATCATATTAAAAATGAGGATATTAGGAAAGAACTTGACATTGTCAGCATCCAGGAATGCTTTAGCAGAGCTAATCTCAGATGGTATGGTCACTTAAATAGAATGGGAGAGGAAAGATTAGCAAAACAAGTGTTCTCTGCCAGGTTTACAGGAAAACGACCCAGAGGAAGACCAAGATATAGGTGGATTGATACGGTACAAAGTGCCTTAGACGATAGAAATATAAGATCTGATAATGTTGGAGTCTTGACAAGTAACAGACTGATTTGGAGGAAAATTGTAGATAGGAAGTTAGTAATGATGTAATTTTTTCATGTAGTACTGTCATATCCTGTACACCCCTTGAGGGTACATGGCAGGAATTTGATGATGATGATGATGATGATTACATGGATGTGAAGTGCCTATTGAAGTCAATATAACCTTTGGATGTTATAGAAATAATATGGATAAGAAGTGTGTATATTTTGCCCACATGGCCAATTAAGTGGATAAAAGTAACACCTATGTTTAATCTTCACACACACACACACACACACCTTACTTCTTTTTTTTTTAAAGAAGTAGATTTCATATTTATCATACAAATATTTACACAGATTAACTGTTCAGCATGTGCTTGTTTTTCATATATCCAGGAGCAGTTATGATACAATTTCCAATAAGCAAAAAATACATAATGTAATTTTATGTCTGCGGTTCCTATGTAGAGTAACTGCAGACATAAAATTACATTATGTGTTTTTTGCTTATTGGAAATTGTATCATAACTGCTCCTGGATATATGAAAAACAAGCACATGCTGAACAGTTAATCCGTGTAAATATTTGTATGATAAATATGAAATCTACTTCTTTAAAAAAAAAAAAAGTTAAGGTGTGTGTGTGTGAAGATTAAACATAGGTGTTATTTTTATCCACCTAATTGGCCATGTGGGCAAAATATACACATTTCTTATCCATATTATTTCTATGATAATATGCACAGCCTCATGACTACTTGAATACTAGACTGGCTGAAGACAAAAGTTATAGGTTTGATTCTATGTGATGAGATTAACTTTTTTTTTCCTAGATTCTCTTCAGTTGAATTTTTTTTATTTTTCATTTTCAGTCTATTTCTTTAATTGACTAAAACTTTCATGTTTATGTAACTGACATTAAATGGACACATGCCATAATACTATTTTGATGCTCACTATAGCTAAAACTGCTGCAAACTATCACCTATAACATTGTTTCTGTGCCTAGCAAGACAGTTGTATTTTAGATATTTATACTGTTAGGACTCTGTAGACTTTTTTTGTTCCTCCTAGGTTACTCAATGCATTTGCAGAAGAAAATGCCACTGAGGATGCCATTTATTATTTAGGAGAGGCTTTAAGGAAAGGAATTATAGATTTAGATGTCTTTCTAAAGGTAAGACTGACAGTGTTATGTTTTCTCTTTCATATAATAAGTACATGATTTTCAAACTTTTGAAAAGTTTATCACTCATTTCTTAAAATCACTCATAAAGGTATATTATTCTGGTCCAGCTCTTTATTCTGTGCAGATACCTTTCCTTAATCAACCTGTCTTGACTTCAAGTATAGGTTATATGATTGGTTAGATTAAATAAGAATTTATGTCCTTTGTTCCTGGCACATTAACTTCAAAATCCATGTGATAAATGCAATGGAGGAGAAGGATCAAGACAAAAGAAATATTTATATATTCTTTCAAATTTAAATATATACATTATTAATTTATATGATATGGTATATCCCAGTGGTGGTGAACCTTTTTATGTGCTCGTTCGAAACATTTACAAATCGGTTGCTGACATGGCGGTGTGCCAAAAATTTACCAATCGAGTTGCTGACGTGCCAGGCAGTTTTTAATAGAGGAAAACTTAATAGAAAATTAATCTAACTTAATTTATTTATTTATTTATGAATTTATAATATATATATATATATATATATATATATATGTATATATATATATATATATGTATAATATTTTATAAATAATTATTTATAATTTTATTTATATTCAAATCATCATCAAATTCCTGCCATGCACCCTCAAGGAGTGTACAGGATATGATAGTATTACATGAAAAATTTACATCATTACTAACTTCCTATCTACAATTTTCCTCCAAATCAGTCTGTAACTTGTCAAGACTCCAACATTATCAGATCTTATATTTCTATCGTCTAAGGCACTTTGTACCGTATCAATCCACCTATATCTTGGTCTTCTTCTGGGTCATTTTCCTGCCAACCTGGCAGAGAACCCTTGTTTTGCCAATCTTTCCTCGCCCATTTTGTTTAAGTGTCCATACCATCTTACATTAGCTCTGCTAACACATTCCTGGATGCTGACAGTGTCAAGTTCTTTCCTAATATCCTCGTTTTTAATATGATATTGCCATTGATGCCATCTGTTCATGCCTCTAATTTTTCTCAGGACTCTCATATCTGCGGTCTTTAGTCAAGTATTTTACTTCTGACCTAGCTCTCAGATCCGTACGTTAAAACTGGTTTGAACACGGTCTTGTATACAGCTAATTTAGTGTTCTGACTAATTTCTCTTATTCCATATGAATTTATTCAATTGACTTCCTACCAGACCAGCTTTGTTGATTCTGTTGTCTGTTTCCATATTTAATTTACCATCTTCACTAAAAATCGTGCCTAAGTAGCTGAAATATTTTACTTGTTCCACAGGTTCTCCATTCACAACACAGTTGACATTTTCAATGACTCTGCTTTTTTTCATTGTCTTTTTTATTTCTGACCTTCATACCATATCTATTACAACGGTTATTCAATTTAGTCAGGGAATCTTGCAGAATTGTAGCAGATTTATTTAGAAGTATAACATTGTCTGCATAAAGCAAAGAGCTGACATTAACGTCTCCAATTTTGATATCAGGTTTAATACCACTTTCCTTCATAATGTGATCCATATAGATAATGAATAAAAGAGGAGATAATGTACATCCTTGTCTCACACCAGATTTAACATTAAACCATCTTCCTGTACTTCCTACAATCTTAACTGCTGATTTACAACTCAAATAAAGACTAAGTATTGCTTGATATAATGCCCCTTTGACACCATATAACTGCAGCGTATTGAATAGCTTCTCTCTTAGCACCTTATCATATGCGTTTTTCAAATCGACAAAACTTAAATACAGATCTTTGTTGTATTCCCATGCTTTCTCAACTATTTGTCGTAAAGTGAAGATCTGATCCTGACAGCCTCTATATGGCCTGAATTCAGCTTGCTCTTCACCAAGCTTTTCTTCCACAATTCTTCTCAACCGTTTCTCAAGTATACTAGCATAAATCTTATCAGGAACACTCAGTAGAGAAATACCTCTGTAATTCTCAAATTCAGTTTTATTTCCCTTTTTATATATGGGTACTATGAGAGCTCTACTCCAATCATCGAGAATTCATCTCTCTCTGACCACACCTTCTGAACTATGCAGTGCAGCCACTGTACGACTTTTATACCACCGTACTTCAGCATTTCTGGTCGAATATCATCTCCTGCTACCTTTCCACATTTCAAGCCTTTGATAGCTTTTTCTACTTCAAGTATGGATATGTATTCCTGACTGTTTGCTTGTTGAGTATTTTTTATCACTGTGTTATCACTGCTTGTTTCATTTAGCAGTTTTTCAAAGTAATTACTCCATACTTCAAGGATATCTTTTTCTCCTGTTTTCATGTCACCTTTATCATCTCTAACTCCTTTTACAGCACTCTTTCTTCCATTTCTGAGCTTCTTCAACAACCTCCAGAATATTTTGCCACCGTCTTGATATTTCTTTTCTATGTTCTTGCCAAAGTCCTCCCATGACTTTTATTTAGCTAGTTTTACACACTGTTTAGCTTTCTTACATTTGTCTCTGTATTCTCTAAGAGCACAAGCTGACTTATTTGCCAGGAAATTTTGATATGCTTCCTTCTTTTTGTATCTGCCATGGAGTTCTGATTTTTGTATTCTTGCAAACAACCTCACCACATGCCTCTCTGGCTGAATCAATCAGGGTTTTCTTCAAGGTTTGGTTCCTATTCTCAAACTCTTTCATTTTTTCTTCAATAATCTTTGTGTATTTTAGTCTACAGTTCACATCTGAGAGCTGCTCAACTTTTATTCTCTTTAAAACTTTCTTACATTTTATTCTTTTTAATTGTGAAATTCAATTTTATCCTGCTCAAGACTAAATAGTGATCACTTCCAATTTCAAATCCTGTGTACACTCTGGTGTCTTGCACCAGGGAGAATACATCACTATCAACAATAATATAGTCAATGAGACTTTTCTTATTCCTTGCCTCTTCTCTCCATGTGAATTTGTGCACATTTTTATGTTGGAACATGGTGTTAGTAATAACCAGTCCATGTCATGAGAAGAAATCAAACAGGTATTTGCCATTATTATTAGCTTTGCTCTTTTCTCCAAATTTCCCCAAAATATTTTGTATGTCTCACAATCACTTCCTACTCTGCTATTTAGATCCCCAACAAGGACCAAGTGTTCCTTTTTCATTGTGTCAATAGCTTTCTCTAGAGCCTCAAAAAATTCTTCCACTTCTACCGTAGTAGAGCCTTCTGTGGGACCATAGGTGCAAATTAGTCTCATTGTCCGGTTCCCCATTCTCATATTTGCCCATATCACTCTACTTGAGACTGCTTGCCATTTAAGAAGATTAGCCTCATATTTAGTGTTGAATACTATGGCTACTCCTTCTTTTCCTTAATTGTCATTGCCTGAATATAACATTTTGTATTTATTGCTCTGAAAGGTCTCACCAGTTTTTGCCTTTTTTGTTTGTCACCCTATTATGTTGATCTGGTACTTAATTAATTCCTCAGCTAGCTCCATTTCTTTGCCATTCAGGCTTTTTATGTTGATAGTACCGATCTTCAACTCTGGTGATATTGAGTTGGGGTGTGTTTAGGGTTTGTTCCAGTAGCTGACTTTTTGCTGTTCGCCCTGGTTCCTAGCAAAAACAGTGGGAGCCTTGTTTAACCGGGCGAAGCCCCAGCTGGCATGAAATTTTGTCATGTTGTACCATGATTTTGTATTTTGGTTTAAGCCAATAAGAATACAATTTGGTAGGCTAAATCCCAAATTGCCAGCCCATCCTTGTTCATTTAGCATCCAGGTAGATGCCCAACAGGGTGCACCACAAGAAAGTGAGGATTGGACATTAGATCAGAAGCCCTGGTTGGTTCTCCGCATTCCTTTAAAGGCTATGTGGAGGTCTCCTCTCAGCTACAGCTTTGACCTATTATTCAGTGTAAAATTGATTATTGTATTATTAAATTGATTTTAATGATGTTGGTTTGGAAAAAAAAACGGTAATGAGAAAAATATTTATGCATTGTAACTCACCTTAGAAGCCAGCTGAGCAGGGGAAGCAGCAGCAGAAGGATGTCAACTTGTCGGCGAAATGCTTACTGTATTTACTCGAATATAACTTGTCCTAGAGTATAACTCGCACCCATGCTTTTACTTTATGAAAACAGACATTAAAAAGTTTTGCATATATCTCATAGACGAAAAATGTTTGAACATTGAAACTTTTTTCACTTGGTTAGACTATAAATTATATATTTAGTTTAATCCTTTATCCAAGTGCAAGCAAATGAAGTTTGCACCTGAAGTATCTTCAGGACTGGGGCAACTCGTGGCAAAAGTGGACTGACTTCACATTACTTGCCTTAGTATACCATAATGCAAAGCACATCTCCTTGTGGACATGTATACCGCTATGCATTAAGGGAAGGATCACTACCCAGACCGATTTCGATCTTTATTGAGGTCTCTTCAGTGAGAACCAGATCCAGTAGTGATACCAAGGTTGAAGTAATGCAGAAATCATATTTTCACACCTTATTTTTAAATTACTCTGGATTAGAGAAAGATGTTGGAAGTGTGACACCTTTTGGCAACTGGTATAGGAAAATATGACTTCTGCATTACTTCAACTTTGGTATCACCTCTGTGTCTGGCTCCCACTGAAGAGACCTCAATGAAGGTCGATGCCAGTCTGGGTAGTGACCCTTCCCATACTGCATAGCATTATACATATCCACAAGGAGATGTGCTTTGCCTTATGGGATACTAAGATAAGTGAAAAAAACTTCCAATATCTTTCTCTAATCCAGAGTAATTTAATAATAAGGTATGACACCTTTTGGCAACTGGTATAGGAAAATATGACTTCTGCATTATTTCAACCTTGGTATCACCTTTGGGTCTGGGTAGTGACTCTTCCCTTAATGCATAGCATTATACATGTCTGCAAGGAGATGTGCTTTGCATTATGGGATACTAAGGCAAGTGATGTGAAGTCAGTCTACCTTTGCCACGAATCCCAGTCCTGAAGATACTTCAGGTGCAAACTTAACTAGCTTATACTTGGATAAAGGATTAAACTAAATATATAATTCGATGTTTGAACATGTTCACGTCGAGGCGATAACTCGATCCCCGTGGTTAAGAACACACCCTCCCCAACAGCCATTATACTGCAGATGCAAGAAAAACAAGTAGTTTTATTGTATCCCAGAATAAGGTGCAGAGCCTTTTGCTGTGTGTGTGTGTAATATATTTCTCAACAAATGGTGCAATTACAGACAGCTGGAATAAAAACGGCGCTAACTGATGAATCACATGTCCACTCTCACAGAAACTATGCTGTATAGACTCAAGCAAAACCATATGTTGCATCAGAAACACAGTATCTAACTAAAAACTATTGTCCAATTTTTCAATTACATGAAATAAGTATTTGTTTTATTGCATTTGAAATTCTCGATGTCATTATGACAGATCACAAAGGCTAACCTCAAATAAAATTCTACGACGAATTGAAACATGCTATATAATGCGTGCGTGAGTTTGTCTGCCAGCTCAAATAGGCAGCAATAAAATGCAACTAAGGGTTGAAACTTTATGCGAGTTGAGTCCACTGGTAATGAGAAATTCCGTCGGAAAGAGACAAACGACATCCCTTCGTGTATGTGTTAAAACTAAGAAATATATAGTCAATGTTGTTTTGTCAGCTTCAGATGTTATAGAATTAGGTTGAAGAGAATTAGTATTTCACCACTAGACAACCGACTATTTCAAAAATAGTTGGTTGCCTTTGGGTCACGCTATCTTTTAATACCGCACCAATCATATGCACGTCTTCATAGCTGCTCTCTCCTGTAAAACAAAATTTAACTTGTACATATTGTAACAATTAAAAAAAAAAAAAAAAGCTGAATAATTTATGAGTATAAAAGGATATCACCTGTAAATCGTTGACATGCCAGCAAAATTCTGAGACGTGCCATAGGTTTGCCATCTATGGTATGTGCAATCTCATTTTACTCAGAACTGAGACATAATTACAACATTATTAAAATTAAGTTAATATGTGTAAGAGATAGGGTCCTCATCACATGTTGTTACGCCTATAGTTAACCATGAGTCACATCATGGTAGTCAACCCCCTGGATAGGAGATGGCACTTCAATAGGATGGAAAGACATCTATCTGTTAACCTCAGTGCTGAAATTTGAAACAGTGAGTTAATTACATTCTTAGTTATCCCAGTATTGGCCATTATAATGACCCTATCTCTTCCACATATTGTCTTAAGTATTCATGGCTGTAAATCAGTGTATGTTCGTGGGACTAGGTTTGCCAGTTCTGAGGGACAAAAAAATCTGAGTTTCCAAGTGAAAAACCCCTTTACTTTCATGTGAGATTGGCTAACTCACCTTTAGCCGAATAAGACCAGATAAAGTTTCTTCACATCATATACAGGAATCGAACCCAGGTCTTTCCGACGAACAGGCTTCGCCTGAGCTCCAGAGGCTCCAGATGTCCTTGCACTAAATTAGAACTCTGGAGAAGAGAGGGAATATTTATCTCTCACAAAGAAACTTGGTCCTCATTCTGATAATTATAATGAAATAAACATTAAGAAGGTCAGGAAGACTTTCCACAACAATCACACCTGAAACATCAATGCAGTGCATGCCATGATCCTTGATGATAAATAACAGCAAAACATTGCAAAGACTCTGGGGATATCCAGAGAATGAGTTGGGGTCATTATCCACCAACAACAGGACATGAAAAATCTCTCAGCAAAGTGGGTCCCAAAATCCCTGTCATCTCAAGGGATTTTGGGTCATTTTGAGAAATCAGGTGCAAATTTTTTGGCTCATATTGTGACTGTTGATGGAACATAGCTTCATCACTATGACCCAGAGACTAAACAACAGTCAATGGAGTGGAAACCCAGAGGTTCTCCACGGCCAAAGAAGTTCCGAACTTAAAAGCCAGCAGGGAAGGTTCTTTCTTGCCATTATCTTTTGGGATATGGATGGTATAATCCTTACCGGATACCTCAATAAAATGAAACTGTTTATTCAATAACTGAATGAATGAATTAAAGAAAGTACTGAAGGAAAAAACACTGCAAACTGACAGAGGCATGTTGCTTTTGCAGGACAATGCACCTGCTCACGCTGCTCATGAAATCCAACAGATGCTACACAACTTGGGCTTTCACCGTCTGCCACATCTGCCTATTTCCTATTCCCAAATTTAAAGAAATTTTGAAAGGAACAAAATAATGAAGTCATATCTGTAGTTGAGACTGGTTTGTGCAACAAGGGAAAGACCTTTTTCTCAGAGGATTGCAAATGATGCAGCAGTGTTGTAACAAGTGTATAACACTTCATGGGGAATATATAGAATAATGTGTAAGTTACATGGTTCTACCTGAATTACTTCACGGTGATTATCACAACTTTTCAGCACACCCTCATACATCTTGGTCTTCCTCTGAATCTTTTCCCTGCCAACCAGGCAAAGAACTCTTGTTTAGCTAATATTTCTTGTCACATTCTGTTTAAGTGACCACAACACCTGAGATTAGCTCTATTAACACATTCCTGAATGTCAACAATGGTAAGTTCTTTCCTAATATCCTCATTTTTAATGTGATTGATGCCATCTATTCACTCCACTAATGGGTTCACCATTCAAGACAGTTGATTTTTCAATGATTCTGCCTATTTTCATTGTTTTTGTCTATTTATTGCAGATTTTCATATCAAATTTATACAGTTATCCAATTTAGTCAGGGGATCTTGCAGACCTGTGCTGGATTTATTCAGAAGTATAACATCATTTGCATAAAGTAAAGAACTGAGATTAACATCGCCACTTTTGATATCAGATTTAATACCACTTTTCTTCATAATGCAATCCATATAGATAATGAATAAGAGTGAAGATAATGTTCACCTGAGTCACATACCTGATTTTACCTCAGACCATATTCCTGTACCTCCAAGTCTAATTGCTGATTTATAACTTAAATACAGACTATGTATTGCTTGATATAATGTCCCATTTATACCATATAACAGAATGTTTTGAAGAGCTTTCCTCTTGGCACCTTGTCATATGCCTTTTCCAGATCAACAGAACTTTAAATACAAATCCTTGTTATGTTCCCAAGATTTCTCAACTATTTGTCTTAAGGTGAAAATCTGTTTGGCCTGAATGCATTTGTTCTTTGCCATGCTTCCCTTCCACAAGTTTTCCTAGCCATTTCTCTAGTATACTTGTATAAATCTTACCAGGAACATTCACTAGGGAACTACTTCTGTAATTCTTGCATTCAGTTTTATTTCCCTTTTTATTGATGGGTACTACTAGATCATTGCTGCAATCATCTGGAATTCGACTCTCTGACCAGGCCTTCTGAATTATGCAATACAGCCCCTGTATAACTTTTATAACTCCATACTTGAGCATTTCTGGCTGAATTTCATCTACTCAATTTGCCTTTCCACATTTCAGGTTTTTGACTTTTTCTACTTCAAGTACTTCAGGAATACATATCCAAGGATTGGATATGTATTCCTGACTACATTCCTGTTGGGAGTTTTTCTACCATCATACTGACACTGCTTTCATTTAGCAGTCTTTCAAGGTTATTACTCCAGACATCTAGAATATTTTTATCTTCAGTTTTCATGTCACTTTTATCATCGCTGATTCCTGTTACAGTACTCTTTCCTCTATTTCTAAGCTTTTTCAATAGCTACGAGAATATTTTGCCACCGTTCTGATATTTATTTTCTATATTCTTACTACAAAGTCTTCCAATGACTTTTGTTTAGCTAGTTTTACACAGTCCTTTTGCTTTCTTACTTTTTCTCTGTATTTTCTAAGAGCAAAAGTTGATTTATTACCAGGAACTTTCAATATGCTTTCTTCTTTTCCTTCACTGCCTCTTTAACTTCCTTGTCCACCATGGAGTTCCAATTTTACTGTCCTTACCGATAACCTCACCACATGCCTCTCTGGATTTCTTACTAAATCTCGAAGATTTGGTTCTTGTTTGCAACATCTTTTTTTTTTTTTTTTGAATAATGTTTTGCATTTAAGTTACCTCTGAAAGTTGCTCAACTTTAATTCATTTCAAAACTTTCTTACACACCCTTTTTTTAATATGAAGTTCAGATTTATCCTGTCTAACACTAAATGGTTATCACTTACTATTTCAAATCCTTTGTATTCTCTTATGTATGGAACCAGTGGAAAACCTTCACTGTCAACTACAACATAATCAGTGAGACTTTTCTTATTCCTTGCATCTTCTCTCCATGTGAATTTGCACATTTTTATGTTGGAATGTGGTGTTAATAACTAATCCATGTCCTGAACAGAAATGTAGCAGGTATTTACCGTTAGTATTATTAGCATTGCACTTTTCTCCAATTTTTTTCAAAACATTTCTATATGTCTGTTAATGATTTCCTACTCTACTGTTTAGATCTTCAACCAGTATCAACTTTTCTTTTTTTCATTGAGCAGCTTCCTCCTTCTCTAATGCCTCAAAAAATTCCTCCATTTCTTCCTTGGTAGACTCTTCTGTGGGACGATAAGAACAAATAAGTCTCATTATCCAGTTTCCCCATTCTGATATTTTCCCAAATTACTCTACTTGATATTGTCTGCCATTCAAGATTATCCTCATATTTGAATACTATGGCTACTCCCTCTTTTCCCGGATTATTATTGCCAGAATATAACATTTTGTATTTGCTGCTTAGAAAGATCTTAACTGTTTTTGTCTTCTTTGTTTTTACACCTATTATGTAAATCTGGTACTTATCCAATTCTTCTGCTAGTTCCATTTCTTTTCCATTGATGCTTCGTATGTTGATAGTACCTATCTTGAACTCTGTTAATGTTAAAACAATTTGGAACCATAATTATCTTAAAGACCAAACATAGTACTTTTTCAAGCCACTTCAGACCTGTAGTAAGCCTGGTGCTGTTCTCACTTCAATCAGTAATCATCTACCTGAAAATGTTCTTTCATATCCATGTACTTGTAGTGAGATTCAAACATGCAGCCTTCTGGTAAAAAGGGACATATCCACTTTGTTGGCCAGGCCGATTTATTTGATTGTTGCTGCTTAATGACAATGTTATACAGTAGTATGCCTACTACTACTGTATAGCACTATGCCCTTCTATGTTGTCAGTTACTGTTGTTTTTAAATTCATAGTAATATATGTAAAATGGTTTGGGAATTCACACAGTCCCTATGTGATTTTTTGTTCTTGATCTCTCTCTCTCTCTCTCTCTCAATCCCTCACACACACACACACACACACACACACACACACACACACACACACACACACACACACACACACACACATTTCCATATGTGAGTGACTGAATGTTTGATTCTTTTAGCATTACACATAAACATAATCATCCCTACCCAGAACTAATCTTATGTGACAACATTCATTTCACAGCAAATATTTCATATTACAAATGTGTGTGTTAAACATACAACTATACAAAATCATATTAGTATTTTGCTCACTTCTTAAAGGATTGTTTTATCAGATAAGCAGTTCAGTTGTTACACTTCTATAATTTTCCTTCACAATGTCTTTATCTATGCATAAAGTAAGTTCAGTAACAGTGGCAGCCTGTGCACTGATTTGTTTAAATTTCTTTCACTTATGTGAAGGAAATTTAAATTCAACTATTTACAGTTGAATATATTTGCAATATTGTAAAAACTGAACACAAGAAATAAATTGCATATTATGAGATTCTGTGCTGTTCCCTTAAAATAAACCTGATATGTCTTCAAGAGTCTTTAGCCGGATTCAGTAATTGCTCTGACAAATATGGTACAAAATCAGCAATAAAAAGTTTGATACTTTTTATTGATGATTTAACCATGAAAATATGAAAATAAACAGAAAACAACTGCATTCTCAGCATTAGATCTATAGAAGAGATCCAATGCAACAGAAAAAATAACAGTTTTTAGTGAAGATAGCAAACTAAATTATGATAGAATATATAATTCAGATATAGTGGGACAAACAGTGGAATGAACTTTAAGTAGCAAAAGAAAAAGCTGTTACAAGGACAGTTTTGAATAATTTTAATATATGGATCTGATGTTAGGTTTAAAAAAATGTTGATCAGATTAGAGGCAACAGATGAGAGCTCTGAGAAAAATTAGGAGAAAAATTAATTTTATGATTCTGTTAATGAACAGCAGCATCCTTGGTAGAATCATATTAATCTGAGGTTGCTGACTGAATGAGATCACAGTACACAACTGAGAACATAATATTTTAATTAGTATAAATAATTTCTGATAACTGAATCAACAAGATTTATTCTTATCCAAAGCTTTGAGTTTTACATTGCAAAATATTTTGGTTTTTTTTTTTACATTTACATTAAAAAAAAATAATATATATATATATATATATTTATATTTTTTATGAAGGAAAGTGGTATTAAACATGATATCAAAATTGGAGATGTTAATGTCAGCTCTTTGCTTTATGCGGATGATGTTATACTTCTAAATAAATCTGCTACAAGTCTGCAAGATTCTCTGACTAAATTGAATAGCTGTTGTAATAGATATGGTATGAAAAGGTCAACAATAAAAAGACAAAGACAATGAAAATAGGCAGAATCATTGAAAACGTCAACTGTGTTGTGAATGGAGAACCTGTGGAACAAGTGAAACATTTCAGCTATTTAGGCACGATTTTTACTGAAGATGGTAAATTAAATATAGAAATAGACAACAGAATCAGCAAAGCTGGTATGGTGGGAAGTCAATTGAATAAATTCATGTGGAATAAGAGAGAAATTAGTCGGAACACTAAATTAGCTGTATACAAGACAGTGTTCAAACCAGTTTTAACTTATGGATCTGAGAGCTGGGTCAGAAGTAAAACACTTGACCAAAGACTAGAGACCACAGATATGAGAGTCCTGAGAAAGATTATAGGCATGAACAGATGGCATCAATGGCAATATCATATTAAAAACGAGGATATTAGGAAAGAACTTGACATTGTCAGCATCCAGGAATGCGTTAGCAGAGCTAATCTCAGGTGGTATGGTCACTTAAACAGAATGGGCGAGGAAAGATTAGCAAAACAAGTGTTCTCTGCCAGGTTGGCAGGAAAACGACCCAGAGGAAGACTAAGATATAGGTGGATTGATACGGTACAAAGTGCCTTAGACGATAGAAATATAAGATCTGATAATGTTGGAGTCTTGACAAGTAACAGACTGATTTGGAGGAAAATTGTAGATAGGAAGTTAGTAATGATGTAATTTTTTTCATGTAATACTATCATATCCTGTACACCCCTTGAGGGTACATGGCAGGAATTTGATGATGATATATATTTTTTTACACTTAGTTGCCTGGATCACTTTTTATTTATTTTCAGTTTAAAATTATGCCTCAAAAATCTCTTGAAAGAGGAAAAGTACATTTGAGAATACAAATCCTTAGAAGCAGAAAGCCATTAACATTAAAAAAAAATAATAATAATAATCAGCTAATGCCTTTTATTCCCTTATAGGTAGTATATATGAGGCCTTTAAACCCTATATAGCTTTTGGAGACTGAATGGGCAGTTCAGTCTCCACCGGTAGCTAATCAAAAATAGCTGGCCTATGTCTATCACTAATTATAGGCAGCACGGATAAAGAGATGGGCAAACAAGCGCTGCTATCTCTGGTACCTAACCCTAATAGGACATGTTACTGTCTGAAATAATGTCAGTTCTGTGATTGATTTAGAACCATGACATTTTTAGTCTTCATGAATCTGGTATGAAATTGATGGAATTTACTCCAAGTTTCAATTATTGTGTTCTTCTGCAATATGCACCATCTTAAAACATACATAAAAAGTTGATATTATATAGAATTAAAACTATTGACATGAAAATGTAACCCCCAATTCATGAAACTGAGTATGTGAGAAATTAGCATTTGATTTATGATGGCTTTCTTAATAATGTTTTCTGGAAATCAGTTAGGTTATAAAGTGGCGGGGGGGGGGTCCTACTGTAATCCTGATTTTTAAATGAACATGCCAGTGTCATTTAAATCGGGAATTGTAAGTGTCCTAGTTCTTTCAAAGGGCAGGACATAGGTCATAACTATGATGCAAAGCAGCTAACTAACCTTCAGCTGATTCCATGTAGAGGTATAAGGAATTTTCTCTGCTCATAATACAGATAAACCAGACTGAAAATACATTCATTAAACTATGACAGGATGAGGCTATGCAGACTCATCCTGTCATAGTTCAAATTAGATTTCCATGAGGCCCAGTTACTTGCTTGGTAAAAGCCATTGAGCTTGAGATGTTAAGGAGAAAATAAGATTCAGAACCTTCCAAGTCTCAGCTGTTACAAGCAGTATTGAATAGTATCTTGAACTGGCCTCTGCACAAGTTCTTGAGAATCTTGCAATCACATCAGTATTCTCTGCTGTTTTGGTAACAGCTGATTGTCATTGAATTGACTAGGTTATTATGAGCACACTTCATCAACTTAGCTGTAGTGAGTTCAGAATTTAAAATTTCCTCGAGTGTTTTTCTTGCAGTTGCATTATTTCCTTTATTGAATTCATAGTTATCATGTGCCAGCCTGATTCACCAAGTGTAACAACTTGATGAATCAGGCTGACACATAACTATGAATTCAAGAAGGGAAATAATACTCATTTTCCAACCAACAGGCTGCAGGTTCAAATCCTTCTGTGGGAATTTTGTGAATGCTGTAAATAGATGAGTTTCATCACTTGATATGCTACTCTCCTACTTATTGGGGGCCTAAAGTGGCTTGAAAGTTCTATGTTTGATCTGCAGATTATATTTTTTTTACAGGATTATGTAAAATATAAACAATTTTAAAAAATAAATTGCTAGCCCACCCACAGCATCATTTACACACAGCTAATGAATGATAGGTTTGCAACATTTCATGAGTAATATTACAAACAGTAATGAGAGATCCAATGAGTTAATGTCATTTCAAAACATGAAGGGGAAAAAATGTAAAACAGATTGGTGAATGATTTTATTGATCTCCTATGCCAGTTTACTTTGGAATGAATTATGATGTATTATTCTCAAACTTACAAGAAGCTAAATGAAATATGAAAATTTTATTAATGAAATTATTTACAGATGTAAATGAAAATGCACGAGGTGCTTAAGGGTCAAAGCTTGTATAACTGAGAGGAGACCTCCACATAGCTTTTAAAAGAATGCAGAGAAAGGACACCAGGACTTCTAACTTAATGTCCAATACCCACCTTTTCATGGTGTACACTGTTAGGTATCTACCTGGATATCAAACAAATGAGGATGGGCTGGAAATTTAGGATTTAGCCGACCAAATTGTATTCTTATTGTCGTAAATCACAATGTAAAATAATGGTACAAAATGACAGAATTTCATGCTGTCTGGGGTGTCTCACTTGGTTTACAAGACCCCATTGTTTTTGTCAGGGAAACAGGCCGAACAGTGAAAAGTCAGCTACTGGAACAAATCCTGAAACACAGCCCAACTCAACATCATCAGAGTTCAAGATCAGTACTGTCAACATAAGAAGCCTGAACGGCAAAGAAATGGAGCTGGCTGAGGAATTGGATAATTACCAAATCGACATAATACGGGTTACTGAAACAAAACAGACAAAAACTGGTGAGACCTTTCTAAGCAGTAAATACAAAATGTTATATTCAGGCAATAACAATCGGGGAACAGAAGGAGTAGCTATAGTATTCAACATCAAATACGAGGCTAATCTTCTTGAATGGCAGGCATGATCAAGTAGAGTGATGTGCAAATATCAGAATGGGGAACTGGACAATGAGACTTATTTGTACCTATGGTCCCACAGAAGGCTCTACTAAGATAGAAGTGGAGGAATTTTTTGAAGCTTTAAAGAAAGCAACTGACAGAATGAAAAAAGAAAAGTTGGTACTTGGTGGAAATCTAAATAGCAGAGTAGGAAGTGATTGTCAGACATACAGAAATATTTTGGGAAAATTTTCAGAAAAAAGCAAATATAATAATAATGGCAAATATCTGTTGAATTTCAGCTCAGGCCATGGACTGGTTATTACTAACACAATGTTCCAATGTAAAAATGTGCACAAAATTCACATGGAGAGAAGCAAAGAATAAGAAAAGTCTCATTTGACTATGTTATTGTTGATAGTGATGTTTTCTCACTGATGCAGGACACTAGAATGTACAGAGGATTTGAAATTGGAAGTGATCACCATTTAGTCTTGAGCAGGATAAAATTATTATTATTATTATTTGACACCTTCAGAGAGTCCTAAGACTCATCAAGGGAGGGCACCTACTCTACAACTCTCCTTCTCCACCACTGAACCTCATGCACAAACCGCCTTATCTACACCAATGGCATTTACTGTCCACCATCACCACTATTATTTTCACAGACATCCATGCCCACGACGGGATTCGAACCTGCAGCCTTTTGGCTGGAGAGCAGACATGCTAACCACTCAGCCAACCAGGCCGGCAAATTGAATTTCATATTGAAAAGAACATATAAGAAAGTTTTAAAGCGAATAAAAGTCGAGCAGCTCTCAGATGTGAACTATAGACTTAAAATATACAAACACTACTCAAGAAACAATGAAAGAGTTTGAGAACAGAAGCCAAACCTTGGAGATTCAGCCAGAGAGGCATGTGTGAGGTTGCAAGGATAGAAAAATCAGAACTCCGTGGTGAACCCAGAAAGTTGAGGCAGTGAAGGAAAAGAAGAGGACATATCAAAAGTTCATGGCAAATAAGTCAGCTTGTGCTCTTAGAGAATACAGAGGCAAATGTAAGAAAACTAAACACTGTACAACTAACTAAACAAAAGTCATGGGAAGACTTTGGTAAGAACATACAAAATAAATATCAGGAAGCATCATGAAAAAATTATGGAGACAACTACCGTGTTAGAGCAAAATTTTAGTTTAATATAAACCAAAATGAACACTCGACGTTTCGACCTTCATATCAAGGCTCATCTGGAGCATACACATATATACAAAGGAACAAGCTGCACAACAATCTACATGGTTTATGAAGTTACTGACCAACCATTACAAAAATTATTGGCCTGACCTCTGGTGAGGGGGGAAAAAAAAAAAAAACCTTTACTACATCAAACCTAGAGTCCTATTATTATCTATTAGGTTACAAAATTAAATTGGGCTGGAGAGCATGTTTTTATATATATATATATATAAACCAAACAAAAACTATGTGACTATATATATAAATTTCAACCAATTGGTATGGAATAGTTTCCAATACAAGCTGAAAATTGCTTAGTCCTAAAGTATGCTGGTAACAAACGAAAAAAAAAAAAAAAGCTTTTTTCGTGATGTATTCTGATCACCGTGTAAGGATGAAAAAAGAAATATCACGAAGGTGGCAGAATATTCTGGAGGCTGTTGATAAAGCTCAGAAATGACGAAAAAGTGTTGTAAAAGGAATTAGAGATCATAAGGGTGAACATGAAAACTGATGAAAAGCTATCCTTTGTGTATGGAGGAATTACTTAGAAAAATTGCAAATTGAAACAAGCAGTAACAGCACAGTGGTAAAAAAAACAACAGACATGCAATCAGGAATACATATCCATACTTGAAGTAGAAAATGCCATCAAAAGCATTGAAATGTGGAAAGGCAGCAGTAATAGATGATATTTGACCAGTAATGCTGAAGCATGGAAGTATAAAAAGCTTGCAATGGCTGCACTACACTGCATAGTTCAGAAGGCTTGGATGGAGGGATGAATTCCAGATGATTGGAGTAGAGCTCTCATAGTACCCATATACAAATAGGAAAATAAAACTGAATCTGAGAATTAGAGGTATTTCCCTAATGAGTGTTCCTGGTATGATTTTTGCATGAGAAACGATTGAGAAGGATTGTGAAAGAGAAGCTTGGTGAAGAACAAGTTGGATTCAGGCCAAATAGAAGCTGTCAGAATCAGATTTTCATACAACAAATAGTTGAGAAATTGTAGGAATATAACAAAGATCTGTATTTAAGTTTTGTAGACCTGTAAAAGGCATGTGACAAGGTGCCAGGGCCAAAGCTATTCAAAAAGCTACAGTTACATGGTGTGAATGGGGCATTATATCAAGCAATATGTAGTTTTTATTTGAGTTGTAAGTCAGCAATTAGAATTGAAGGAAGTACAGGAAGATGGTTTAATGTTAAATCTGGTGTCAGACAAGGATGTATATTATCCCCTCTGTTATTATCTATGTGGACCACATTATGAAAGAATTGGTATTAAACCTGATATTGAAATTGGAGATGTTAATCTCAGCTGTTTACTTTATGCAGATGATGTTATACTATTAAATAAATCCAGTACAAGTCTGCAAGATTCCCTGATTAAATTGAATAACTGTTGTAATAAATTTGATATGAAAATCATCAATAACAAGACAAAGATAATGAACATTGAAAATATTATTATTATTATTTCGGGCGACTCCAGGAGTCCTTAGACTCATCGAGGGAGGCCCTAAACATCATGTCCACACAACTATGCGATTACGTTCTCACAGTATCTATCATACCTTGTCTTGAACTCGTTCACCGTCATAGCACCCACAGCAGACTCTGGCAGCTTATTCCACTCATTTACCACTCTAAAAGTAAAGAACCCAGCTCTAACACCCCTGCTAACCACACTCTTGCCTAGCTTCCATAGGTGTCCCCTAGTTCTCCCACCACCAGTCCTGATCTCAAAAATATCCTCTGAATTAATCCTATAGAATCCCTTTAGCAATTTGAATGTCTCAATCATATCTCCCCTCCTCCGCCTATCAACTAGTTTCTGAAACCCACAAATCTTCAACCTGTTCTCATATGGTTCATTCCATAGACCTGTTATCATCTTAGTCACTCGCCTCTGGATCCTCTCCACCTCCTCCCCATCAAGAAGGAACCGAGGTGACCAAATCTGGGCACAGTAGTCGAGATGAGGTCTTATCAAGGCTCGGTACAGAGGTACAATAACTTGCTTGTCTCTGCTCGTCAAGGTATTTTTCAACAACCAAGTGAGTTGATGAGCTGATTTAGCTACTTTTGCAGTGTGCCCCCTAAACTTCATCTCCCTATCCACCAACACTCCCAAGTACCTGGCCTCATCAATCTCTTGGAGTACAGTTCCACCAATGTGGTATACTGCTGCTAATCTTTTCACTCCAAAATGCATAACCTCACATTTTGTCACATTAAATTGACATCCATTCTCCTTAGCCCAGAACTCCAATCTATCTAAGTCATCCTGCAAGACTTTGACATCTTCTGCATTCACTATTGCCCTACTCAACTTTGCATCATCAGCGAGCAAATGAATTGTTCCACTTAGATCCTTCCCTATATCGTTAATGAACAGATTAAACAGCAGTGGTCCAAGAACAGAACCCTGCGGCACACCACTACTCACAGGCCATCTTTTGGACTCTACTCCTGAATAAACTACTCTTTGATATCTCTCCATCAACCAACCACCTATCCACCTCACCAACCCTATATCCATTCCCATATGTTGTAGTTTACGGATTAGTATTCCATGTGGTATCCTGTCAAACGCCTTTGCCAGGTCCAGCAGTATCACTGTAAACCCATTTCCCTTATCCAGTTCAGCCATCACCTTGTTATAAAACTTGAGCAAGTTACTGAAGCATGATCTACCCTTCACAAAGCCATGCTGTCCCCTGTACAGTATCTCGTTTTCATCAATCCATTCCTGTATTTTTCCCTTGACTACTTTCTCTAAGACCTTGACAACGACTCCTGATATGCTGATCGGTCGGTAATTTGCAACCGTAGTCTTGGATCCTCCTTTATGCAGTGAAACTATTTTCCCTTCTTTCCACACCTTCGGGACTAAGCCAGATCTGAGACTCAGATTAAACAACATGGTCAAGGGCACTGATAATTCTTTAGCCACTTCACGCAAGACCCGTGCCGGTATACCATCCAATCCCACAGATGTGTTCACATTAAGGTTCTGTAATAGACTAGTCACCTCCACTTCATTCATCACTATTCCCGTATAAACTAATGGTTCCTTCATTTTTTCAATGTCACCACCTGGATGATATGCTTTTGCAAAGTGCGTGCTCAGTAACTCCACTATATCGACTGATTCAGTGACCTCCTTACCATCGTCATTCCTTAAAATCATTTTACCGTGTACAGTTTTTTTCTTGCTTGCAGCATATTGAAAGAACTGTTTTGGATTCTCTTTTGCTTGCAAAGCTAGTTTCCTTTCATAATCCCCTTTTGCTTTTTTTACCACACTCGTTACCTTTCTGGCCTGCACTTTATACCGTTCGTGTGCCTGCAGGTCACCCCTTTCTTTAAATTCCCTCCACAGTTGTTTCTTTTTTTGCAGCTCAAGCTTAATGGTGTTATTCATCCATTTAACCCCTACTTGTTTTATTATTCGGACCCTAGGTATACAATCAGCCATTACCTCCTGTAAATGCTCCTTGACCACTTCCCATGCTCTATCGACGTCCAGCCCTTGCAGTTGTACATGCCATGGCACTGATCCAAGCAATCTCCTAAGCTTGTCATACTTGCCAGCACGGTAATTCCACATATACCCTGTCTTAATCGAAAATTCCACACATTTAGCCACCTCCCAGGTCAAGACCTTATGATCACTCTCACCAATAGGTGGCAACATGGTCATATTCATTACAGTCAAATTCTCAGATGCTATTACCAGGTCAAGCACTCTCACACCCCTAGTATTTTCAATTACATGCTGTCTCAGATAGTTATCCCTTAATAATTGAATAAAATCCTTTTCCTTCCTCACATGTGTCCTCTCCTCCTGCTAATCAATGTTACCATAGTTGAAATCCCCCATAATAATTACCCTCCTTCCACTCATTTCATCAATTTCCCTATGCATACTATCTCCACCATCTATTCCATCACCTGGTCTATAGCAGCACCCAACTGTATATTTTATTCTGCCAGTCTCAATCTCACACCAAATAGCCTCAAATGAGCTCCTTTCACTATCCTGCGATACAACTTCAATTCTCCTTGGCTGCAGTTCATCAGCTATCATCAATAATACCCCTCCCCCCATTTTATTCTCTCTGTCCCTCCTAAACACACTATAACCTACACATTCTATCCCACTAACTATATCTTCTTCCGTCAGCCATGTTTTACTAATGCCAATAACCTGTGGCCAGGAAGAGCCAATCAAGGCCAAAAATTCTTCCTTCTTGTTCCTAATACTCCTGGCATTAGTATACCTGAAATGCAGTGATCCCTTAGTCCCACCCCTATATTGATAGGTTATTCTAAATGACCCATTCCCATTTTTTGTCCTTAGTGCTGGCTCGGGTACATTATATACATTCTTACACTCATCTGTCTCACTGATGTATGCATATCCATTCCCCCCCCCCCCCTTGGTAGTTCTAGTTTCCCTGGTTTTGCACATCCATTTTCACTTCATTCAGCAACACTCTTTCCAGTCTCCGCACACAATATCAACTGCATCGTGAATGGAGAACCTATAGAATAAGTAAAACATTTTAGCTATTTAGGCAAATTTTTACTGAAGATGGCAAATTAAATTTGGAAATAAACAACAGAATGAAGAAAGCCAGCATGTTAGGTAGTCAAATCAATAAATTTATATGGAATAAGATAGAATTAGTCAAAACATTAAATTAGCTGTATACAAGACAGTGTGATCTGAGAGCTGGGTTAGAAATAAAACTCTTGACCAGAGACCAAAGATATGAGAGTCCTCAAAAAGATTAGTTGCATGAACAGAGTTCTCTGCCAGGTTGCCAGGAAAAAGACCCAGAGGAAGCCCAAGATGTAGGTGGATTGATACAGTAAAAAGTGCCTTAGAAGACAGAAATAAGATCTGATAATGTTGGAGTCTTGACGGATAACAGATTGATTTGGAGGAAAATTGTTGATAGGAAGTTAGTAATGATGTAAGTTTTTCATGTAGTACTCTAAATATCATGTACACTCCTTGACGGTACATGTCAGGAATTTGATGATGATGAAAATGCAATCTGTTATCTTACTAACATATCATGCAGCATACATTCTGATAAATTGCAGCTTGCTGTTATTTGAACTTTATTGGTCTAGAATATTTAAGCATGTTCTGTTCTGCAGTGACTTCAGATATTTAAGAGTGCTTATGCAATTGCAAAAGTTGTGATCTTATTTTTAAATTCTTTACCTATGTTTCAAGTTGCATGTATGGCTATATAAAAAAGCACTTATAGTGAATTTGAATGTATGCATTTTTCTCTTTCAGCATGTTCGTCATCTTTCAAGGAAGCAGTTCTTGTTAAGGGCTCTTATGCAGAAGTGTAGACAAAAGGCTGGTCTTTCTTATTGAATTAATAAAAATTTCTTTTGTATGAAAAAGGTTCTCAGATGACATATGCTGAAAGTTTGTCATCTTGTATATATGAATGATGTGGACTAGAAAATATTTTCTTCCTGTTCCCGAATCCCGTGATATCACATACTAGTGCCTCTTTTGTTGTAAATGAAGCCTAATTCACAGCAGATCAACTATTGCTTGAATCTTGTGTATAATGCTATTAAAATTTAGGCTAAACATTTTATGTGTTCTGTAATTCCTCCCTCCACACTTCCCAAGACTGAAGGCTTCTGAATAATTTTTAGTTTTAAATAAAGATATACAGTTAAATTTTGCTGTTCAGAAATGCTAATGCAGTGAATAGTGTTAATAAAGATCACTGCTATAATGTAAATAAACAGATGAAACAAGAAAGAATTTTATAATTTATAGTGCCTATTAATTTCACAAATATGGATTGATTAGAATGTTGAGTGACTACCTGATAACTTAAGATATAGATAAATATGTACTGAAGATATATAAAGGGCATTAATGCATTTGAAAACATTTAAAGTATGAATTGCATTTTCTCTAGGCTGTTATCAGGAATTAGGTAATGTTACGTTATAGCTTCAGTTTAACTTAATTGCAGAAATAATTTTGATATTATATAATGGCTATGTCTAATTTTAATGTGCAACTTTTTGCATTTGATTTGCTTTACAGGATGTAGATATCATACATACCACATGTATAATATTACTTCTATTTTGTCGAACTGCATAGTTTTAAATTTTGTGTGAACTTGTAAAATAGATTATATAGAAGGGGAAAAAAAATCCAGTTTTTATGTATTATTTGAAAATTAAATCACTGTCTCCTCAACATATTCATATTTTATTTATAATATCCTTAAAGACCATTTTCAGTTTCATTTAAGCATGAAAATGGAAAATGCAAATGTACACCAAAATTACAGTGCAACACACAAACAGTGGAGAATTTTTAGAGTCTATGTACCATTCCTATTCCATGTGCCACAGATAACACAGTCCAACACAATTTTTGCTGACTTTTATATGAGACTTGTTTTTTGACTAATTTGGGTGCGCCGATTTCAAATATCAAACCTATTTTTCTCTATCACATCAGATTTTTCCTCTATGGCATTTTCTTTTTGCAAATTTGTAAGTTTTTGATAGTTTTAAAGAGGCAGTACTATTTAGAGGATCAAAAAAATCGATTTTTTAATATTTTTTGAAAGTATGTACTTTTAAAAAATCTGTTCCTAACTTTTTATCAAGAAATTCGAAAAATTCCCGAAGATATAGCCTATTATTCAAAGCGGTGTGCAGATCAGAATCGGAGCGCTCGCCGCTCTCGCTTGTTAGTAAACAAATAAATGCGTAAGAACCTGCAACAGCATGTACTGGCACTTTGAATGCGAGAGAGGCCGATAATTAGATACATAATTTAACAATATTCATTAAAAATTACAAGAATATTTATAAAAAAAATAGCAATTTTACTTACACATGAGTTTCAGGGAATAAATTTTTGTTTGTAGCAATTTCTGCTGTCTGTTCTGTTTTGGCAATCCCTTTGAATACTCCAACAGTAGTCAGCCATCATGTGAGAATCCCATCTTCCTTGCTACCGATCTTCCATAGTTTTTAAGTCTTGATGAAATCTATCAAGATGACTGTATAGGAAATGAAGCTTTATGCTCATGTTGCAACCTAGGCGCTGGAAATTTTCAAGCATTGTTTCCACTAGATCTTTGTAATTGCATGCTTTTTTGTTTCCAAGAAAATTATTCGCAACCATCATAAATGAAGTCCAAGCCTCTTTCTCAATTTCATTCATAGAGTTGATGAAATTTGGGGCTCTCATTAAAGTTCTAATTTGCGGTCCATCAAATATTTTTTTTTGATGGACCGCAAATTGATGACTTTAATTTTTTCATAACTAAGTCGTGGAAATTTTTCACATATGTATTGGAAACAGTCACTTTGTAAATCTAAAGCTTTAACATACTGCTTCATAAGACCTAGTTTGATGTGTAGAGGTGGAAAAATGATTTTTTCTCTGTCGATTAAAGGTTGATTTATAACATTCTGTTGTCCAACATTTAAGGATATTCTAAGAGGCCAATGTTTCTGACTCCAGTGTTGGTTTCTAGCTCGACTATCCCAGAAGCATTGAAAACACGGAAACTTTGTATATCCTCTTTGAAAGCCAAGTAAAAAGTTCACCATTTTAAGATCCACACAGATGATCCAGTTATGGTCTGTATATTTTAATAACTTCAGAACTTTTTTAATGTCCTCATATGTTTCCTTTAAGTGGACTGAATAGCCAATAGGAATTGAGCCATATACATTCCCATTGTGTAGTAAGACACACTTGAGACTTCTGCTTGAACTGTTGATAAATAAATGCCACTCATTTGGATGATATTGTACAACTCATTTCAGTTAGTAAACCTGACACATTGTTACAGTAAACAAACCCACACTCGCGTTTAAAATATTGTACAAGATTACTTTCTCTATTACGATAAAAAGTTATCTTCGTATCTTGCTCCAGTAAGTTTTTTTCATTTAATCTTGAAGCTAACAATTCCGATGATTCCTTTTATAGGCCCAAATCTCTTACTAAGTCATTCAATTCTGCTTGAGTAAAACGTTGCGGTCCAGAACTAGAAATAAATTTTCATTGTCTAAATCAACATCCAGGTCTTGCTCCTCAAGAACATGTGGCATATCCCGATCGTGCTCGTTCTCAAGTAAAGGAAGTCCTTTATAAATTAGCACGGCTATTTCATTGGAATGAGCAACTGGCCAAATTGCTGAGTCGAGATTTGGATACACAATTTTTTTCTTATTCTTCTTATTATGACCAGAAGTCTGAACTAAACAAAAATAGCAATCGTCTATGTGATTTTTCGGTTCACGCCAAATCATTGGAATGCCAAAAGCTAATTTTTGGCATTTTCCCTTGCTCCACTGTTGTAAATTTTCTACACATGACTTACACACTTGATTTGGAACCCATGAATTGTCCTGGTCTGCAAGTTTTACGTCAAAGTATGCAAAGTACACTTTCTTAATGAAATCAGTGATATTTGTCCTTTGACTGGGAACAGTAAAGCTGCCACAAATGTAGCAGAAGGAATCTACACTATTGACACATTTTCGAGTAGTAGACATGATGTGTTTTCTTCACTGCCGACTAACATGCAATTAACCAGACAAAGAAAAACAGAGACTTTATTGAAACGTTATAAGCGCTCGTCATACTTTCACGATCGATTAACAATTGACTGGTTTCGATCGTTCTTTGTCCGCTATGACGCATATAGCATTCATTTGTTTTAGGCAGTTGTCATCGCCTACTTTTCATGACCTAAATGTATTAGGTCGGTTATCGGACTCTCTCGCATTCAAAGCGCCAGTACGTGCCATTGCAGGTTCTTATGCGTTTATTCGTTTACTAACAAGCGAGAGTGGTGAGCGCTCAGATTCTGATCTGCGCACCACTTTGAATAATAGGCTATATCTTCGGGAATTTTTCGAATTTTTTCATAAAAAGTTAGGAACAGATTTTTAGAAGTACATACTTTCAGAAAATAATATTAAAAAATCGATTTTTTTGATCCTCTAAATAGTACTGCCTCCTTAAAACTATCAAAAACTTACAAATTTGCAAAAAGAAAATGCCATAGAGGAAAAACCTGACGTGATAGAGAAAAATAGGTTTAATATTTGAAATTAGCGCACCCAAATTAGTAAAAAAAAATAAGTGTCAGATCATAATCAGCAGAAAAAAAATTTTTTTTTTGTTGGCCAGTGTAATTTGTACTGGTATAAAAGCACCTATACGGAGATCACTGTACTGCAGCACAGCAAGAGATATTTAGTGTTTTCCAAAGTAGCCTCGTTCTGGAATTATTTGTGGACAGCAGCAGCCATGCTATAGTATTAGTATACAATTGGCTAATGCATCCATTTTGCCTGACAAAAGTTGAACGACAAGGATAGTACACAAATTGCCCTTAGTCAAGTGAACTGTTAAAGTTATCACCAAGGATTTCAACCTCAAAAAAAAGACTGTATTAATTTTATCAATTCTCATTATCATTTGTGTATCATGACAAGCAGTTGGGCTTCAAAGATGCTGATTTAAAATCCATCAAAATGTTAGCCACTTATTTATCTTAGTTTTAGTTATCTTTTACTGTTTTTTTTTTTTTATTATAATTATTATTTTGTTATCTTATTTGTTGCAATATTCTTTTATACCCTTCAGAAATGATGACCGACCTAGTGCTAGAGAGAGGTACCAGCATCAGGGAACTGTTTACACTTCTCCCTAATACCCACTACTTTGTAAATGTATGTGGAACAAAATTCACCACTCCTCCAGGTACAGATTGGCTTAGTTACATTCACACTTGTAGTAGCTTTTCATTTTCTCTCATCCAAGTTTTTTATGTATATTTACATACAAACATGGCAGTGACACCAATATTTGCAACGGTGCTAAATTATAATTTTTATTCAGCCATAACTATCTAATTTTCTTATAGGCACATAAATTAATTTTGTAACCCATTGCTGAAGACCATTCCACACATTTTTAATCTTAACAGTAAAAAAAATTAACTTTGTATGAAAGAAAAAGCTAAGCTATTTATGGCGATGGAGCAGTCCCTTTGTAATGAGGTTTTAATGAAAGGATATTAATTTACATACCTATGTAAAAAAAAAAAAAAAAAACTTCGAAGGTAAAGATTGTAAAAACTACACACAAGATTTGATCAGAACCGAGACAGTATGCAATTCAAAGTGATGAATGGAAGATAGTGATGACTGAGCAGAAATTATGAATTAGGTATATTATTTCTGGGAAAACTCCCATGTTATGAATTAGTTTGTTGAAAGAACTGAAAAAAAAAAAAAAAAAAAACCTTATATGCATAGTAAGTCAGCAGCAAACATGATGGGTGCTGAAAACTTAGTTAGCCGCATGACTTTTTGTGAATTGTGTTAAGAGTGTGGTTGACTTGAGAGTATTTGGAAATTGGGCTGGTTTGAGAGTACACTGGAGTAATTCATAAGTTTCCTGATCTGTATCCCTAAGGGGTATTCAATTTACTATGACATCACTGAATGATTAAGTTTATATTATTAATCTCCTGTTCACAATTTTCCTCCAAATTAGTCTATTATTTGTAAGCACTCCTATATTGTCATATCTAACATTTCATTCTTCTAAGGCAGTTTTTACTGATTCAATCCACCTAGACCTTGGTCTTCCTCTGGGTCTCTTTCTTACCATCTTGGCAAAAACACCTGTTTTATTAACTCCTTCCTCTCATTCTATTTTAGTGGCCAATACCACCTTAGATTAACTCAGCTGATGCATTCTTGAATGCTAATAACATCAAGTTCCTTTCTAATATCTTCATTTTTAATATGATTCTGCCATCGGTTCACTCCCATAATTTTTCTCAGAACCCTCATCTGTGGTCTCTGGTCTTTGATCAAGTCCCTTATTTCTAACCTAACTCTCAAATCCATAACTTAAACTGGTTTGAACACAGTCTTGTATAGTGCTAGTTTGGTGTTTTGGCTAATTTCTCCCTTGTTCCATATAAATTTATTCAGCTGGCTACCCATCATACCAGCTTCTTATTTTGTTGTCTATTTCCAGATTTAATTTAATTTGTGTTAGTTCTGCCATCTTCTACAAATTATGCCTGAATAGCTGAAATATTTTACTTGTTCTATAGGATCACATTCAGAATACAGCTGAAGTTTTCTATGTTCCTGCCTATTTTCATAGTTTTGGTCTTTTTATTGCTGATTTTTACAACTATTATTCGATTTTGTTAGAGAATTCTGGAAACTTTGCACTAGATGTGTTTTGGAATACACCTGCATAAAGCAAACAGCTAAGTTTGACATCTCTAATTCTAATATCAGGCCTGATGCCACTTTCTTTCATAATGTGATCCATATAGATTATGAATAAGAGTGGAGATAATATGCATCCTTGTCTTACCCCTGATTTTACATCAAACCATCTTCCTGTATTAACTTCAATTCTGACTGCTAACTGACAACTTAAATATAGACTATGGATTGCTCTGTATAATGATCCATTGGCCCCATATAATTGTAGTGTTTTGAAAAGCTTTTCTCTGGGCACCTTGTATGTCTTTTTCAGATCTGATCTTGTCAACCTCTATTTGGCCTGAACAATGCTTGTTCTTCTCCAAGTTTCTCTTCCACACCCTTTCCCAACCTCTTTTCAAGTATTCTTGCATAAATCTTACCTGGAACACTCAATAGAGAAATTCCTCTGTAATTCTCACATTCAGCTTTATTCCTTTTTATATATATATATAGATAGATGGGTAGTATGTGAGCTTTACTCTAATCACTGGGAATTTGACCTTCTGTCCAGGCCCTGTGAATTATGCAGTGTAGACACTGCAAAACTTTTATACCTCCATACTTAAGCATTTCTGGTCAAATATCATCTACTCCAGCTGCCTTTCCACATTTCAAGTTTTGGACGGCTTTTTCTACTTCAAGTCGATATGTACTGCTCTTTGCATTGCACTTGAAAATTTTCTAGTATGGTTCTGTCACTGCTTGGTTCATTTAAGTCTTTCAAAGTAATTACTCCAGACATCTAGGATATTCTTATCTTCAGTTTTCATGTCACCTTTATCATCTTTGATTTCTTTTACAGTACTCTTTCCTTCATTTCTAAGCTTCTTCAATAGTCTCCAGAACAGTTTGTACCTTCCTGATATTTATTTTCCATAATCTTACCAAAATCTCCCCATGACCTTTGTTTAGCTACTTTTAGACCTAACTTAGCTCACTTACATTTTTCTCTGTATTCTTTTTAAGGCATCTGCTGACTTATATGCTAGAAATGTTTTGTATGCTTCCTTCTTTTCCCAGACTGCTATGTTAATTTCTTGTGTCCACCATGGTCTTTTTATTTTTCTATCCTTGCATACAACTTCACCACATATCTCCCTAGGTTAATCAATTAATGTCTTCTTCAGAGTTTGCCACTGAGACTCCAATGTTTGGTTCTTGTTTTCAAACTGCTGCAAATTTTCTTTAATAATGTTTGCATAGTTGAGTCTACAATTTGCCTATAAAAGCTGCTCAGCTTTAATTATTTTTAAACTTTCTTACATACTGTTCTTTTCAATGTGATATTCATTTTTATCCCGCTTAGTACTAATTAATAGTCACTTCCAATTTCAAATTCTGTGTACATTCTTGTATCCTAAATCAGCTTTATGCTATCACTATCAACAATGATGTAGTCAATGAGGCTTTCTTATTTCTTGTGTCTTCTCTCCATGTCAACTTGTGCATATATCTTCATGTTGAAACATGGTGTTAGTAATGATGACTAGTCTGTATCTTGAGCATAAGTCAGCAAATACCTACCATTATTATTAACTTTGCCCTTTTCTCCATTTCCCAAAATATTCCTATATGCCTGCTGAGATTCATTTCCTACTCTGCTGTTCAGGTCTCCAACAAGAACCACTTTTTCCATTTTCTTTAGCTGCCTGTTCCAATGACTCTTCTTCTTCCTTAGAAGAACCTTCTGTGGGACAATAGGCACAAATAGTTTCATTGTCCATTTCCCCATTTGGAAGTTGTCCATATAATTCTACTTGGAACTGCTTTCCAATCAAATAGTTTATCTTCATGTTCGGTGTTGGATGCTATTGCTACTCCTTCCTTTTCTTGATCATTATTGCCTGAAAATAGCATCTTATTCTTTATTATTTAGTAATATCTCACCTGTTTTTGTCTTCTGTCTCAGTAATGCCCAATTATGTCCATGTGGTACTTTTCCAATTCTTCTGCAAGTTCGACTTCCTTTCCATTAATGTTCCTTATATTAATGGTTCCTATCTTCAGTTCTTCTGATATTGAGTTTATTCTTCTTCTTTTGAATATTGAGTTGGAACTTGTACATGGGGATAATTTATTTTGTTTAATTGCATGAGAAGGACAGTAAATGGGATCTTTTTGTGTTCATAACACATTGGCACAAATTTACATTGTGACAAAAGGACTTTATCACTTTCCAGTCACACTAGTTTGTAAATCTGAAAAATCATCATCATCGTCATCATGCATATCAAGGATTTAGGCCTAGCATGGCCTGTTCCGGCCTTAGAAGTCATCGTTTAAGAGGACGTCCTGGTTTTCTTTTTCCTAATGGCTTGTTTTGGTAATCTTTTGGTTTTCGTTCTTTGAACATGTTCCTTCCATTTATGTTTATATTTTTTAATTTTTTCTATTACTGGTTCTTGTTTTAATTCTTTCATAATTTCTTTTGTGATCAAATAGAGTATACTTTGCAGTTTTTCTCATAAACTTCATTTCTGCTGTTGTTAATCTTTGTTTGTCTTTTTATTTTATTGTCCAGATTAAGCTTCCATACATTAAGACTGGTAGGGCTTATGCATTGTATACTTTTAGTCTGGTTTGTTTTTGAACTAGGTTTAGTTTAAATATAGAGTTAATTACACCTGTTATTTTTAAATATTTTGCAATTTTTACATTTATATCTTTTTCATTTTCATATGTGATCGTACATCCTAGATAGTTAAATGAATTCACCTGTTCTAAGATCTTGTTATCTATTACTATTTTAGTTCTTGCTGGATCTTGTCCTTTAAAGGCCATAGTTTTTGATTTTTCTGTTGATATTATCATACCATAATCTTTGGATATCTCATTTAGATCTAAAATAGCTTTCTGTAGTTTATCTTCAGAATTTGTAATTATTATTTGGTCGTCGGCAAAGAGGAGAGTGTTTATGTTTACTGTAGGAGAAAGTTTAATTCCTTGATGTAAATTTTTATTCCATTTTATTATTATTTCATTTAAGTAGATATTAAAATATAGTTTAAACATAGATATTAAAACAGTAGATATCAAACCTTGGAGATTCAGTGGCAAACTTTGAAGAAAACATTGATTGATTCTGCCAGAGAGGCATGTGGTGAGGTTGTGTGCAAGGATAAAAAAAAATCAGAACTCCCTGGTGGACACAGGAAGTTAAAGAGGCAGTGAAGGAAAAGAAGAAAGCATATCAAAAGTTCCTGGCAAATAAGTCAGCTTTTACTCTTACAGAATACAGAGACAAATGTAAGAAAGCTAAACAGTGTGTAAAACTAGCTAAACAAAAGTCATGGGAGGACTTTGGCAAGAATATAGAAAATAAATATCAAGAAGGTGGCAAAATATTCTGGAGGTTGTTGAAGAAGCTCAGAAATGGAAGAAAGAGTGCTGTAAAAGGAGTTAGAGATGATAAAGGTGACATGAAAACAGGAGAAAAAGATATCCTTGAAGTATGGAGTAATTACTTTGAAAAACTGCTAAATGAAACAAGCAGTGATAACACAGTGATAAAAAATACTCAACAAGCAAACAGTCAGGAATACATATCCATACTTGAAGTAGAAAAAGCTATCAAAGGCTTGAAATGTGGAAAGGTAGCAGGAGATGATATTCGACCAGAAATGCTGAAGTACGGTGGTATAAAAGTCGTACAGTGGCTGCACTGCATAGTTCAGAAGGTGTGGTCAGAGAGAGATGAATTCTCGATGATTGGAGTAGAGCTCTCATAGTACCCATATATAAAAAGGGAAATAAAACTGAATTTGAGAATTACAGAGGTATTTCTCTACTGAGTGTTCCTGATAAGATTTATGCTAGTATACTTGAGAAACGGTTGAGAAGAATTGTGGAAGAAAAGCTTGGTGAAGAGCAAGCTGAATTCAGGCCATATAGAGGCTGTCAGGATCAGATCTTCACTTTACGACAAATAGTTGAGAAAGCATGGGAATACAACAAAGATCTGTATTTAAGTTTTGTCGATTTGAAAAACGCATATGATAAGGTGCTAAGAGAGAAGCTATTCAATACGCTGCAGTTATATGGTGTCAAAGGGGCATTATATCAAGCAATACTTAGTCTTTATTTGAGTTGTAAATCAGCAGTTAGGATTGTAGGAAGTACAGGAAGATGGTTTAATGTTAAATCTGGTGTGAGACAAGGATGTACATTATCCCCTCTGTTATTCATTATCTATATGGATCACATTATGAAGGAAAGTGGTATTAAACCTGATATCAAAATTGGAGACGTTAATGTCAGCTCTTTGCTTTATGCAGACAATGTTATACTTCTAAATAAATCTGCTACAATTCTGCAAGATTCCCTGACTAAATTGAATAACCGTTGTAATAGATATGGTATGAAGGTCAGAAATAAAAAAGACAATGAAAATAGGCAGAATCATTGAAAATGTCAACTGTGTTGTGAATGGAGAACCTGTGGAACAAGTAAAACATTTCAGCTACTTAGGCACGATTTTTACCGAAGATGGTAAATTAAATATAGAAATAGACAACAGAATCAGCAAAGCTGGTATGGTGGGAAGTCAATTGAATAAATTCATATGGAATAAGAGAGAAATTAGTCGGATCACTAAATTAGCTGTATACAAGACAGTGTTCAAACCAGTTTTAACTTATGGATCTGAGAGCTGGGTCAGAAGTAAAACACTTGACCAAAGACTAGAGACCACAGATATGAGAGTCCTGAGAAAGATTATAGCATGAACAGATGGCATCAATGGCAATATCATATTAAAAACGAGGATATTAGGAAAGAACTTGACATTGTCAGCATCCAGGAATGCGTTAGCAGAGCTAATCTCAGGTGGTATGGTCACTTAAATAGAATGGGAGAGGAAAGATTAGCAAAACAAGTGTTCTCTGCCAGGTTGGCAGGAAAACGACCCAGAGGAAGACCAAGATATAGGTGGATTGATATGGTACAAAGTGCTTTAGATGATAGAAATATAAGATCTGATAATGTTGGAATCTTGACAAGTAACAGACTGATTTGGATAAAAATTGTAGATAGGAAGTTAGTAACGATGTAATTTTTTCATGTAGTACTGTCATATCCTGTACACCCCTTGAGGGTATATGGCAGGAATTTGATGATGATGAGTAGATATTAAAAAGAGCTGCTGAGAGGGGACAGCAACTCTTTTTAATATCTACTTAAATGAAAATTTAAGTAGATATTACAATATTACTGTCCCCCTTGGTTTATCTCTCTTGCATATGATAGCTCATGATTTAATCTTATTTGTATTTGATTATTTTCATATATACTTGTGACAGCTTTTAGGATATTATTTGGTATTTGTCTTTCTTTTAATGTTTCTTTTAACTTTGTCAAATGCTTTTTCAAAGTCAATAAATGCAATATGTGTTTCTAAATTGTATTCTCTTCTTTTCTCTATTATTAATTTTAGGCAAAATCTAGGTCTATACATGATCGTCCTTTTCTAAACCATTCTGCACTTCTAAAATAAAGTTTTCGGAATATTTCATTAGTTTGTTATTTAAGATTCTGCTATATATTTTGTAACAGGAATTTAGTATACTGATACCTCTATAGTTTTTAGGGTCATCTCTATTACTTTTTTTAAAGATAGGAATCACAATTGCTTTTTTCCATGCTATTGGAGGGATACCAGTTGAATAAATTTTATTTAAAAATAAGAGTCTTTCTTTGAATCTAGTTCCTGCATATTTATATAGTTCTGAACCTAGTTTATCTTCTCCAGGTGATTTTCCGTTTCTTGTTTCTTTCAGGCTGATTTCTAATTCTTCTTTAGTTATTTCCTTTTCATTTTTAATTGTTTGCCAATTGTCTTTTTTAAAATATTTGTCTGTCCACAATTCTGTGTAGTAATTTAGAAATTCTAATTTCAATTCAGTGTTTAATTTTGTTTTCTTTGGTATCTGCATTTAAGTGTTTCAAAATTTTATATACATTGGATCTTATTTTATATAAATCATGTTCTAAATTAGAAATAAATTTGTTCCATGATTCTCTGTCTTTTTCTGACTTCTCTTTTAGCTATGGCTCTTATTCTTTTATATTCTATTTCATCTTCTAATCTTTTACTGCTTAACCATTTGTGATAGGCTTCTTTTTGATTATTTGTTTGATTTTATCATCCCAGATCTTGTTTTTTACTTTTATTGAATTTTTTGGTCTTTCCTAAGCTTTCATTTGCTGCTGCATTTAGTATTGTTTTTATATTAAGCCATTCTATTTCTTCATTTTGTTTTATTTTGTCTAGATATTGGTTAATTCTTTGTTCATATAGTCATTGTACATTTCTGTCATTCAATAGTCTAGATTTATAAACAAATGTTTCAATTTTTCTTTCTGTTCTTGTTACTTGTAGCCATTTAGGTGGTAATCTTAATTTTATTTTAACAAGGAAGTGGTCACTGTCTATTTCATATCCTCTGTGAACTCTAACATGTAGTGAAAATTTTGATGTCTTTTCATTTAGTATAAAGTAATCTAATATTGATTTCCATCCTCTTGCTGCCCAAGTATATTTATGTATGTCTTTATGTTTATAGAAGGAATTCATTATTTTTAGGTTATTATAAACTACAAAGTCGATCAATTTTTTATCATTCCTGTTTAGAGTATGTTCTCCATGTATTCCTATATTATTATTAATTTTTGTGTTTCCAATTCTTGCATTTAAGTCTCCTGCTAAACTTATGTAATCATTTTTATTTATTTTATTATACATGTTTTGTAGCTGATTATAAAAATCAATATTATCTTGTTCTCTTCCCTCTTCTGGGGCATATAAACCAATTATTGTTAAATAGCCTCTATCTATTTTTATTCTAGCTTCTATTATTCTTTCATTCCATAATTTATCATGTTTTAATTGTTTTGAAAGGGAGTTATGAATCCAAATCATGACTCCTGCTTGTGCTCTTTGGTCTCTGTCAACTCCACTGCATATCACATTAAAATTTTCAGTTCTCATGGTTCCTTTTAATTTCTTTTTTGTTTCAGTTATTACTGCTATTTAAAATTTCTTTCATTTAATAATTGGTCTAATTCTATTTCTTTATATGCTATTCCTCTTACATTCCAGTTTGCTATGTGTGTTATATTTTGTTTCCATTTTTGTTTTACCTTTTCCATTCCAGGGTTGTTTCCTATAGATTCAATCCGATTATCTTTTTCTGTCAGCTTACTAGTAGAATTATGTTCTCCATGTCAGGGGACTAGCCTGACGATGGAATAGTTCAGTAGTATGGCTGCTACCTTAAGGCTTCTGAACTAACCTTCTTCCGAATTTAAACCCATAGGAGGAATAGGGTATATTGAAGGGGGAAAGAGTAGATTATAGAAGAATTACAGTAAGGTTTATAGAGAGGGCATAGTTGTACGGCTAGAAATGAAAAGACCCCATGGCCCTCGAGTACTCTAATAGCACAGGGGGTCATAAAATAAGAAGAGTTGGCTAATAAGGCCTTATAGGAAAGATTAAAGTAAGTGGATCTTCCTCAAAGTAGTGGAAGGAGAGGAGATAGATCCAGCTAGGGGTCCATGGGAGTGCCGCTTCCCTTACAATCAAGATGATTGGCCCTGTTTGTCCACAAGTCCTTATTCAGTATATTCGGACCATCCCACCATATACACACGCACGCATGCGCGCGCACACACACATGGTGGGCTCCCCTATCCACCACCCAGGGGAGACACTCTCTAGGGGTTATAGGGTCCCCTGAGAGAAATCTGAAAAATAAAAGGAACAAGACTTTAAAGTAATATGTGATGTTGTTTTATGTCAAAACTAGCACACACAAACTACTCTATATATAGGAAAATCGATAGCCCCCCCAGTGTGTTTCCACTGCAAAAATATACAAGGCAGTAATGTTTTCATATTACCACAGCAAGATTGCCTAGATCAGCGTTTCTCAACTTTTCTAAGCCCAAGGACCGGTAAAATGCCTAAAACAATTCTGCGGACCGCTAAGTTATAAAGGCGTAGCTGGGGGGGTGGAGAGATCGGCACCTTTTTTTGGCGTTTATGAAATCTTGCCTTACTGTCTACATTTCATATTTCTTAAATAGCAGAATTTTAAGACTGAAAGTCCAAATCCTCCGTGCTTCGTTGAGAGTTGAAGAAATTCCTTTTTAACTTCTTGGTATTGGCTAGACCAAAAAAATTGCAGAGGTTTATTATATAATTGTTTTTCTTCTGCTTCTGTGATGTCTGTAATATTATGTGCAACTGAGCAGGAAAGATTATGGTTTTGAGTACTAAGGCTTTAGAAGAAAAGGAGAGCGGCCCTATTTTCCAGTCTTCTAATGTTTCCAAGTTCTTGTATATAAATTCTTGGACTGGTAATATTGGGTAAGTGGAGAAGGGAATTCCAAGTATAATGAGGGGTTCTCTCTTTGGGGTTAGTCCAAAAGGAATGCTTCCAGGATTCCACTTTCCATAAACTTTTAATTTTGTTTTGTCTGCATTAATAATCAATCCGCTGCTTTTGCTGAATTTTTCCAAAATACCCCCCAAAAAAAAAAAAAATATATATATATATATGGAATCATTATCCTTCAAAGTTCCGACATATAAAACCTTACTTTCCTTTTTAGTTGAAGGAACTGTTATTCCTCACACAGCATGTGAATTGTTGACTTGCTGTAAGAAAGGTTCAAGAACCAATGCAAAGAGCAGTGGACTGAGAGGGCAACCTTGTTTGACTCCTTTTTGAATTTTTACTGGGTCTGACAGGAACCCATTAACTAGGAGGCAGGTGGTTGAATTGGAATAGGCTCCTCTGATACTGGAAGAGAGAGGTATGAGACTGAGTAGAAGTAAGACAGAGTACATGTGCCAATTTGCTGAAGGATGTGGAATAGAAAGGGATGCCGGACATTATCAAATGCTTGAGTAAGGTCTACTGATAGCACTGCCATCGACTGCTTTTTCGTGTTAACTAAGTGGATTAGATGACGTAGCAGAAATAGATTAAATTCTACTGCTCGACCTGGTACTCCATACACCTGCGTGCATTTAATTATATATTTCATTCCCACTTTGAGCCTGTTATTGATAATGCAGAAAAATATCTTGTAGTCAGTATTAGATAGAGAAATAGGTCTCCAGCTGCTGATTAAGGTGTGATCTCTATTAGGTTTAGGAATGAGGACAGTATGCCTTGTTACAAATTCACTTGGTGTGTGTCCTGATGAGAGAAAGGAATTTAAATAGCGTAACTAGAATGGGAAGAATAAAACCCAGGTCTCACGATAAAGTTAAATCCCTAGACCATCAGGCCCTGGGGATTTTCTTGTCTGGCATTCTTTATAGGCTGTGGCAACTCAGATGCTGTAATGGGGCTATCAAGCCCATCTTGGATATGAACAGGAAGCCATTAATGTTCCAAGAGGTATAACTTCCAACAGTACTATTGTCTTCAGATTTTTGTAGTGTTTTTGAAAGGAGTCAAGGATGTCTTTAGTGGTGGACATGTCTTCGCCATCAACACAGATTTGAGCGATAGTCCTTTCTTTGCAAAATTTTGTAAATTGTCTATTGAAGAATGCAGCTGAGATCTCTTTAGTGGGAGCCAGACCTAGGAGAAATACCAAGGTCCTTATATAAGGACTGGCTTAAATGGGCAAAGCAAGATTGCTTTCCATATTAAGCCAGTCCTTATAAGGACCTTGGTATCTCTCCCAGGTCTGGCTCCCACTGAAGAGATCTCAGCTGCATTCTTCAATAGACAATTTACAAAATTTTGCAAAGAAAGGACTATCGCTCAAATCTGTGTTGATGGCGAAGACATGTCCACCACTAAAGACATCCTTGACTCCTTTCAAAAACACTACAAAAATCTGTTTGAAGACAATAGTACTGTTGGAAGTTAAAACTTCCAAGTCTGTAGAGGACAGTGTAAGGATAAGGTGTTAATGAGCTATAAAGCTCTGATCATGGCAAGAGGGTAATAGCAATAGCCGAGCCTCAGTTAGAACTTCATTGGCTACAGCATTGCCATCCATTACCCTCCCTGGGTAATGGATGGCAATACCAATTTTAGTCGCCTCGTACGACATGCATTAGCTACATTGGTGCTATTCTTATCCCGGCAACCACACAGGGAGATATAGTTCGCCCACCGTTTTCAGGTCTCTCCTTGGAATTTTACCAAGAATAATCGATTCATGCTAAGGGGAGAAAGAAATGAAGGATGTACGAATTGGTCGCCAACATGCGAAATCACGCTTTCTTGTCTGTCGCTGTACTAGTAGTACTAGCTTGATTTTTGTTGTCGCTTTTTTGCATTATTTTTTTATAATTAATTTGTATGATGGATCCCGTACAGTCAACAAGTTCTATCGTTAAACGTTTCAGTAGCTCTTGCTAAAGAGTATTGAATAATGTGCTGACATTCTGCGAAAACGAATCGTCAGAAGGCCGTGTCCTTGTTCCCCTTTCTCAAGTCATAAAACGTGCAAGTGCAATTGCGGGCGTATCAGGGTCGACTGTTAAAAGACTAGCAGTCTGTTAAATTATTTTAACTGTTAAAAGAAATTTAAATCTCCTAAAAAAAAAGCGCCAGAGAAAGAAAACCATCGAAACCGTAGCTTTGAATGATTTTGATGTAGACGTTATAAGAACTATTCACGAATTTTACGTAGTCGAGAAAAGAGAGACAACTGTTCCAAAATTGATTCCTGTGCCTAAAGAAAAAATTAATTTTTTTTGGAAAAGAGAAACTTTAAGGAAAATACTTCATGAAATCGGATTTTGTTTTAAAAAGTCCCAGAATAAAAGGAAACTTATCATGGAGCGAAGTGACATTGTTTTATCTAGAACGCAGTATTTGAGAGCAATAAGACGTTTCAAGGAGGAGAAAAGACCGATTGTATATCTAGATTTAACTTGGATTGATAGTAATATAACTTATGGAAAATGTTGGCAGTCTGAAGAAGACTCTGAAGATTAAAAGGATTTGACAATGGTATTTTTTTTGCATGGGTTTGTTAAAAGAGTCACAAGTCATAAATAATTAATCGGTTTAGGACATTAAAGTGTCTCAGTTCTCTCAACTGTAAGTTTAGAATATCTAAGTTCATTTGAAAAAAATTGTGTTTTTCTGTATAATTATTTTTATTTTATAGAAAACTTTCTTAAAAATAAACTTAGTTAAATTTTTGTTTTATGCTATACCTTTTTTAATTTTGTTAATACTCTATGTACATTTTTCCAACTGTTATACAAGCAAAATAGTTACACTTTGAAAACTACAATGTTCGTAAAAGAAAAGCTAAATTTTCTGATCTGTAATAATAAACAAACTCATTCCAGAAGACAGATTGATTACCCTATTATCGGAATGGATTCTCCTTTTTCTGACATGCGCAGAAGTGTAGAGGGATCTCTAATCGGTGTGCGGACTATACCAATCCTTATGAGGACTGGCTTAAAGGGACGAAGCAAGAATGCTTTCATCCTCCCCGTTATCTGTAGAGGACAGTGTAGGGATAAGGTGTTATTGAGCTATTAAAGCTCTGATCATGGAGGAGGGTAACAGCAATAGCCAAGTCTCAGAACTTCATTGGCTACAGCATTGCCATCCATTACCCTCCAAGGGTATTAATCACTGCCGCGAACTATACCAAGGTTGAATTCAGAAGGCATATATATCTCATATACAAGTAGACAAAAGGTACTTGACCTTCTTAATAAAAATCTCTCGATGAGAGAAAGATGTAGAAAGTTTTTTTTTTTTTTTAACCTTGAGTGTATTATACGTTAAAGATACCAAGAAATTTTATATACTTGGTTTTAATCCTTTTCCCAAGTAAACAAAGCAAAATTGTGTGCGTGAAATATATTCACGTCTGTATATATGTGAAGTCATCAGCCTCTATATACAAGTAGCTCATATATATATATATATATAAGTTTTATATAATTACTTGGTAACCCTAATATATATATATATATATATATATATATATATATATGGGAATATATATATGGGAATAAATTTTTAACTTGGGTATATTGTATATTAGGATAACCAAGCAATTTTATATGCTTGGTTATTTTAGCACCTAATCCCAAGTATGCAAACAATTAAGTTTGCGCCTGAAACAAAGTTCAAGTCTAAAGATGGTACAACACCAGGGCAACTCATTGTAAAGGTGGGTAAAGCTTTGATCACTATTCTTAGTATTTTCCCATAATGTAAAGCACATCTCACTAGAAGATGTATACTGCAATGCATTATGGGTGGGGTCACTACTCAGACCGGTTTCAACCTTTTTTGAGGTCTCCTCAGTGAGTAGCTAGACCCTAAATACCAAGGTTTTAGTAATACAAAGCCTTATCAACTTTACCTATATAAGTTGCAACAAGGTGTATTAAGTTTTAATAAAAATCTCTGGAGGAGATATTGATGGGAATAAATTTTTATTCCCATCAATTAGGTGCTAAAATAACCAAGCATATAAAATTGCTTGGTTATCCTAATATACAATATACCCAAGTTAAAAATTTATTCCCATCAATATCTCCTCCAGAGATTTTTATTAAAACTTAATACACCTTGTTGCAACTTATATAGGTAAAGTTGATAAGGCTTTGTATTACTAAAACCTTGGTATTTAGGGTCTAGCTACTCACTGAGGAGACCTCAAAAAAGGTTGAAACCGGTCTGAGTAGTGACCCCACCCATAATGCATTGCAGTATACATCTTCTAGTGAGATGTGCTTTACATTATGGGAAAATACTAAGAATAGTGATCAAAGCTTTACCCACCTTTACAATGAGTTGCCCTGGTGTTGTACCATCTTTAGACTTGAACTTTGTTTCAGGCGCAAACTTAATTGTTTGCATACTTGGGATTAGGTGCTAAAATAACCAAGCATATAAAATTGCTTGGTTATCCTAATATAATATATATATATATATATATATATAAATTCTTAAGTAGTTTTTTTTTTTTTTTATGTAGAGAGAGTAAGATTTTAAAAGAGGTAAAGGTAGTGCCACTCAGTAAGGAACATTTTTCTTTAATGCTTGCAATATCCCTTGACGACTAAGAAAAAAAAAAATCCGCAAAGAAAGAAAAGAACAAGTGAAAGACGGCGAACATAACAAACACTCTGAAAAAAAAATCCTCGGTTCCCTTGTAGACTGAGGAAACTTTCTAAGAGCTTTTTTGTATGAAAGTTAGTCTCATGAATGTAGTAGGGTGATTTTTTTCTCTCCTGCAAACTTGGGTTGATTCTTCCACAAAACAACCAAACATGACTTGGAACACACATTTTATGGGTGGAAAATTGGATGAATTGCATAACATAGCGTGGTGTTATGTGGAGTAGCTTCCTGGGACCTCACGGAAATAACATAACTGACACTGATTTAATAAAAAAAATTCATCTCTTCAGCAAACGGTTCTTGCAATGAAAACCGCATAACTTGGGCAGGAATTCAATTTATATTTATATAGTCTACGATCCTCATAATCAAATAGGTAATGTGGCCAAAATTTGGTTGTTGTAGATCCAATTTGTATACTGGACGGACAAGTCTTCTTCGATCCATCCGTTCCTTGGAAGTTACGGCGAATTAACACAAAACCATTACTCCACTCTTCTGCTGCATCATCTAAAGGCAAATATTCATTTACACCTTAGATCTGTGTGTTCCCGGGTACGGTTTGCCTGTTTTACGGCACGAAAAACTAGTTTCCTGGTGAAAACTCTCCACCCGTATGAGACAGCCTAACTCACCGTTTGAACTGAAAAGACCTCGTCACTAATGGAATTCGAAACACGAGTCTTCGTAACCAAAGGGTTCGTAACAAAGGAGAAGCTTCAGACCTGACAAGTAGAGTCTTACAAATAGCTCTTTCGGGCTTCTAATTCAACAGGATTCCTGGAAAGAGTAAAGCTGACTCCTCTCATATATTTCCACTAAAATCCGAAAGTAGCTTTTCGTTTTGTCCTTTAAGGCTGATCTTTAAATATTGCCTGGTCATCGGACGAGAAATTCGTATAATATTTGACGTCTCCTTTAATTTTATACTTTTTATCTTATATAAACAAACCGATTATATAACATGGAAATTCCAAAGTTATCACACTAATTAACTTAGAAAATGCACTTTTATTTTTCTTTCCCATCTCACTGAAAATCAGTTCGCCACTCTTAGGATTTCTTCGTTAAACAATCTGAAGAATACGTGATTTAGATATTATAGATTTGTTTCCACAACCCTAGTTGCCTGAGCGTAATCTTTCCCAGGCTGAGGTGTGATGGAGAAATATCTTAAACATCATTTGCAACCATCCCCACTTCGTGCGGAGCCCTTTTAATGTAAAGTAATGTGGTAATGAGCGGGGACCAGAGACAGTGAGAAATATGCACACTTATTAGCAGTGTCAATCGAAAGCATTCAGCCACGGATGATTGCACTTACAGGTCACAGTGCGTATCCTTCCTGCCTGTGAGCCAGATGACCTTGAAGTTTACTACAGGAAACGGAGTTAAAAGTTCTTCTCATCTGGCAATTTCGGGTGCGTTACGAACACGGAATTGATTTGGCGTGCGTGGAAGAAAGTGCTAAATCAGTTGGAAGACAGCGGATCCTATCAGCGAGTTGTTTCCTTCATTAAAAAAATATAATAAATAAAATAAACACTCAGTGCGCCATTTCCAAATTCCATCCTCCATATTTACAGTCGACAGAGAAGCGAACATCGTTCAACATTAGGATTGTAATTCCAAAATGATAAAAGGTTTGAGGCGAGGGAGGGAGGGAGGAAACACCCCACCTGGAAGTCCTATCCTCTATTCGGCACTGAAAGTCGTAAAAATTTTGAAGATTAGCTAAGTCTGCGATTTGCTTAAAGAAATTTACTGAGCTCGACGCAGTTTACGATTAAACAATAACATTGACACTAGCAAAGGACGCGCGCACTGCCAAGGATACCTTTTGTGACTAGTTTTGTAAGGAAAGAGTCAAGGGCAACCGTTGATTTACAGCTGCCGTCTGTGACCAAGTTTAGTGGTTAACCTTGGCTGACAGTAGCCTTAGAATAACGTTAGAGATCCAGTTCTGTTACGAAAGACACAGATTCCTTTTACGACCCATCCGGAAAGCATCGACTCTATACAGACGTAGCCAAAAAACTTTACCATTTCAACAACAACTCTAAAATAACAGGAAAAATTCGACAAATGATTGTTCATGGTGTGATCCATCATCAAGTGCATATGACCATTGTTTTGGCACCGATTATCTTGTTTGAGCTTTCGTGCCAGAGTTATTAGATAAGTTTGAAGCTGTGACGTGTAAAATTTTATATTTTATGCCTAATGAACGAGTGCGCCGCTATCTAACAGGGGTGGAAAATGATCTAACGAGCTTCGACTTCCCTTGCAAATTGACACCATTCATTTCTTAATGACAATGAGGATAACTTGCGTATCGTATCATTTCCGGCCGCTTCAAATGACTTAATGGGAATTTATCTCCACTGTCAAGTAGGGGACTCTGTGTCACCCCCCCCCCCCACACACACACACACGATCACGAAAACTGGCTTATCCGTACAAGCACTTTTCGAGAAAAGAATTGGTTAAAATCAGCCATTTATAGATTTATTTTGTTGTAGGTCAGAATAATTTTTACATTGCTTGTTTAGGTGGAGCAATGGTCCTGACATATTTAATCCATAGTAAATTACACTTGACCTTGACAGGAAATTATATTTCTTTTTTCTCTTTATCCAAGCGTGAGAAAACGTCAAGTATGCTCGCAAGTACGTCGACTTTACTTCGAATCAATTGATTTTCTAACCTAGCAACAAAAAAAAAAAAAAAGAAAAGCCAACTGGCTAGAAAACGCGATTGACAGACATTACCAGGCAGAATACACTTGCCTCAAAGCTTGAGGTGCTTTGGCCATAATTCAAAAATAATCAACTTGAAAGAGCTTTTCAGGAGGAACTACATAATAAGTAGGCAGCGCCGTGGGTGGGCTAAGGATTTGGTTTTCATTTATATATATATATTTTTTTTTTTTTTGTTTTTTAAACTTATTTTTACATAGTCCGGAAATACTGCTTTTGATACCAAATGGGGAACTTTTTCAAGCGTCCAATAAGATTGGGTATTTTTTAAATACTCAGATCTCATGGGCCAATAATGACCAGGATCCACCTCTAGTGATCAATAATAATAATATGCCATCGGGACTTATATTTATTCCACGACACTTCAGGCCTCTGGTAGTTAAGGTGGTGGCTGTGACGTTATCTATCGCATAAAAATCTTACAGGCTTTTATTAGTTTCAGTGTGATATATGATTAAACAGCACGCAAGGCATAATGAATTTAGAAGTTTCTCTACGTGCCTTAAAGGCCACATTTTTATTTATTTTTAAAATTCAAATCTACATTAAAACGTTTGTAAGTTTTAAAACGAATTGAGGACAACCTTATTAGCCTGTTCCACGCACTTTCTAGGTTGTCTTAGCAATTAGCCTCACGTAATAACATCAGTGTTAGTTGAACAAGAAAAAAGTAGAACGAGCGTTGTCGGCCGATTCGCTCTCTCGAGTTCACAGAAGAGAGGTTAAGTTAGTTGAAAAGACTGCATTATGCGGTCAGGGCATTTCGGAGTTATGAATTGCAATTAACTTTTCTTGAACTTATCCCTAATAGACGCTACCATTCTGGTTTCATTTATTCGGTATGTTGTCAGGTTTAAACTTTCTTTACATAGAAGTATTTCTTCTTCAATCTGGATCTCCATTACTGGACGAAGATCTCCAATTTTCTCCATTTCCACTCTGTTTTCAGCTTTTCTCGTCAACTGCATTCCAACAATCCTAACAATTTCATTTTTTCCATCTCTTCCTTGGTGTTTCTATTTTGTCTACTACACCATGTCCATTTTGCATGCACAATATGAATCATGCATTTAAAACTCAAAAGCTTTGAAGATCCATTCGTGTGCATCGTGTTCTTAAAACCCGAAAGAAAACTGCCAGATGATCTTCGAGACGACAACAAAACTCAAATATTTGATTGCTTTGCCAAGTGAAAAAAAAATGGAGTGACGTCCGTTGATTTTGAACATCTGGGAATCCATCTGAGGAGTGGCGTATTTCTCAGATTGGTTTCTCCACCGTAACAGGCATTCTGCTTTGTTTAGGCATGCATTTCTGGTCAAAACAGCATTACTGTTGTTCCGTAATCTTCTTTCGCCTCAGATCTGACAACCTGCGACTTTTTCTTGTTTGTGAAGATGTAATGACATCATCACAAATAATAATAATAATAATAATAATAATGGCAGTTTATTCTTTGCCAAGACTTCTTGGCACGAATGTTTCCAGCAATGTCATAAAACCTGGGCTCGCTGTATAAAGTCGCAAGGGACGACCTACTGAGAAGGAGAAACGACACAAATGCCACCCGCCTTAGAGATTCAAGATGCACTCCGAAAACTGTTTTGATCCCACTTCATAAAGAAAGTTCGCGATAGAAAGTGCGTTATTACATGTAGGAACAATCTTAAAGGAAACGGCAGAGATTTTTATTCGGACAAACCGTGATTTTTTGTAGCGGAAGGGACAAACGGGTCAGCTGAATCGGAAGTGTGTGATTGCGTAAGATAAGATAATCCTTAAATAATCCGTAAAATATCGTAAATAATCGTAAGAGAATCCTTAAATCAAAATGTTCAGTACCGTCCGTTTACTGCAAATGAAGGCCTCACTTCTGTCGACAGTCATCCAAAGGAGACACGACCTTCAAATAACTATCGCATTTATCTTGAGGTTTATCGCATTTTCCGACATTAACATCGACCATATTTTCTCCACATTCTACCTTTCATTTCTTTCTTCATTTTTTTTTCTCTTTTTTTGTGTGTATGCATAAAATGCACATGAAAGACACGATGCAGCGAGGCTCTTGGTGTTAAAATGAATAACATCCTCATCCGGGAAGACGCTCAGTTTCAGGCTTCCGGTTTGCTCGTCACGTGAGCTACTGAGAACGCAGCTATTCTCACATGCGAGGCGGAATGTCTACCCTCTATAGGAGGTTCTGTGGCACCATTGTGATTGCTGGCTGGTTAAAAAAAAAATGTTTCTAACTGGAGACAGAAATAGACCCACTGGAATATCTGACTTTAACACTGATAACCATCATTAAGGCAGGGACAGCCACTGGACTCCACTGTTCCCGGAACCTAGAGAAGAAAATTAGACATTGACTGATGGGATGATAGATGACCGGGAAACACGTGTGCGGAGAATCTTAACTAGATCTTCGCATCAAAATAAAATATAATAATAATAATTTTTCGCATGCCATTCGAAGGTTTTCTACCTGCTCTTATCAGAGGAGTAAATTTTAATTATTAAACCAGATAGCATGACATACGTATTATTTTTATTATCCGTGAACCATCTAAGTGGTTGCTAAGAAACCACAGTTAATGATCTTAACGCATTTATAATAATGAGTATTAGGTTTACGTGCACAAATCTTTTTTTTTTTTTTCACTCTTAACAATCAAACTATTTGATTTCATTGTTACGTGATTATTTATCACATTTGCTGATAAGCGAATATTAAAGCTTTGCCGCTGTAAAATACCGCCACCGTTTATGGGAAAGGAAAATCACGCAATATCAGTAGTTGGGACATCATCTTTCGTCCACACGTTCTTGACGTTAGAGAAAGAATATTACTTTCAGTTCTCCATAGAACACATGATAATCACGTGGTTTCGACTTATGGTAATCGTCGAGGAATGGGGATCCAGTGTTGGTGTGATCAAGGTCAGGGTCACGATGGCGGTCTGGTGACGATTAAAGCGGAACCCATTAGAACGAAATGGTGAATGAGGAGTGTCCTTGAGACGTGGTATTTGCACGTGCATCGAGCTCATCTGGATGATAAAGCGGCTGATATATTGCAACCCACACATTGCACTTAAAAATCAATGGACCGAATCGAAGATGGTTTAATCCTCGACTCGCCCGATAACAAACGGACGCGTAGCAAGGAATGATTTGCACGTGATTACGGTGAATTGCTCTGACGTTCAAAAATAATCCAATTCAAACAGCCTCCATGTGATTTAAACTCAAGACTGCCTACACTCGAAGTGACGCAAACTAGAAACTGGATCCATCCCTATAAATAAATAAAATTGCAAAAAAAAAAAAAAACTGGATCCACCCCTAGTATAGGGATGGATCCAGTGTTTTTTTTTTTTTTTTTTTTAATTTTATTTATTCATTTATTTCGAAGTGAAAATGGTTGTCACTTTCGCTTAAAAAAAAAAAAAAAGAAAGAAAGAGAGAGAGAGAGAGAGAGAGAGAGAGAGTAATTCGGAAAGTAGCGCAAAAGTTCAAGCCCAACACACCGAACCCAGAAACCGGTCCAATTTGACAAACTTGAGCTAGCCTTGAACGAAAAAGAATACAAGGGGCATTTCTCAATGATTAGTAATTAAGAAATCAGTAGATTCTCGTTTATCATAGTAATGTGGGGGGGGAAGAGAATGAAGGGCGAGATCAACACATGCTCAAAAAAAAAAAAAAAAAAAAAAAAAAGTTTGAAGAGTAGCATCGAGTCGGCGTATGGTCTACCCGATTAGAAGACAAGAGATGTTAATAACGCTTGCAACGAACCAGAGCAGGACTTTCTGAAAAATAAAAGTTTCGCTTTATATTTAGAAAGGCATCGTAAACATTTGTGGGCTGAAAGTGATTCCAGTTAAAAGCAGGGCAAACCGACATTTGCTGAGGGTGGCTGACGAGGTGCGTTTCGTTCGCTATGGTTGCTAACTTTCTCTCTCTTAGTGTTGTCGCTGTTGTGTTTGCACGACACATCTGAGAATCACGACGCGCATATTTAGATCGGCAAGATGACTTCCGAAACATGAATCGATGCAAATAACCCTTGGTAATGACGCTGCTCGAGAGTTTTCGAGTAGTTCTATCGTTTTAAAGAGGCGATGAACGCACTAAATCGAACTTGGCGAACATCCTGGATGCTCTTCGATTGCTTGGAAGTGAAGAATCGGCGAATAAACGCGTGATTTAGTCAGAAATGGTAGATCCATTAACTGGCATGTGTGTGTGTGTGTGTAAAAGTTTTCGAGTGTCGCTGGGACGATGGAATCCTCTTTAAAGCCATAAAAGTGAGTCTTCGATGAATGGGAACCTCATTGAGATAATGCTGATGCACACTCGGCCCAACTTGTGCTGCAGGATTTCTTCCTCTTATGCAATCCCCCGTCAGTTATTATCCTTCACAATACACTCGTACGAAGCAAACACTGAAAGGCCAAAAGAAAAAAAAGGAGAAAGTGAATGCTGTTGATTACAATTAAGCAAAATGTGTCGAAGGAGGGCCCTTTCATCAACAGCGAATCGAAAGTGCTTCTTCCAGTATTGGCTGGAAGCACTTCTTGAAAGGGGAACTTTTGAAACTTTCGAAAAGTGCTCCAAGACCACTGCTGGAAGCATTTTTCGAAAGTTCACCTTCCATAAGGTTACGATTGAACACCTTGCGTCATCCCAACATTCTCTTTCGGGTGATTTCTATTGCTGAACGTCCCTTTTGTAGGCGTCGGCATTTCGACACCACAACAAAAATCGCTTATTCAATATTCTATTGTCAGTTGAACGCTGAGTCAGCCTTACAAATGGCAATGCTGTAGCCAATGAAGTTTTAACTGAGGCCCGGCTATTGTCGTTACCCAGCCATGACTAGAGCTTTTTAGCTCAACAACACTCCATCCACACAGATTTTCTTCATTCAGATGACGGGATAAAGAGTCAAGGACTCAGTCTATCGCCCAGTTCTTTTAAGAACTCTAAGAACTTAAGTCAGCTTTACTCTATCAAGTTTCGAACTTTTAGAGCCTGTATTCCATGTATTCATGGAATACAGGTTATAAAATACATGGAGAACACACTCTAAACAGAAATGGTAAAAAATTGATTGACTTTGTAGTTTATAATAACCTAAAAATAATGAATTCCTTCTATAAACATAAAGATATACATAAATATACTTGGGCAGCAAGAGGATGGAAATCAATATTAGATTATTTCAGATTAAATGAAAAGACATCAAAATTTTCACTAGATGTTAGAGTTCACAGAGGATATGAAATAAGCAGTGACCACTTCCTTGTTAAAATAAAATTAAGATTACCACCTAAATGGCTACAAGTAACAAGAACAGAAAGAAAAATTGAAACATTTGTTTATAAATCTAGACTATTGAATGACACAAATGTACAATGGCTATATGAACAAAGAATTAACCAGTATCTAGATAAAATAAAACAAAATGAAGAAATAGAAATATAATGGCTTAATATAAAAACGATACTAAATGCAGCAGCAAATGAAAGCTTAGGAAAGACCAAAAAATTCAATAAAAGAAAAAAACTGAAGATCTGGGATGATACAATCAAAGAAATAATCAAAAAGAAAAAAGAAGCCTGTCACAAATGGTTAAGCAGTAAAAGATTAGAAGATGAAATAGAATTTAAAAGAATAAGAGCCATAGCTAAAAGAGAAGTCAGAAAAAGACATAGAGAATCATGGAATAAATTTGTTTCTAATTTAGAACATGATTTATATAAAATAAGACCCAATGTATATAAGATTTTGAAACACTTAAATGCAGATACCAAAGAAAACATAAAATTAAACACTGAATTGAAATTAGAAGAATTTCTAAATTACTACACAGAACTGTGGACAGACAAATATTTTAAAAAAGGCAACTGGCAAACAATTAACGAAAATGAAAAGGAAATAACTGAAGAAGAATTAGAAATCAGCCTGAAAGAAACAAGAAACGGAAAATCACCTGGAGAAGATAAGCTAGGTTCAGAACTATATAAATACGCAGGAACAAGATTCAAAGAAAGACTTATTATTTTTAAATAAAATTTTCTCAACTGGTATCCCCCCAATAGAATGGAAAAAAGCAATTGTGATTCCTATCTTTAAGAAAGGTAATAGAGATGACCCTAAAAACTATAGAGGTATCAGTATACTAAATCCCTGTTACAAAATATATAGCAGAATCTTAAATAGCAAACCAATGAAATATTCTGAAAACTTTATTCTAGAAGTACAGAATGGATTTAGAAAAGGACGATCATGTATAGACCCAGCCTTCTGCCTAAAATTAATAATAGAGAAAAGAAGAGAATATAATTTAGAAAGACATATTGCATTTATTGACTTTGAAAAAGCATTTGACAAAGTTAAAAGAAACATATTATTTCACATATTAAAAGAAAGACAAATACCAAATAATATCCTAAAAGCTATTACAAGTATATATGAAAATAATCAAATAAAAATAAGATTAAATCATGAGCTATCATATACAAGAGAGATAAACCAAGGGGTCCGACAGGGATGTCCCCTCTCAGCAACTCTTTTTAATATCTACTTAAATGAAATAATAATAAAATGGAGTAAAAATTTACATCAAGGAATTAAACTTTCTCCTACAGTTAACTTAAACACTCTCCTCTTTGCAGACGACCAAATAATAATTACAAATTCTGAAAATAACTTACAGAAAGCTATTTTAAATCTAAATGAGATTATCGAAAGATTATGGTATGATAATATCAACGGAAAAATCAAAAACTATGGCCTTTAAAGGACAAGATCCAGCAAGAAATAAAATAGTATTAGATAACAAGATCTTAGAACAGGTGAATTCATTTAACTACCTAGGATGTATGATCACTTATGAAAATGAAAAAGATACAAACATAAAAATTGCAAAATATTTAAAAATAACAGGAGTAATTAACTGTATATTTAAACCAGACCTAGTTCAAAAACAAACCAGACTAAAAGTATACAATACATTAGCCCTACCGGTCTTAATGTATGGAAGTGAAATCCGGACAATAAAACAAAAAGACAAACGAAGATTAACAACAGCAGAAAGGAAGTTTATGAGAAAAACTGCAAAGTATACCCTATTTGATCACAAAAGAAACGAAGATATTATGAAAGAATTAAACCAAGAACCAGTAATAGAAGAAATTAAAAAATATAAACATAAATGGATGGAACACGTTCAAAGAATGAAAACAGAAAGATTACCAAAACAAGCCTTAAAGTACAAGCCATTAGGAAAAAGAAAACCTGGACGTCCTCTTAAACGATTCAACGATGACTTCTAAGGCCGGAACAGGCCATGCTAGGCCTAAATCCTTGATACGTATGATGATGATGATGATAGCCTGTATTCTAGGACGAACTCAAGTTCTTCCCAAACCCAAAGGGCACGTGCTTCCCACTGCGCCACGGAAGTGCGTCGTCACGACCACTATTATTAAGAAGGGGGGGGGGGATTCTTGGTTCCCGTATTTCCGTACAAAATCAGGTCACATGGCTTACCATTTCTTCATAAAATATTAAATTCGCCTGCCCGAGTGGGCGGCATTTCCGCTTGGTCCCTGCAGGCTTCGAGTCTCACTGTAACAGTGTGAAGTTCCATATTTAATTAAATAACCCTGCTCTCTCTCTCTCTCTCTCTCTCAGCAGGCTCATTGGATTATCTCACTATTTAACCCACCCAATATGTTATAGCGTTACCTTTTACAAGTGAGAATTATGTTTAAAAAAATAATAATGTGAGCGTTGTCAAGTTCCTGCAAAACAGAAATTAAAATGTATTAGGGCAACTCACTAATTCCTATCATTAAAATGTCCAGCTACACGTATAATCCCTTAATCTTGTCCTGGAATTAATTTCTTTCGTGTATTACACACACACACACACACACACACACACACACACACACTATTTGATAAAAATATCCGGACACCTCATCTCCACTCTCACTCTAATAGGACAGGCATGCCTTATGGGGTTGTCGCATCCTTCGCGTCTATAAACAGCCTTCAATCTTCTGAGAAGGCAATCCACTAGATTTTGGTACATTGCACAGTAAATCCCTTCCATTCTGCAGGAAGAGTGTTCGGTCACCACTTATTGAGTGATTCGGCCTAACTCGAAATCGGCGTTCCAATCCATCCCACAAGGAGATTGGGATCAGGGCTCTGAGCAGGCCAATCAACTTCTTGAACATCATTTCTCATCCAACCATTCCTACACAGGCCTCGTTTTGTGGATGGGCCATCGTCGTGTTGATGTCGACCTTCACCGAACTATTGCCGTATAGTTGGAAGCTAAGAATGTCATCATAGGGTGCAGCGTTAAGACTTCCCCCCGGCACTGGAAGTGGGAAACACAACCCGAATCATGAAAGACAGACCCAGAAGCCTTTTCAATATTTAATGAATGTCTGTCTTTGAAGATCGCTATACCGTTCGCTTCTTTTTATATTAGCGATGTATGTAGCCATATACTCTACTACAAAGGGATGTCCGATATTTTTGATTTGTGTGTGTGGTGTAATACACATTATTATTATATGTACACATTAAATTAATATTATTTTCTAGGTAGGTGGATGGAGTTTTGGAAGAAAGAGTTTTTTTGTCTCCCACCAGATAAGGTCTGAAAAATTCTCATCCTTCAGGATTTGAAGGCACGTTAGGCCACGTGCTTAACAGACCTCAGTACTGGAGCGCATTGTAACGAATGCAGAGTATAACCGACAAAACATTTCGAAATCTATCCAGTATCTATTTTTGATCATTTGAATTTATGACATTGAATATCTCCAGCGCATCAAATAACTGCCAGTCATCGAACTCATTAATTTCCTACTCCATAAATTCCTGTTTTTGCAATTTTAATGTCTTTTTCTGTGTCTCTGTCTAAAATTATATATAATACTGTATAATTATTATACAATTAATACTATATATATAATAAAATTATATATCGACGGAGTTTATTGTCTGTTCCCAGGGAATAATTTGTGCTTGAGTCTAAACACGTGGAAGTGGGTGGAGTTTTCGTCCTCAGAAAGAAAGAGCTTACACCCCGTAACTAAGAGGGAAAATTATGACCGCTACTCCCAAACGTTGGGCATTCGAGTCAATTTATTGTGCCGTAAATATACAGATCACGTGTCGAAATAGTCGATACGTTACTGCTGCAAACGTTAACTGTAATATCATATAAAATTCGTGAATCTATAACTTATGAAATGAAATGGGGGGAAACAACATGACAACATAATTGTTGTCGTATAGTCTTAATAAAAAAAAATAAAAAAAAAGTACAAGGACACAAAATTTGAGTATGGGTACACCGAACACTTCCCTTTCCGGTTCGCGCGGCTTCTATTTCACTGTTATACTACTGCTCTATATAATTCTCGCGCAGTACCTCACAGGGCGCTTGCGCATTCCACTGATCCCAAGCACAGTAACCATTAGTGTAAACATCTCCGTAACACAGAAATATTTCTCTGGAATAAAAAGAGCTTTTTTTTTTTTTTTTTTTGAGTAATGAAAGTTCTCAATAAGAAGTCACATACGAAGCTGACAAGCGTTTCCTTTCTGGATAACTCATGAATTGTTTCAACCGTCTAGAGAACTCATGTTTCAACCTATCGCGCATCAAAGGTTAAATAATCCCAAGGAAGTCCCTGTTCTACAGACCCAACTTGGAATATTGTTTGTGGCTTCCCTTAGGTTAGGATGGTAGCCTCACACCGAGTGATGAAATTCATCTATCGTCTCAAGACAATCACCGACATATATGCTACCACAGTGGGATTCAAGCTCGCTGCTTGGTGGTTGGAGAACGGTAATGCTGTCCACTCGGCCAACCAGGCAAGCAAAGTCACTGTTATAAATCTTTTTTTTTTCCATATCCAAACTTAAGTGTATATATTTGGATCTAAAAAAAAAAAAAGGAGGACAATTAGTTTCTAGTAAATGAACTAAACTGTCAAAAATGTTTCCTGTGGGGAAGACAAGAGCAAGCACGCGAATTCACAAGTGCAATTTAAAAATAAACCGAGTATGTTTCAGAAATTCGTCATTTCAATTGATCATTTTGTGAAGGTATCGGTGAGCAACTGCGTATCGCTATGGTTCCTGTTTTGCGCATCAAGAGAAATGAGTAAATACTCGGATCTTCGCATCATCTGGAAATGATTTGTCTCCTGTGACTATGAAGAAAGTTTGGACCGAGAAAGAAATAAGGTGAAGGAGATGGAAAATCCAAATGAAATTAGGTTCAAAATATTTATTTGATGATGAAGATCCGTTACGAACAGGATAAAGATTTTTGAAAGTTTCTTTCACTTGATTATAAATTAAAGATGCCAAGAAATTATATTCTTGTTTGAAGTCGAAACCGGTCTGGGTAGTGACCCATCCTATAATGTTTAGCATCATACGCACCCAAAAGGATATGTGCGCTGCATTATGGGATACTATGGTAAGAGATGCGAAATCATTGGCCTCACTATACAAGTAGACCCGTCCTGAAGATACTTCACACACAACTTTGTTTGCTTACACTTGGATAAAGGAATAAACCAAGATAATTTCTTGGTATTTTTAATTTAGAATAATAATTTCTTATTATATTGCTTTGACAAATTTGCTCGTTTATGTCGTGTACACGTCAAACACATTAGTTCTTCCCGATAATCCAATTTAAACGATTCTAATATAAAATATTTTTTTCTTCTTCCAAACGTCTGGCTAATAATCACCACTAAAATAAAAAGAACACTTTCTAGCTTTGAATGACAATTTTATACGACAATGACTAAGATGACGTAAGCTCGGTACGTCTTTTTTCTTCCCTTAGCATCGACCGTATTCCATAGCACAAAGAAACCCCCACGAATCTGGCGTCCGATTTTTTTCAGTATTCGTTTCATTCAAAATCAGCTGCTGTTTTCCCAAAAAGTATTTATTAAAATTAGCATAATAAAAGTAGACAAGGATATCTTTTTTTCAACAGGGCCATAAATAACCTTGAACGCAGAAAATCCTGAATCGAACAAGCTTTTATATGCTTGCCTTAAATTATGTTTAAGACCTCATCTCGCAGAAAGTTTATGGAAGTCGAATTTTGTTGTGGATGAAGGGATATCCGTATGATTACGGTTGCACGCATTCCGTAACAGATCTAATCTGAGAAGTGGGGGGGGGGATAAATCACCGAGGATACTCTTTTGTTTTTTACTGTGATAACAGTTTCATATTGTTTCTTGTCTTAATCTCGTTCGGATTGAGCTAAGAATACACGAACAACGACATATCACAGTTTCCTCTCTAGCAACACACACACACTTTCAGTTTTTATGGCGAGTTTCATTTTAATATTATTCTTTTTTTTTAACATTTAGTATTTGAAGACATTTTTAATTTAAAACACCCAACAGTTAACGAAATTCCGCAAACAGTGTTTAATCCGCAGCTATCGTAGTTAATTTTTTTCTTTCATTAAAGAATTCATTAACTAGAATTCTTTCTAGTTAATGAATATACAAAAGGGTTAAAGAAATGCAGCACCGGCAATTTTCCATCTCTGTCACGTAGTTTGGCAGAGGGAAGTTCATTGACGGGTCACTATCCGGCCGCGCCCTGGAAGACATTCCTGCTCTGGACGCAATTCTATTGCGCGCGTTTCTCAATAGCTCACCTTACAAGGACTGCTTTGACACTCCGTCAGCACGCAAATAAAAAAACACATTTTTGGATGGACGGATTTTTATTTCGATTCTTTAGCTTAGTGTGTCGAATCATTTTAATTATTCTTTAAATCGGACAACTTTGAGCACCTTAAGCACTGATTATTTAAGTGTTGATTAAATAAGATGTTTCGGCACAAGACAAGAAATGTAGAATTTGTAGAAGCTTTGAACTAATTTCGTGCACGCAAACCAAATTAATTATGAAATTTGGCAAGTGTGTATATGCACAGCAGGACATGGAAAGGTGGAGTTCATTGTGCTACAATATTCTCTATCAGAGCTAACCACAAGCAAATATCAAGTGCTACCTCTGTTCTTCCCCCCCCCCCGTCCGCGCCCCATTCTGCTCTGCTACATTCAATATTGTTTTTCTCTCTTTCTATTCTTATTATTTATTGACTTCTCCTTGGAAGTTCGCACACAAAGGAAACGTTCTCTAAACAACGAGAATCCTTTATGGAACTGCTTATTGGGACATTTAAAAAAAAAAAAAAAAAAGAAGGGACGAGCACATTTTTTTTTTTTTTTTTTTTTTTTTTGTGGTGAGTAGAATTTTGCATAATTTGTCGAGCTGTGTATATATACATATATTATATGCAGATCCTACCAACAGGAGGCGTTCTGTGTTTTTGTCACAAAGGTGGTCAGATAAGCAGCTGATTCAAGTTCCTGCTGATCTCTCAACTGGCAAAAGTGGTATCGTAACAGGGATAAGTCACGTGTTGGTAGACATTACTAAAACTACTCTCGATGTGAGAATTATTAGGGCCAAATTTCGATCAGCTGTAACTGTGGTCCCAGGTCGGATACTATGCATCGGCCATTCCTGTTCGGGAGAGGTTATTTAAGAAAGCATTGCTGGCAATATTTGAAGAGACCCAAACACCCAAAAATAGTCTTTCTACCACCTAAACTATCCATAACTCAAAACTTTTCAAGAGAGAGAGAGATGTACGGCAAGCAACTGCTGCCGTTTCGTAGCCCTAAATCCTAACATCCGTATTGTTGTCCGCAATACTGTATGTCCTAGAGGCTACTTTTGAGACGAGGGGTGAAAACAAGAGTTTCTACGAGTAAAAATTTAAAAAAAAAAAAAACTTGTCTGTGCCACAAAGCTAAATAGGTATCCAGTGGAAAAATAATAAAGCAAAATTGTAGCTGTTGATATAATGAAATGGCTAACATTTTAAATATTCTTCCATTTCCATAAAATAAAACATTTCGTAGTCTAACACAGACTAGAATTGTATAACGGAGGTATCAATCCGCGCTAAACGAGAGATGATCTTTAATGCCTACTTGAAACCATGTTTAGTCTCCAAAGTTCCAGCTAATCTGACTGTTGGCTGACCCAGTGTATACAGTAGTATCCGTTTTGAACCCCTGTCGTATTTTGTTTATTAATTATATTGAAAAGGATAAAACAATAACCTGAGAATATTATTCCTATCTTTTAACCAGACTAGACGAAAAAATTAGTGAGGAAAGACCCGGTTTGCAGAAGAAAAAAATCATCTTTCATCAGGACGATGCACCTGCCCACGAAGGTGTTTTGGCATTGGGAAAATTAAGGGATCTGCACTACGAATTGTTGGAACATCCACCCTATTCCCCAGATTTGGCTCCCTCCTGACTTTTATCTCTTCCCAAAACTAAAATTCTTCCTCGCTGGTCGGCGTTTTTCTTCAAATCAAGAGGTGATTGCAGTTGTCGAGGGGTATTTTGCAGATCTTACTGGGAACCACTACAGGGACGGGATAATGGCGCTGGAATAAATGTATTAGTCTTAAATGAGATTATGTTAAAAAATAAAAATAATTTTGAAGTTATAAATTCGCTTTTTCATTGTTAGGCCAAGAACTTTTCAGACCACCCTCGTAGTGAGATATTTTCTTCTCAAGTTCAGTTAACTCTCCCAGAATTTTTAACTTGCTTTCGGAGATAGAACTCTGCATACAACACTTTCGGGATATCTCGTGGCTAATATTTAGGCCATTTCAGTTATTCTGCGGTTGGGCTGTAAGTCAATACTTTGGTGTGTGTGTGTGGGGGGGGGATGCGTAGGTGGACTCATTCTCGCATTTCACAGTGAACCTTTCCTACATCATCGTAAGAATTTGGCCAAACGTGAAAAATTACCTAAAAAATTCCTCTGATCGTAACAAAAATTGGAACCTATCTTTCTTCTCCGACCAAACGACTCAAAGCTAAACCACCCACCTATGGAAGCATCTGGTATCTAGGTTACAATAATATTAGTAGGCTATACCGTATGAAATGTTTTTTTTTTCCCTCTCTCCCGGAAAACACGTTAGCATTTAGCCTGCAATACTACAACGCAGTCATTAAATTGCGAATAATTTTCTGTGCTAAATGTTTCGTATTTCTTCCAGCTGCACACTCACACACACAGAGTTGAAGCTCAGCGATATTTGCCTATTTTTATTATTATTATTTTTGTTGTTCTCGTCTACGCATTAATAAAGTTAATTCGTGGCAACAATAACTAAAAAAAAAAAAAAACCAGAAAACAGTGGATAAATTTGTCGCAAATGTTTGTCGGATTTCTACCAGTACGGTATATTTTATTAATTTTCGTTTTATGTAACTTTTATTTCTACCTGTTCATTTTTTTTTTTCTCTGTTAATTTATTCTGCACGTCTCGGAAGTCCAAGGCGAGATGATAGCCTTTTAGGCATTTCTAAATGCTTGTACGCACTTGATCTTGGCAAACCATCTCTATAGCGAGGAAGCCATACAGTATACGATATGTCTTCCTGTGACAGGCAGGAAGCGCTGTGAATAGCGTCACACTCAGAGAGAGAGAGAGAGAGAGAGAGAGTAGGTGGCACAGAAATGGTCTCAAGGTTGGCTCTGCAGTGTAGAGAGAGGGAGGGAGGGCTTCTCTCATGCAATTACCACTGGACCACCGAACCAATATAAAAATGGGGTGCCGAATGCTAATTATTATTACAGAGTGAGCCTCATTTGCTCCACCCAACGGGCAAACGCCACTTGGAATGGAAATTATGACCCTGTTAATTCGCTAATCATTTTCGCAGGGTTCATCCGAGGAAATTGCAATTAGTGAGTAAGAAGTCTACTAATTAATTAGATCCGATTCTTTAAGAGGCTATTCTGACTGACATCGTTGTGTCTTCAAACTCCAGCTCTCTTTGTCTGGACTTCCCCCGCCTCTTCTCACATTTACTGGTGTCGTCCAGCTCACCATACGCATTCGGCCAATTTATATTCCCTTCAGCGACTATAAAAGTCGGACACCTCTTATCAGCATTCGCCGCAATTAGCTACGACCCACCTTCGAATTCCAAGTTATCGATATTTAAATAACGTAAAAAGAAAGAAAAATAAAAACATCTCGGGAGTGCGTTCTTAGTCTTGAACTTAGAACACGTTCCACGTGGAATTCAACACGTCTTTGCATATTCAATTACTTTCCTCTTTTATTTTACGAGGACTTCCTCGTTCGGCTCAGTCATGCAAGTAGTAGGAAAACGTTGGGCGAGTGCTCGTTCTAACGTCGAGATTAACATTTTAATACGAAATCAGCAATTTTTATTTATTAATTTCTTCGCCATGTTTTTATCCGAAGACCTATGAAAACTTTGTTGGAGCAATTTCTCTCTTTTTTTATTATTTATTTTTGGCTCGCTCAGGGAAGCACGGGGTGAACGAGCGTGCTAATATAGGAGAAAAAATAACACGGTGGACTCAAGAAGTTAAAGAGGTAGTTCAGAAAAGCGTATTAAAAGACCTTAGCAAGTAAGTGAGCTTACTCTTGAGGGAACGGGGAAAAATGTAAGAAAGTTAAGCTACATATAAAATTAGCTAAGCAAATTTCTACATTCTTAGCAAATTCTTGAGAAGACCTTAGTAAGAAAATAGAAAATAAGTGTCAGGAAAGTGGCAAAATGTTCTTCGAGGGCATGGGACGGGAGGAAAGCGTAGAAATACAGGAAAGAGTACTTGAAAAGAAATCAGAGAGGATGATAAACATGTGACATATTCTTGATGGCTGCAGTAATTATTTTTGAATGATTGATAAATGAAACAAGAATCGACACAACAGTGGAAAAAAATATATATCCGGGAGGATTGTAATCAAGAGCAGATCGATCAATACTTGAAGTAGAAAAAGCTATGAAAATTTAATACATGAAAAGGCAGCTCTGAAGTAGACGAAATTCAATCAGAAATGCTCAAATGTGGAAATTTTACGGTTGGTGCACCGCATGAAAATTCATTTTGAGACAAATAGTTCAAATATCATGGTTTAAGGTTCTGTATATTAACGTTTTCTAGATGTAGAGAAGTATATATATATATATATACACACACACACACACACGTGCGCGCTCATGAGCCAAAACATTATGCCCACCCCGTCTGTTTCCGGCTATCAGACTGCACGGTTGGCCAGAATCAGGCCGGTGATGGATAAGATTATTTCGGATTTACAGCCAAAGCAACTCAGGCTATGAGGCTGGTGCGTTATGTCTGTAAATTGCTTGTGTTCTTATGACCAGTTTATATGTTTTGCGGGATGAAAAACCCGAGTTTCCGGGAGGGGAACCTCTGACGTCATCAGATGAGACCAGCTAACTCACCTTCAGCTGAAAAGCCCTGATGAAGGTTCTTCACATCCTAGACAGGATTCGAAACCAAGTTTTTCCAACGAATGAACATCGTCGAAACTGACTGGACTAAATCTGGACTCGTCTAGCTAGACCCCGTGTAACAAGGCTCGCGCTATGGTTCGAACATTATGGCTGCTTAATTCTTCTGATTTTAATCCCATCGAACATTTGGAGTTGTGAAATGCAACTTGACAGACAAACATCCTGACCAAGCGAGGCACTGGCGCCGCCTGGTGGATCAGGATGTTTGTCCGTCAAGTTGGTCCAAAATGCCACAGGACACCTTCCGTGGTGTAGTGGGGTCAATGGATGCAAGCGATTATCTTGATTAAAAGAGGCTCAGCACCACTACTATGGAGATAGGTGGTCATAATATTCAGCCTCATGAGTACACGCATGAGGCTAATTTACAGACAATAACGCAATGAAATATGATAAGGTGTTGAAAACAGTACGTTTATATGAATAAATATGAAACACAGTCTTATAAAACGAGTATATAAGACCGTGTTCAAACCAGTTTTAAGTTATGGATCCGAGAGTTACGTTAGAAATAAAACACTCGATCAAAGACTAGACAGACCACAGGTATGAGTGTTCTGAGAAAGACTGAACAGATGACATCAATGGCAGAATCATATTAAAAGGCCCATAAGTCACATAAGATAAAGATCAATTTATTGATCACAACATTGTCACTTCCTTCCAGCAGTCAAACTTTTTTTTTTTTTTTTGATGCTGGTTAGAAGCTTTTAAAACCCTCTTTGGCAAATTTTATCAAAAATCAACTTACATTTTAAAGTGAGACTACATTTTGTCAAAATCGGACATCATAGGACAGCTTACTTCCGATAATACGGATGGTGTTTTGCAAAATTTCTAGCAGACCACGTAGGGCACCAGTTATTTAAGGTTTTAGCGATGCAATTTTAAATTCATATAACAGCTATATAAAAATAATTATAAAGGCTGTAATGCGTTGTATTCTCCAAAGGGGGAAGACGAACTCCTTTAGTCCTAACTTTTCGCGGTCAGGAAGACTGCGCTAATCTTGATCCTGCAGTCTCAGGCTATCTCTGAACCAAAGCTTTCGGAGAGAGTACGACAGACAACAACCGACACCTGGTACCAAAACCCTAACACTCATATTATTGTCTGTAATAGTGCGAGTTCAAAAGTCGTTTTACATTTATTTATTTGTGTTTTTTTTTTTTTTTTTTAGATGCAGGCTTTTTTTAAAAGTCCGCGAGGTTAGTCTAGTGGCTATGCGCTTCGCAACCATATGACTGGGGAAGGAGTGTCCCAGGTTCGATTCCCGTCGAAGACGTGAGGAATTTGAGCATCTTCCTCAGCCATAGCCAAGTTAGCCGGTCTTGGGCGCGGGCAGTAGGGTTTTTTCCGCCAGTTTATGTGGGGGTTTTTCATCCCGCAAGCAGGCAAACCGGCCCCGTGAACATACGCCTATACAGCCAAAAATATATCCCCCCCAGCGGCAGCCCAGGCGACAGGTCGGTTGGGAGTGTTACTAACAAGAAGTCGCATCTAAGTAACACGCGGACCCTGCAGAGGAAGCGGGAATAACGCGTAGTGAAAGAAGAAAGAAGAAGAAGATGCAGGCTTTTAAAAACCGACATTCCATTAAGAAAAAAAAATTTTTTTTTTTTTCTTAATGGAATTAAGAAAAAAAAAGAAAAGTCTAAGAAAGGAACTAAGAAAGGTCTATTAAAAACAAACACACACACAAATATCTAGTCTGGCATTTCTTAAACTGCGTTGCGCGGAACCTTAGGGTTCTCGAGAGCATTTGTAACTTGACTTGCGTCTATTTCTGAAAAAAAAAAAAATCATTGAATGGCATTTGGTGAAACTTGCTCTCCTAACTATGAAGTGGGGGGAGAGAAGTGTCTGTTGTTGCTACTGTACGCCCACAGATGCGAGACCCTTCGACACTTCTGCGCATGTCAGAAGAAGGAGAATCCATTCCGATAATAGGGTAATCAATGCATTTCGTGGGATGAATGTTTATTATTAATGCGTCGGAAAATTAGCTTTTCTTTTATGAAAGCTCTAGTTTTTAAATTGGTAATTATTTTGCATGTATAACAGTTGGAAAATTAACCTAAAAAGCACGTGATTTCGCGTGCTGGTGACCAATTCTGCGTCCTTTATTTATTTCTCCCCTTCAGCATGAATTGACTATTCTTGGCACATTGCCAAGCTCGGTTCTATGAAGTGTGGGTGTACAATAAGAGGCATAACTCGCCGGTCATTAAGGCACAATGAAGGCATTAATATCAGTGTAATAATTTATTAAATGTATTCATGATATGAGTAAATAGCGAAAGACAAATTTGTATTTTTAAAACGACAAAAGTTAGTGGAACTACTATCACCATCACCGAAGAGCATGCACCATAAACACACACACACACACCATTTGAGATTCGTTGAAGGTTTCTACTTCTCAAAGGTACGTTTATTTACTTATTTATTCATATGGAGTTTCCTCCCTCGTCCCTATTGGGGTGAGTTGATCCCCCTCATGGGCGGTTAAGTATTTATGGCTGTAGATCCGTGTGTTCATGGGGCCGGTTTGCCTGCTTGCGGGATGAAAACCCCCAGATAAACTGGGGGGAAAAACTCTGCTGTCCACGCCCAAGAACGGCTAACTTGGCTATGGCTGAGGAAGATCCTTAAGCTCCTCACGTCGCCGACGGGTATCGAACCCAGGCATTTGGTTGCGAAGCGCAAAGCCACTAGACTAACCGCGCCGACTAAGGTACGTTAATATTGTTGTGTCCCAATTTACGATTTTCTACTCTAATCTTACAAATTCCTTTTATTTATATTCTTCAAACTTCTATGCCCGAGATTTTACCAAAACTTAAACCAATATCTAAGTTATTGCTCCCCGTAGTACCCCTAATATTTGTATTTATACTGCACCTTTTGGGATATTTAGTTTAGGATGTTACATACATAAACAAGGAGAAAGAACTCAAATATATCTGAAAGTGTAACTATTGCAGTCGTGACACTTAACTCGATTCTCAACTTAAATTTTCCGCATGACTAAGTACAATATTTTCATGTGGTTGTCAACTGCCCCATTTATGTTGTCATGAATAGGGAGAGAGTCAATCTCGAATATATCTCTTAGTATTTAAATATTATTGCAGTCGTGACTCTTAATCTCTTTCCTCAACATTAAATTTCCCGCGTGATTAGGTACGATGATTTTAAGTGGTGCATTGGATTAGCAACATCAGACAACTCTTTTATCATTGAACAAAAGGTTTATTAAGTTTCTAAACATGGTACAATTCAAATACTAAACTAAAATACTTATAGACTAACATTAAATCATTACAAGCAATATGGCTATTTGTGATTATGCCGCCATACACATTAATTCATAAATTCACCTGATGTGAACAAATTAGATCAATTCACACTATCTGATTATTCATACTGAAGTAGATTAACAAATCATTCACTGCTAACACATACTTGTGACATTTCAATTATTTCATACATTACATTAGGCATTCAATTCTTAGGATACGTAATTACTTAATTCACACTATTCCGTTATACCGTTAATTGCACTAACACACAATTATGTCATTTAAATATCTTGTGCAATATAATAGACATGCAAAAATACCTTAGGACTCTTAACCATTCATAAATCTTTAACACTAGTCAATCTACACATAACACATTCTATCAGATACTAAAGTCGTGGTATAACTTTAACAGCTCTGTATTGGAATCACGATACTTTTCACAGACAAATTTCTAGCTAACATAGGTTATGATTTACAGTACCATTCTTGAGCCTTTCGTATGGGCCTTTATTCTTTTCCAAACGAACCTCTGGTATAACTTCTTGTAACTCTGGAATACTTTAACACACATATATTTGCTCTACTATCAGCAACGAGGACATCGATCTCTTTACAGCTTTCTGCTTTGCGTAGTTATCACTAGCGTCGAAATGAAGAAGATCCCTCCTCTTCTAGGACTCTATTGCAATTTTTTCTTTGCTTCCTACTCGGGAAAAACGGGAATCGAAATCCCGCTCACTTTCGTTTCCGTGTTGTGATGAGGAGATATCACCCCTGTCGCCACTCAGGAAAACCCCTTGAACTCCACCGGAACCAAAACCAAACTCCAAGGCCAAAAGCGGCTATCCAAAAAGGGTCTTTGGGGGGGGGGGGGGGTTACCAACCCTTTTATAGCTGCCTCCCTAACGGCAGCTATAAAAGGGCAGCTATAAAAACCTTTTCTTACTTCCTTTCTCCTCCTTCTACTTGTTTTTTAATCATCGACCAATTAGGGTAGCGTTTTCCCGCCAAACGTCATTTGATCGGCAAGGCCGTTCTCAATGTTTTAATCCGGGGATCGACCTTAAGCGATAGCTTTGCTTTTCTTGTGCTAGCCTGATCTAATCCCCTTTCAAACTTTTTCTATGAATTCTACTTAATAACTTAATCTCTCACATTTTATTCTACTTAATAACTTAATCTCTCACATTTTATTCTACTTAATAACTTAATCTCTCACATAACGTATTTTATGACTCACCCCTTTCTACTTATTTACTTAACTCTCTCATTTTTAATCGTATTACAATATTAATCTATACTTTCCTTTGTTAGCTACTTATTTAGTTAGAATTCCTTATTTTAAGTCATATTACAATATTAATACATTCCTTCCTTTATCAGCTACTTTAACAACAACCCTTACGTTTTATACATATTAATGGATGCAAGAAATTTTCCATTAAATAATTCATTTTTTCATGCAGGGGTTTTAATTTATGATCTTTATTCTTCATGTTACACCATGATGGCTGAGAATACTATATTCCTAAGATATCAGGTGTAACAATATCACGTTTCGGGAGTTGAAAAGAAAGAAGAAAAGCAAATGCGATCCTTCTTACGTGCTATTTGGACTCACGTATAAAGATGATTACCCATAATGCTGTGTTTTTTCAGAGGTTTTTGTCTAATATTGCTGTGGTTCCGTCAAAAAAATTAAAAAGGCATTTGGAAACAAAAGGCCAACAATCGAAAAATCAAAATATGTCAGTTGATTTAAAAAATAAATAAAACACTAAAAATCTCAGGTAATGAGTGAGCTCTTAAAGCGTAATTTTCGATATCACTTCGCACTGCAGAATTTAAAATAAAAAATAAAAAAAAGAAAGAAAGAAAAAGCCGTAGAAGACTGATCATGCGTTGTAGTTGGACACTGGCCGTACAATGTTAGGAGATAAATTTACTAATAAAATAAAAACAACACCTCTTTCTACAATAGCGCTTCGAATACTACAATTATGATGAGCGAAGATATTCTTCAGTAACTTAAAAATGTCGAAGATTTACGTTCTCTCAGTTAGATGAGTGAGTCACACAGGGTTGTGGGCTGAGACATTCGTCTGTGTTAGATACGCGCAACGAAATTAAGGAAGAATTTTTGAACTACTATGAACCGAACAATCATACAACTGGGAATGAATTTTTTTCCTTACTATTGCTTATTTAAAAATTGTTAAAAACTGTTTCAGCTTATACTCAATGGACTGGTTAATATGCTTGGTGAACTTACAAGATTATTTGCAAAAAATGAAACGAACAGCTCCAAATATAGATATCTGTAATGAGAAATGGTAACAAGTGCTGAGTTTCGCGAATCAGCAATAATTAACAATAACCGTTAAAACGGTCAATTTTATAAAACCCCTTAAAACAAAAACTGTGACTTTCTGCCATTCTTTAAAAAAATGGATTAAAACGTGAATGAAGATTCCAACTCCAACCATCTAAAACTGCCGGCATCAATCGCACGAAAAGCTGTCGCCTAAATTTATGACTCCTTTCCTTCAATACAAAGGATCCAAGAGAAGATTTTTTTGTGGGTTTTCGATCATTTCAGTTTCAGAGTCGCCACAATTGCTCCATCTATGAATGCAAGTGCGCAGGTCAACATTGAATTTCAATTTATCATTTGATCCATTCTGGGTAAAAATTCATAGTGAATACGAGCCTTTAGGCGAAGCAGCGTTTAGGATCCTATTCCACGGATTCTAATCAATCATTGTAACGAAACATCGAAATGGGTTGAATGCCTAACAAACTTTACCCCGAACATTCATAATTTGTTTTCGATACAAGCTCATATTTCTCAATTAAGGTTTCTGCATTTAGTGAGTGAATATCATTATTAAACCGACTTAATTCTAGAACAGTTAGGTTACTTTGTTGTTATTTTAAATTATTATTATTATTATTATTAAAATTATTTTGCATGTTTTTTCGCAGGGGATTCCGTTGAGAAAGAAATATTTTCATGAACGGTTCCGTAGGTTTAGTAAGTTATAAAAAAAATCAATAACTACTCTAGTTTTCGACTAAGAATCGAACCTATAACGGTCTCTTTTGGGGGGGGGGGGGGAGGGAACCATGCAATGGAATAGAAAGGCTTTTCCACAAGCACTCTCATATAACAGAGTTGCATAATAAATAGTTTTTTTTTTTTAATTTATCAGATTATGCCTACAGTTTGTATGTAATTTAAAAGTAGCAACTGCCGTTTTTTTTTTTTTTTTTTTTTTTTTTGCCAAATCTTTTTGATTTGACCTTGAATTGATTAGATTTATCTCCACCTGCATCGCGAAGGTCATCCCGTATCTCAATTTAAAGGAAGGAAACGACTGTATCCTGTAAACTAAATTCTAAAGATAAAGTAGACTAAATAACAAGCCAGATATTCCGGTCAGAAGCGAACATTTCGAGAATAATCTGAAAGGAAATACTCAATGAGAATTAAAACGGGTTAAGTATATTCCAGGGAAATGATCTTAGTGTGTACAAATCTGTGTGATTTGTACACACTAAGAAACCACACTTAAAAAAAAAGGGAAAAGAAAAAATAGAAAACGCAACTTGTTAAAGCAGTTCTTACATACTCTTTCCGGTTAAAATTGGATTATTGGATGATTCGCTTTTCGTTGGTTGGTTCATGGACACGTTTATCGACATCTCTTTGGGGTGGAATTCTCCAAAATCTTGCAAACAGAAATCATTAAAAATTCTCAAATCCACTACTTCGCATCCTTACGCTTAGCTAATGAAAAAAAAAATACTTTTTTTTTCCCCAATAAACTGAAGGTCACAGGTTACATCCTCCAAATGCGATGTCGCCTAAATAAAATATAAACAGATAAACCAGACCTCCGATTTCAGGGCAAATTTCCTCTGCCCTGTTTGTCCTTTCTGGGCTGAATAAAGAACTCCAATTTTCAAGATGCCTGCTTGATTTATTCGTTACCACCAATCTCTCGCAATTCTTCTTTCGGTCCATCCAACAAGTCTCCCTTATTTGTTTATCCTTTTCCTTCCTATTTCTTAATCCTTCGCGCCCACAGCAACGAGAATCCTGCTGCTGTACCAACAAAGGAAAAAAAAAAAAAAATTGTCGCGAGGGCGTCGTCACATTTTCCCTCCGGTTTCAAGACCTAAGATCAGTAGAAACGTGAGTGACTTTTATAACAACTTCAACCGAAGGTGACTTAGCCGATTTCATGAGGAGGTTTAGGGTAGATTTCCCTCCCAGAAAATTTAGTTTTTAATCCTTCAAAAAAAAAAAAAAAAAAAAGACAAACGAGCTTCAGAACACATGGAAATAGAAAAATAAGATAGCGCCTCACAGCTTAGATGCTTCGACCATAATTTCTATCAACTGAAATCAAAGCATCAGAATAATAATAGCACTCCTATGTGGCTTAGAAGGCGATCGTTTTACGACCTAAAAACAGGCAACTGCTTATTTTTCATAAAACTTAGGACTTGCATAGCAGAGATATCATGTCATAACGATCAAGATGCATCACACACACGCGCATACGATGAGGGAGCGTGACGTATGTTTGGAGTCTAGAAATTTGGAAACCAAATGGTAACTGTGGTAAAAACATTTTCTTAAAATTATTTAATCAAATTACTATTTTAGATTATTTATTAAATAATAATTAAAAATAAATGCTTTAATAATATTTTTAATAAAATACTTATTACAGTCAATTATTATTAATTATTAAAATTCAGACACTGTTGCAATCCTTCACTTTTGGCTACGATGACCTCAAATCAACAGCATTTCTCCACTGCAAACAATTTTGTTTCTTTTACGTTCGCATTTTTGTTTTTATCCAAAATTAGTGTTTCCCATTATCCTTGGTTTTCCTTTTAATATTTACATGTTTCTACTGTTAGCATCTACCGGATATTGTCATTACTTTTCCTTGAAGCTAAAGTCATTCTTTTCCACTTTATCACAGTTCAGCATAGAAGAAAAATGCAATTTTTGAGCACGTAATGTTCGCAGTTTCCTCCGCTTCTCTTTTGTCTTCTTCAAAGAAATAACAAAATTCAGCAGGAGAAGGCATAGGAGGTGGTCCGAACAACGTCGTCAGTGAAAGTACTCTTTGAACTGCCGCCTTCGCATGCAACTGGAGCCAAAAGTTTAACCGGGAGGGGTGTCATCACCATTCACATCGCCCGCACGGTGGCACAGCGCCTTACTTGGCACCTTGCCAGCATCGCTTTAAATGCCTTTCCCACCGCGCATCTGCTTCCAGTGCGGTTTTTTATTTCTTTTTTTTTTTTTTTTCTCTCCCCTCGCACTCTTCTAAGCTTAAGTCACGTGACGAAGCTCGTGTTTTCGCGCTTGACTTCTCCAATCCATCCGTTCTTGCGCTCGCCGTCGTCTGCGGATGACATCGAAGCGTACCGTAGTGTCGCAGGGAGGTGTTAAGCAATCATCTTTCGGTGTGTCTGGTGCAGCTCGTCTGAGAAGAATTGTCAGTACTTAAAAAAGTGGCTGCGATGCCGACCAATCTGCGTTCCTGAGTGACGGACGATGTTCCCCCGAGTTTGGTAATCGAGAGAGAGAGAGCGGTGACGAGGTGTGCTGCAACAGGCGGTCGCTTGTGGTGGCGGCAAACGGGGGTACCAGTGAGCCTCCACGTGTCACGTCGAAACCGAAGGATTCTGCAACAATCCGGACGCTGAAGATAAGCGGTGAGTGAGTCTTTGTTTAGGCCTAACGAAATGCTGTTTATGTTCCGTGCATATTCTTAACAGCGCTATTTGATCGACCGGCCTTCTCCTGCGGGTTGCCACGGGAGACGGCATACAAATACTCTCTCTACTTTCAAACAGGCCGACCTCACTTCTGTTTTTCCTTTCAACACGAGGAAGACGTGCAAAGTTTGCTCACGGCTGACTGGGTCTGCGTAGGTGAGGTTGGACTGCGAGCTATGGAACGATCTGAATCCGGTTGACCCTCGGTTATTCCGACCCTTCCCTATAAAGAAAAAATAGGATACCGTATTATTACACACTGATTGTTTTTTTAACTGTCTTTAACTACCTTCCGCCACTGATGAACATTCGTTGGCTGCTAATGAAAGAACTGTTTCTAAAAAAAACTGCATTTTTTTAACTAGCGACGAAATATTAGGCCCCCATTTCGTCAGACAATTCCGAGGAGACTCGCGTACGCTATTTACAGCTACGCGACTATTTCCCTTCACCTTCTTTCCACCCCTCCCCGTTAGTTGGCAGAAGTAGGGCAGTGTTTGCACTGACACGCAAATCACAGCACTAATGGCTGCTTTGCTAAACTTGTTGCTCGAATGAGTTCTTGCTTGTTTTGCCTTCCAACTTCCGTACCGAATCGTGTATTTTAGCTTAATAATATTACCTAACTGATGAGATCCAATAACTTCAAAATTAATGTTCACACTAACCTTGATTGAATTGGCTACTTCCTGAATAAGCTGCCACACACACACACACACACACACAAATGGCAGCCACACGCTTGCAAAGGCTTTTTTTCGGATAATTCTAATAAAAGATTTTCTTCAATTCAAATAATGTACTTTTTACTGATAAGGAAGCTGCTTCATTTCCGTCTGTGAAGGAATTACCAGGAAAAAGATAATCTCGATTCAAGGAAAAACCTGCAGAAATTTATAAATAAACGACAGGTATAGCTACAGCTGGTTGCTATGATAACAACAGCAATCGATTGTTTCTACTATTTATTTTACTTAATTAGTTTTTCATTACAACTCAAATAGAACATACTATCGAAATCGTTTAATATGCATATCATCATGAGATCCTTCTGGCAAATATTCTTTCCATTTTTATGGATAGCTCGCGGCGACTTTCACAACTCTTCGTAAGACGCAAAGGCGTATTTTTTTTTTTTTTTTTTTTACTTATTAAGAAAGAAGTTTCCTAGACTTCGATGGATCACGTGAAGTCGATCGCTTCTTCCAGAGGGCGCTGTGACACATTGATTTCCATTTTGAAAGCTATTATTCAGATACGATAATTGTTAGAAAAATATTCGGCTGACTTCACTTGGGACGAGCTTCCAATTCAGAAAAACATTATTTGTCGATTAACGAAAGTTTGTTGAACGAGAAAAGAATGTTTCATATGGAATTTAGTCCACTTCATGTTAATAAACATTCACCCACTGGAATGGATTAATAATTAGCAATAACGCAAAAAATATTGACGAGAGTCAAAAAAGACAAAAAGCAGCACGCAGTAAATAAATGTGAACAAATTTTGATTGTTAATGAGAAACTTCATCGACGTTGCGTTAATATACTCGCCAGAATACAAATATTCCCTTGACCTTATTTAACAACGATCTCCAAAGCAAAAAACGCAATATTGTGTCTATACAAAGCTGGAGCACCTGCGTGATCTTAAACAATTAATATGAGGTGCGCTTTTCCGTCAGTTACTCTGCAGCCATACTTTCATTCGTTGTTGCTCGCACGTGATTTGACGTAATACTTTAGGCTGTTTGTAACTCTGTATCAATTTCTTTCACCCATTGCAACACGTGGTAGTGTGACGTATTGTCAATTCTTAGTAAATATTTTAGTCAGCAAGAGTTCATTGTAAGTGGCACGTGTTATGACGTAAGTTCCTCTTCTTTTGTATCATTTGCTGCAGTTAATTTATTATTTAAAAATGTACTTAATTCTTCTCTTTCGTTTATTGCTCTCTGTTGATCAGATCGGTCGTCAATACAAATCAGATGGCCAGATTGTGTTTAAAGAACAATTTAAACATTGTTAAAGAGCCTGACTTGAAGTGTTTTCCTGATTTTAATTGAAAAGTATCCTAAACATGGAGTAAATCGGTGAAATAAAAAGCCAACTCAATTATCCATCACTTTTTTTAGAATAATTCTAAGCCTTTGTATGTTTTACTATCAGGAGTTGTTATAGTTACATAACATAACGCAGTCCTTCAACCATTGCTGTAGGATGGGGAAGAGCAGTAGGGGTAGTTAAGGGGAAGCAGCTAATCATTGTAAATGGCATCCGCTCTATCGGCATCCTCTGTTTTACAAGGCAGGAGTGCTGAAGTTGATAGCAAAGGGGAATGTTGACAGTTGAAGTGAGCTAATGAACGGTTTCGGGTTGGCTTGCAGCGATTTGAATGGAATTGCAGCACAGCCAATTACTGTAACAGAAACAGTTACAATTGTTCGATTTAGAAACCATTGAACAATGGGATTCTCCCCCCCCTCCTCCTTTTTTTTTACAGCAAAAGAGTAACTGTGCTCGATGACTAGAAATACACAACGGATATGACGTCACCATCAGTGTTGAAAATATTGTGTCAATGTCTGTTAATCGATTTAATATGCAAGGAAGATTGTCAGTCCGATTCGGATCCTATTTCCAGGAATGTCACCCGCAAGAATGGCATGATTTATGTGTTGTGGCTTCCATCAGAAATTTATTCCCGAGGCGTAGTGGTCAAGAGTTTCATCGAAGCCCTGAGTGAGGTCGAAAAGAGCTCTTATCTGGTGCAAGACCCCACTTCTTTGAAACATGTCTGCTTCAAGGACCCTTGTAAACGTCTTTGTTTCTACTAGTGGCCAATTATGAATGAATGACGTCATGCACTCGAGACATTTAAACATCCTGTTTAAATTTCGGTACTACGTGAATAGAGGGAGCTGATGTGGTTATTAGCATCTTAATGATCTCCATGAACACTTTTCCACTGATTTTGATGTTCACCGAACGCATCATTCATTTCGATGAATTTTTTTTTTTTTTAATCTTGAAAGAAGTATTAAATTCCCAGCTTAAGTTCAACTTTCTGAGTTTACAACACTTAATATACGAATATCTTCGAATACACGCGCATGCGTCTTAACGAAAGCATATACTTTTTACTTTTTTTTTTCCCCTATCGCTGACAGGTTTTAGTAAGAAGGTAAATTGTTCGAGCGCGCGCTCTTAAAGCTTCTGCATTCTGTCTGTTGCTAGGGTGGTTGACCCGAAACCACTGCCTTCACGTAAACGAGCGGGGGCGGGTGACGTTGAATCCTCTGTCACTGTTGGATTCCAAGGTGGGAGAAATTAGCGAAACACTTGCAAGAATAAAAAGAAAGAATAAAAAAGGAGTGCTCGTTAATATTAATTGAGTAATTAACGGCCTAATGTGTATTTTCTCGCTCGCTCTGCTTCTCCGTCCTCATTCAGCACTCACTAATTGGCAATTTGGAGTGCTTACGTAATTTAAGAAACGAATGGTTGAAGCAGAACCGTTGGAAGCCGATTGGAACAAGAGAACAGACGTTTTTACATAGTACCAATGAGTCTGAAGGGTCAAAAGGTGATCCGTTGCAATTTTCGGCCTTCATTTTCACACTCCAACGGAGCTAATTTAATTCTGTTTTATTATTTTGAGTGTAATTAAAGCTCTGTAACACTGACTACACACTGTCCATTTCATTTTTATTTTTTACTATCCCGAACACGTGACGTTTTCATTATTTAAACAGAAACAATGAAACCTAAAATAAAATTGAAACAAACAAACAAACAAAAAATAAATTGTTTGAATTTAAACCATGGAAATGGAAACTAATTGTTAAAAAAAAAAAAACTTTAGTAATAATCGGTTTTATCCATTTACAAACTAATTTGCATATTTAGTGAGGGATGTCCGAGATTTTTCATAACAGCGGTTTGCTTTAGCTCAACACAATCATTCAAAATTTTTGTAAAAAAGAAAAAGCCACTTCTTTTCAGAACAAATTCCAAGAAGCCCTCCTTCTAAGAACACGACGTTTCTTTCAATGTCTTTTGATAAAGAAACCTATTCAGACATCCACAGAACTTTGCTCTGGTATGTGCACGTAGACAGATGGTTGATGAATTTTCCGACACACCTTCCAGCTCGGTCCCGTTATCACACACACAATTTCCCCCAGCTATCTGAGCGAGGGCGGGGCGAGTTTTCTCCCGCTATCTGGGGATGACCTACTTCCACGACTTTCCGTCACTAGCCGTTTACCCTCTACTAGCCCCTCGCTCTCTGGTTATTGTTGATTTCCCCCTGTCAACCTTTTTCCTCTTTACGGACCGTCAACACCATCCCCTCTCCACATCGAGGGGGGGGGGGGAATAATATGAACCTTCCTTCCGTCTCAGTGCTCCCTAATGGGTGTTGGTCACTGCGATTTGCGTGTCGCATAAAAGACTGTTTTTCGCACCGGGCAGAGGTGGGCAACATCACAATGGACCGAGGGGGGAGGGAATGTTATTTGTAGGAAGTGACGGTCACATTCAGGAAATATTTCCTTTACCTTTTGTAATCTATCGCGTCCTCTGGCTAAGAAATAATTAAATTACGTTATTGGCTTTTTAATTTAATGGCACGTGCACGCAGAGACGACGTGGAAATCAGAATTTCCCCTTCGTTAAATCTATTCGGGTTAAGAAAGAGCCCGTTGTCTGCATTTCGAGTCTGCGAAATCAAATTAAAAATATACTTCGACACGTCTCAACGAACGCTTTGTGCAACATCTGCGCGTGTGTCCTCCCTCTAACTCGTGGGACTGATTTTTATTCATTTATTTTTCTGTGGTAGCAAGAAATGGTTCTGCACTGAAAGCCAAATTTTGAATGTCCATCGACTGTGACTTCGGCTTTATCCCGCTTCTTCGATTAAGCCCCCCCCCCTCTTTTTACTTATTCATATCTATTAATAAGAATAAATTAGTAGCCAAGGTTAAAATTTATCATTTGGAATAATTTTTAAACTAATCTTTCTTGGCATTAACACATTACTTCTCTAGTTGCCTAATCATCCTTAAAGTTAAGCGTCTAAGCCTGTGGGAATCAGAGAATTTCTTGATTACCCCCCCCGCCTTTTTAATGGCGAGTGTTAGATGACATTTAATTAAAATAACAAAACACCCTCATTTTTTGCGACATGTCCATTTCTAACCCCTACAGCTGTCGAAAAAAAAAATGAACGTAAACAATGATTACGAGGTTAATGAGGATTAACCTCGTAATCATTGTTACGAGTGTTAGTAATTAGAAAAATTACTAACACAAATGTTTCTGATCCTGTCGTAGAGTTATCGACACGCTTTTTCTACAAGTATTTTATTAGCCAGTGTTCTTTTGAGCGCATTTCCTAAGGGGCCTGTCCGGACAAAATAATCAAACCAATAATCAAGTTCGTAGCTTTCATCGCGAACCTTTTGTAGTTATACCCTTCGTTATTTCCCCTTCTATTCTGAACCCAGACAGGATATCGATCAGTCAACAAACTACCAAGAGCCTCCGTAGCCCAGTCGGTATAGACGAAGTGCTTTGGTCGGAAAGACCTTAGTTCGACTCCCGTCCATAACGCGAGGAACTTTTATCTGGTCTCTTTCTAAAGGTGAGTTAGCCGGTCTCATATGGAGGTAGTAGGATTTTTCCACCCAGCAACGTGGGTTTTTCGTCCCTCAGAACAGGCAAACCGGCCCGTGAACACACACGGATCTACAGTCATAAAACGAATTCCATAATAATAAGTTATTTGTAATAACATTTTACAAATACGTACAAGTTAATTGTTTTTTTTTAGTGTCACGTGTCTTTTATTACGTAAATAATACTTTCAAAATACAACAACAACAACAACAACAACAAAAACATTTCTTTTTAAACAAGACCCAACTTTCCCTATGAGATAATAAACACACGTGAAACTGATATTACGAAGGCGAGCGATGCGGCAGCCTAGAAACGAAATACCGATGAATCCATTTAATAAGTCTCTTTTCAAACTGACCCCCCCCCCCCCGGATGTATATTTAAATGTTGATGTTGTTTTCTGCGTTGTTATTTGGCTTCACAGATGGATAGGATTAGCTAACGCAGTCGTGGCACCGCTCCAGAACGACAAACGAGATGCGGTTTTCGCAACTTCTAAGAATGCAGGACGACATTTTAGGGGTTATTAAAAATAGCCAACTTCTCTGAACACAAAGAAAACATTCTGAAGGAAATCGGGTGTGTTCGGATTAAAAAAAAAAAAAAAGTTAAAAGGAGGCTTCCGTCCGAAGAATCGTAAACAAACGGACGCTGTCGCCGATATTTAATAAGTAGCATGTTCAAGATAATTGAACTTTTTTTTTCTTTTCTTAATCCAACGTTTAAGGATGTTACCGCAAGTTTTATTTTATTTTCTTTAAATTCATAGAAAGTCATTTTCCCGTCAGTGATTCCGACTCAGGCAAGTTGGAAAATAGGGGGCGATTTAAATTTCATACACGAGCAGAAGGGAATTGGGACGAGCGGTGGGATGTTCGCTGGATATTCAAATGGAATTTTAAGCAGATTAAACAGCAATATCACAGAAATATGACTGTCGAACACACACACTTCCGGTACCCGACATGCGTTGTTGCGCTTGTTATTGGCGGAAAGAAAAATGTGCGCGCGCACACACACCGAGCTTTCATTTTTATTTTTTATAAAAACTTCTAGAAACATTACAATCAAAATTATGGCAGAACGCAACAGTACCTTGCACGTGCGTCGTTAATCCCATCAGAATGTCCCCAAACTCTGAAGTTGTGAGTGAGTCCCCAACCGTCACCAGTTCGCTCGGTCGTTGCCAAGACAACGTAAAATGTAATTTCATTGTTTTCAAGGGCGTTTCCCCCTTACGTAAGTGGTGTTCAGGGTACATTACATGCCACGCTTTCGGTTGTTTTCCACCCTGAGTTTACACAAAGAAACTTTGCCGATGTCTTCCCCTCTCCCTCCAGTATAATCATCTCCCCCCCCCCTTTTCCTCCTCACAACAGCAACCGGAAGAGAGCAGTTAATGCAATTCTCCCTATCATCATGTGGAACAGTGCGTCTCGCTACCCGAAGAAAATATTGACAGAAAATATTCTAACCAAGGCTCGCCCATTGTTAGCCATGCTATCTTCTCCCGCTATACGACTTCCTATTTATACGACCCTGAAAAACACAAAAGACGTTACTCGCTAAGGTCATTCATTCATTCATCCATCAGTTTTATTTTTACTCCCCCCCCCTCGTTCAAAACAAGCTCTACCGTCTTATCAGCACTATTTAGCAGTACCCTAAATTTAGCGTAGTGAAGCGGCCTTTCCCGGGGTGTATTTTGGGTTAGCTTGATAATCAGGGTCAGAGAAGCCTACGCGAAGAAAACAGAAGTTCAAGTATGTGCTTCCGCATCTTAGCTCAATGCTTAGAATCTTGTTAACGGTTAGAATGTTAAAAATCCTCAGAGCATTCGCTTTGTATATTCATTCTTCTCTTTTTTTATATTTATGTAACACTAACTGACACTTACACAACTGTGTGTCATAATCACTGTAGACAACTAGTCTGAAACCATAAAACATTCGGGGAGAAAATGCCAATTAATTCTTGCGACGGCCATGCATGGATTGAGTTGGAATCTTGTAGTTTATCATAACCATCTATGCTAGCAGCAGCAATAGTTGAATAATGCGCGCGCAGCTCAACAATAACCAACAATTCAGCTTTACGAAGAATGGATTAACAAATCTGCAGGATTTGAGCAATGAGTGCCCAATTCAGATGCAACATTTGAGTGACAGTAACTGCAAATTATTTTAATGATTATACTTTACCTTCCTCCATAATTTTTAAGTTCCTGCTCCAGGGGCTTATGCATTCTAGTTCAATGATGCTGATCTGGTTTCAGCACTGAACTTACCAGCAACCAGTTTTGCTCGCGATATTTGGCTAACAAACATGAAATCTGTTAGGCCTGTTCCAAGTTATGTGAAAATATGAATACATTGTTCACTTCCAATGAAACCCTACGATGCACGTCTCTGATTTCCGTATTATATCTAATGGGTACATTTATGTACCCATTAGATATAATGTACACATTAGATGTGATGACTATATTGACTTTATTAATAAATTCAACGAGTGTAGGAAAAAAGCAGAAATTCCTGTGAAACAAAAGAAAAGAGAACGACTCTCACCTCAAACTCTAGAACTACTGAAAAAGAGAAAAGAACTGAAGAAATCTGAAGAAAATTTTCTAGAATACAAAATTATCTGCAAGTTACTAAAGAAAAGAATTCCAGAGGACTACAAAACTTTCAGGATACAAAAATTAAGAGAAGCAGTGCAGGCAAAAACCAGCCTGAAAAAAAATAGAGAAAGACTTAAATTTTAAACAGTAAACAGTCAATCCCATCTGCTTTACAGGATCAAATTGGAGAAAAACATACTAATAGAAAAAGGATAGAAGAAATTGTGCAGAATTTTTATAATGATCTCTATGCAAGTAAGTGTGCCAAGTTTGAGAACCTATCATTCCAAAACCAAGCAATATACCAGATGTACTTCCAGAAGAACTAGAACATGCCCTTAAGAAAATGAGTAAAGGTAAAGAAAGCCTCAGGACTTGATCATGTTAAGGCTGAAGAAATCCAACAAGGTGGACCAATTATTTTCAAAGCGTTGGCTGCCAGATTCACGTGGTACTTCGAAGAAAGAAAGATCCCAGAGGAATGGAAGACCTCAAAAACCAAACTTCTATTCAAAAAAAGGGAACAAGGAAGACATAAAAACCTATCGTCCAATCTGTCTACTCTCTCACATATATAAAATAATGAACAGAGTAATACTGAACAGAATACAAAACACTCTTGAAGACAACTCCAGCAGAGAGCAGGCAGGATTCAGTAGAGGCTTCTCCACAATAGATCATATCCAGGTCATTTCACAACTAACAGAAAAATGCAGAGAATACGAATCCCTCTATGTTTCCTCTTTATTGATTATAAAAAAGCATTTGATTCCATAGAACACGATGCAATCATCAGTGCCTTACTGGAAATACATGTGGACCCTACTTATATCCACATGATAAAATCAGACCACACAAATAATCCTATTTGATCAACCTATAAATATAGATATAAAGAGAGGGGTCCGCCAAGGCGATGCGATCTCCCCAAATCTATTTATCAGCACTTTAGAATACATTCTGAAAAAAAATGGACCTAAACGGAGGAGTAAGCATAGATGGTGAAAAACTATAAATCCGTATGTTTGCCGATGATCTAGTACTGATATCCCACAACTCGAAAGACCTACAAGAAATGGGTGAAAAAGTATACACAAACAGCAGGAAGATAGGCTTAGAAATGAATCTAGGAAAAACAAAATGGATTAAAAACATCTACACAAGTGACAGTCACCTATGTATTGATAACATCCCTATAGAACACGTTGACTCCTACAAGTACTTAGGACAAACAATAAAAATCAATAATGATTTATCTGAAGAACTAGCAAACAAAAAGAAAGCTGAACGACTATCATTCAACAGACTAAAAGAAACACTTACTGATCCAAATCTTGACATCTCTGCAAAGGCAAAACTATTTAATAGTGACATTCTTCCATCACTCATATTTGGATCAGAAACATGGAACACGACAAGAAAAGAAGAAGAAACTCTCAGAATAACTCAGCGTGCAATGGAACGCAGGATTTGTAACATCAGCAAAATGAAACATGTTAGAAACACGGAACTAAGAAAGAGATCAGGCATAAAAGATGTGGTAAGTGCAGTATATGAAAGCAAGATGAGATGGGTAGGTCACGTAGCCAGACTCATGGATAACAGATGGACATATAGAATTCCCAACTGGCAACCAAGAATAAAGAGAAAACCAGGAAGACCACCTACAAGATGGGAAGATCCACTAGTGAAATCTATGGGTATAACATGGAAGAGAGAGGCTCAAGATCGAGAAAGTTGGAGGCATGGAGAGATCCTGAGTGAAAAACGGGTCCATCAAGGTAATCTTGTGCTTCAAACTGTGTTTGGCAGAACCCCAGGATTCTGCAAAAACTTGGATTCTGTAGAGTATACAGAGCTTATAACTTATATTAGATCAAAAATCAGCTAACGCCTTTTTATTCCCGTATAGGGGAGTAGGCGAGGCCATTTAGCACTATCTAACTTTGGAGACTGAGTGGGCAGTTCAATCTCCACTGGTACCAATCAGAGATAGATGGCCCAAGGCTATCACTAATTAAGCGGAACACACAGTGAAGACAGATGGCTCAACAAGTGCCGCCATCTCGTGGTCCCTAACCCTAACACAATATATTTAATGTCTGAAATAATGTGGGTACTACGGTCGATTTTCTTGAGTTTACGGGAGGAAAAACCCACTTGCCCGTGCCAGAGATCGACTAACTCGGGAACCGGTCGAAAAAAGGCTTAGAAAAATTTCCTCTAGTCGCCGACTAGACTCGAAACCAAGTCTTCCTTGGTGCAGCCAAGCGCCGTGGTATGCAAACACCACATCCACTGAGCTATACAGGCTCCCTTATATTAGATTTAATTCTTAAAAAAAATTGGGGAAAATATTAATTTTTATTAAATTGATTTAATTCTAAAAACTATGTTGCTTTATTATTTGTGATATTATGCATCATAAACATTTATTGCTAACACCTTTTATTCCCCAAAGAGGATAAGTGAGACCGTTTATCCCTAACTAACTTCCTTTGGAAACTGCATGGAAAGTCAGTCTCCACCCTAAGCCAACCATAGATAGCCAGACCAGGACTACGAATGAGTTTAAACGACATCTGGGAAAGAGAGTATGGCAGGCAACTTGACTTGTGCTTCTTAACCCTGACATTATATAATATTGTCTGAAACAGTGTGGGTTCTTCGGTCTATTTTGTTCAGTTGCAGGATTAAAAGCCCGAAGTTCCGGGAGAAAGAACCCTACTTTCCGGTGTCAAAGATCGACTAACTCTGAACCAGTCAAAGAAAGGCTTAGAAGAGTCCCTGTAGTTGGAGATTAGAATCGAACTGTCTTTCTTCATACGGACTAGTTTATTGACGCAAACACAATTTCCACAAGCCTTTTCATAGATTTTCATGATTAAAATATTTTGAGTTTATTGTCATGATTCTTTTCCGATAAGTTTTATGAAAGTTTTCTTAAGTGGTTCCGCAAAAAGTCTTAAAAATAGACACGCAGTTAATATCGCCCCCTCCTGTCCAAGTCAAGTCCGTGGGATTGGTTACAAAGCAAGTTCGCTGGCCGATACTTTTTTTTTTTCGGGATTCTGGCATGGTCAGTGGAAAGGCTTTGTGATCATCAAAGACACCCAGGCTAGGAAAACCAAAATTAGTAAGAAGATGAAGTTCCGACTAGAATGTTTCCAAAAATGGATTTGGTCCTAATGACCTGATCCGAACTCATCATATTCTGAGCTGGTGGTCGTCAGTTATTCCCCAGTGATTTGAGCAACTGAGTCCTTCCGATCTTGTTTTGTGACATTCCTGGATCTCATTCCTGGATTAATATTTCAAAATGAATTAATTTGTTAATGTTGAAATCATCATCATCAACAACAACTATGGCTCCAATGCCCGTAGGGGTCTGCTACCATCTCGATATGATTCTTCCATTGCATTCTGTTTTGTGCAAGATGACTCAGTTTGTGTATGGAGTTTCAGCACCATTTGACGATGTCATCGCCCCATTCTCTGTTTGGTCTTCCTCTTTTGTTCTTTCCTTCAATCGTTCCAAATAGCAACGTTTTTAATTTCCTCTCATCATTCATTCTACATATATGGTCAAATAGACGTAGTTTCCTTTTGATTATTTTCTGGATCACGTTTTCTTTTGGTTGTATTCGTCTGTAGATTTCCTCATTGTTCACTTTCTGGATCCAGCTTATTCTCAAGATCTTTCTATAGCACTTCTTCTCAAATGCCTTTCAGATTCTCTCAGGAGTACCCAGGCCTCGCATCCATAGAGCATGCTGCTGAAGATACAGGTTTCTACAATACGCAGTTTAGTTTGCATCTTCATAGCTCGGCTCTTCCATATTTTGTCCATGGCTTTTAAAATAGTTGTTGCTCTGGCTATTCTAATTTTTATCTCTTTTTTGGGGGTCCAAGTCATGCGTCATGTGGCATCCAAGATATGTGAAGTGTTCCACATTTTCCAGTTGAAATCTGTCTATGGTAACTCTGTTGAGTAACTCCTGTTACCAAATATCATTGTTTGTTTTTTCAAAGTTGACATTTAGTCCATATCTTTTTCCTTCTGTGTATAGTGTTTGCAATGTCTGTTCCAGCCTTGCTGCGTCTTCTTCAATCAGGACGATGTCATCTGCAAAGCAGAGATAGTTTATTCTCATGCCATTTATTGAAATTGCTCCACCTTCTTTAATCTTATCTAGAAGTTCTTCTGTTCTTCCCAGATGTGTGATGAAGATGATTGGTGATATTGAGTCCCCTTGTTTTGTGCCTTGACTAGTGGCAAACCAATCTCCAGTCTCACCTGATATCCTGATTTTTGTATGTGCTTGGCTGTTTATATCTTTCAGTAGGCAGATCGATTTATTGTCCACACCATAGGATTCCAAGACAGCCCATGTTATATTTTGGTCAATATTATCAAATGCTTTTTGGAAGTCCACGAAACAGCAGTATATCTTTTTGTTCTTTCTTCGAGCTTTCTCTGCTATTAGTCTTAGTGCGAGTATTTGTTGCACTGTACTTCGATCTTGTCGAAATCTGGCGTTCTGTTAGTATTTTCATCAGCACTTTGCCAAGATGACTCATTAATGCAATATTTCTGTAATTGGTGCATTCTAAAGCACTGCCTTTCTTATGAAGAACAACCAACACCGATTTTTTCCACTCTTCGGGGGCATACCCTGATCTCCATATTTCATTACATAGCTTATATATTTCTTTTGCAACTGATTCTCCCCCATATTTTAGCATCTCGCCTATTATGTTGTCATCTCCAGGACTCTTGTTGTTCTTGAGATGTTTTATAGCCTTATTCACCTCTTTTTCCGAGATGTCATTTTCAAAGATCTTTTGGAGAGATTGCTTTTAGTTCTTTGATTACTTCTGTTGCAGTATCATTTAGTTGATTTTTATATAGTTCGCTACAATATCTTGTCCATCTGTGTATGATTTCTGTCTTGTCCATCAATACTTTACCATCTTCATCTTTGACTGCTATTGATCTTGTTTGCCACTTCCTATTGACATTTCTTATAAGTTTGTAGACCTCTCTAGTTTTGTGCTCTCCATAGTACTGTTCAATGTCTTTGCACTGGTCCTCCAACCATTTGGCTTTATCAAATCTTGCTGCTTTCCGTACTTCATTGCATTTTGAACGGTATAACTCATCTGCTGCCTCTGAATTATCTCTTTTAAGTTTCAGTTCTCTTTTCTCTTGTACTAATTTTTCTTGAGTTATCCATTTCTTGTTGATCTTTTCTCTTTCAGGAATTACTTCCTCTGCTGCTTTTTTTAGCACTGTAGTCAGTCGTTCTGCTCTTGTATTTATATTTTGTTTTTCACTTGGGGTCTCAAGCTTAGTTTCCAATATTCTGATATTTTGTTCTTAGCCTGTCTTCATTTAGTTTTGAGATGTCCTTAGCTTTCTGGAACTTCCCTTTGCACTTCTGTTTCAGTTTTAGTCTTATATTCGCAATCACCAAGCTGTGGTCCGAATCAATATCAGATCCTTGGAATGATCTGCACTGTTGAACCGAGGTTCTCCATTTCTGGTCTATTAATATCAGGTCAATCATATTCTGTGTTTGCCATTGAAGGAGCGCCACGTCCATTTAAGTCAATCTTTTTGTTGGAATTTGGTATTGCAAATCATCAGGTTGTTAACCGTGGCAAATTCCAGAAGCATCTCTTCACATTCATTTCTTTCTCTATATCCAAATTTTCCCATAACCTTTTCCCATCCTGTGTTATTTTTGCCAATCTTTGCATTCCAGTCTCCTCAAATGATAAGTATATCCTGCTTCGGCACCTCATCAATTTCTATTTGTAGATCTCTGTAAAATCTCTCAATGTTTTCATCTGCACTCTCTGCAGTGGGCGCATATATTTGAATGGTTGTGATATTAAATGGTTGGGCACTGAATCTTGCAACATTATTCTTTCACTAACTGGTTTGTATCCTATCATTGCCTGACAGCCCTTGTTACTTAGCAGGAAACCTACTCCTGCTTCATGCTTACTTTCATTTCCTGACCAGAGAACTCTTCCACCATTTGATTCCCCTGACAATGTCCATCTCATTTCTGAAATACCCACTATATCACATTAATGTTGAAATATTAATTAATAATTCTGACTGCTCGCTATTTATCATTGATTATTGAAACGAGTCCTGCCCATCTTTTTTTTATCATGTGCTCTGGACGGGAAACTCGGGTTTTTCGTTCCTCAGAACAGACAAATCTTCCCTGTGAACACACACACAGATCTACAGTCATAAAAATACATATCCCTCATTAGGGTGCTCTACCTGTTCTAGGGAATGGGGGGAAAGTCCATACGAAATAAAAAAAAAACCCTCCTCTAGAAGTCCGCATGTGATGGTTTTTGAATGTAAGAGGATTATTTATTTGATAACATTTAGTACTGCAGGCGGGTTGGTTCGACAATCAATCCGGAAACTCGGCTTTCCAGACCAAACCTGGAACTTTTTTTTCTGGCCTCCAATAAGCAGAGTGGAAGTGGTCTCGCGCCACTCAATGCAATTTATCTCTTACCTAAAGACATTCCAAACATCCGTGGCGGCAGTATGATTCAAACCCATGAGATCAAAGACAATATCAAATCACACCGGAATCGAAAAAGTCTCACCGAGATTGGAATTTGGATCTGTTGGATTCCAAGTCCAAAATTCGAGCTATTTCTCCGTGGGCCAGAAGAGAAGGTCCTCAGAAGATACATGATCCTAGCTTAGTCGAAAAGTTTTTTTTTTTTTTTTTTTGGCTTCTCGCAATAAAAGGATGTCACGTTTTATATTATTTCGTTTTCTCGTTAAAATAAAAGTCAATTTGTTTGCCCGTTGTCAAAATACCCAGATTAAAAGTTCAGACAGGCACGTGTAAATTTCCAGACCACGTCTGAAAATTCACAACTGCCTCCAAATTTACTCGAGGCAAAAAAATCCCCGAAGTCAGTAGACTTAGGAGATTTTTTCAACATTCCTTGCTCCTAAAAATCCACACACCCCCACATTGGCGACTTTACATATAGCTGTTAGCTATATAGGAACGATGGCCGTTCTGTCGTTGTTCCATCTTTAGCTTAATCATGTAACACTTTTCCTGGCTAAAGCATTTACCAAATCTTTGTTTACTGTAACAAGTTCCGACCAATTACTTGCTTTTCTAAGATTTTGATGGCTCCACGGAGAGAGAGAGAAAGAGTGGAGTTTTACATCCCAGGCTAATAATTACATTTTCTAAACCTACAGTTGATTAAGAGAGAGAGAGAGAGAGAGAACAGCAGTTGGTAATGATGAGGGCATACTGTAACCACCTGTCTCTTTTAATAAAAATAAACTTCGGTACGTCGGCAAGTCCGATACGCTGGCAAATTGTAGCATTCAATAATTTGTACTTTCATCACTCCAGTGATGTTTTAGGGAAAAAAAAACTGTATATTTTTGGTTTCCATATTCATAATAAAAACATGTACGATCTTTTTTTCTTCTTTAAAGCCAGCTGAAAAAAATGGGAAAGAAACTTATGAAGATGATCAAAACCTTCTTCATCGTTTTGTCATTTTCAGTCAATAATGTGTGTACGAGGTAAACAAAATAAGTGTAAACAAAACTGGATCCCAATTTTTTCTTCAGTTTTATGAATCCACCAGTTTTTTTTTTTAATCCCTCTTGCTATTAGAGCGTAATTTTATATTAAAAAAAATTCACACTTAAACAAGAAAACGAGAGTGGATCCCCACACAATATCAGGAATATCTTACGACTTCCAGTCGTAAGTTGTAAATAATTTTATAGTTCAGCCAGACAGAAAAACAAAGCAATGACAAGCAAATGATTATAATGAGTTGTCAATAAATATAATTTTTTAAAAAAATCCTTCTGAAGTGAAATATTTAATATTTTTCTGAGACCTGTACCTTTCTGAGCTCTGTCTTGATATGGTTACTAGAAAGTATAACTAAGCCATAATAAAAAATAAAAAAAAATGTTTTTATTTAATACTCTACGATATTTCTAGAATTCTGTCTTTTTTACGATGATAACATTCATACTATCAAAATTTATGAATTTTAAAATTCATATAAAATGTAATACAGTATTTATAAATTATAAAAAATCGGACGCCACGTCATCTGACGTCCTCCAGCGCATGAGTGACATTCACTCATGCGCTGGATGACGGAGATTCACTATCCGTCTTGAGTGTTGAATGACGAAGCAAAATAGTTGTTTTACTGTCGAAATGTCCAAAATGCGTGCCTTTCTCGGTTTCGTCGTCGTTTTTCGAGGCACTTCTCTTTACTCACGCAATCACCAGAGGCGGCTCGTGCATGGGCACTGCGGAACTGCAGCACCCCCACTTTTTCTCGATATATAAATATATTTATTAATTTATTTATATTTGCTTGTAATATTTAATTTTATCGTCAACAATCCTATACAATTCTCATATTTTGTATAAAAAAATAATAAATATCCATCTTGCAGCACTGTATTTGCCACAGTGTCATGTTGTTACGCGCGCAAGCATATGCATGTCATAGTGAGATGCGAGCTATTAGCGTAATGCGGCACTGTCCTTCGCGCAGTTCCACTGTTGTTTATATGCAGTTTGCGCCAGCAGTAGAGTGTTCGTAGTGCTTATCTCACCATCTACGCTAATTGCTTATTAGAGGGGAAAAAAAAAAAACTATTCGCAATGTTTGATTAGTCCTACTGCTTGATTACGCAGTCGTAAACATGCAACTCAACTGCTATTTACACGAGATGTTTGACTTAATCTGCTGTTATTCCGAGTTTAGCAACACCTGGCAAGAAGGTGCAGAAGTTCATCAGATCGGAAACAACGTGCTATTCTGAAGCAAAGCAGATATGAACTGATCCACGTGCTTTGTTGGTAAATTGCCAAACACGTGTCGCCGAAGAAGAACGATTAAGATATCTGTCCGGGTGATGAGAACATTGAAAAAGCCAGAGCACCTATTCTCGACAACAGAAGGCTGTCGATGAAGTGGCAAACCAAGTGCAGGTTAGCGTTGGCTATGAGGTCATCCGTAACAGACTTCATTTCCATAAATATTACGAGGTGAAGAAGGCAAACTCAAGTGCCCTTTAGAAGAGCCGATATTTTTATATACAGGTAGCCCTCGTATAACGCGGATGTTGGGTTCCGCAGAAATGCCGCGTTATATAAATCGCGTTATGCGAGTCTCAGATCACACAAAAAAAGTAGGGTTATGTTCCTAAATCTTTTTTTTTTTTTTAAATATTTTATAAACAACAACGACATATCCAACAAAAATCTTTTTATTTAATTCAGGCAATTCGTGTAAGTTAAGAAAACGTATGAACTATGAAACTAATACATTTTATAAAAGTATAAAAATTACAAATTGTACTTAAACTTCATTGCACACAATGCATAAATATTTTAGGCAAAATAAAATAGTGCATATTTTAATCTTTCGTAGCACAAGGATTTGAGGATTGGTTAATAAACACTGGTTTTGTTATGTAACCACCCGATGCATTACTACAAAACAGCAGAGTAATTCTATCTTTGGAAACTTTGAATCCAGGAGCTGATCTTTCATTTTTTGAAATATAGGTGCGCTTTTGCACTTTTTCCAATATAACCCGGATTCACCCGCATTGAACACCTGGTCTGCACTATAAATGTTTATAAACTTTGAGAGTTTTTTGTTTAATAAGATTTCCATCCATAGGAATTTTCTTTCGAGTGCATTCTTCTATCCATATCAATAGAGATTTCTCCATTTTTCTATTAGAATATCGCGTACACGAGCAACGCGCTTTGCACTTATCGTTGACCCAGCAATAAACACTTTCTCGGATTTTATGTTCATTTTGTTTGATTGTTCGAATTGTTGATTCATTTAAATTCAAAGTCCCTGCAAAAACTCCTGGGTTTTCTCCATTTTTCAACCGATCCAAGATTTTGAATATTTTATTCGAGAGAAATGAATTTTGTTTTCAATGTTGGTTTTTCCTTTTCGTTGCGCTTTGTGGCCATTATAAGAATAAATTTTTTACACGAAAAAGCAAGCATTACTCATTGTATGTAACTCACCAGAAAATAAAGTACTCAGCTTGAGACGAACACACTTATGATTTTTAATGCGCTTTCCTGGCAGAAAACGAAGACAATTTTCAACAATAAACACTTTATATGTAAACAATTGACGTACATGCGTGCTGAGGGTATTTCCCCTAATATAAATTCGCTACTTGTAATTACATGACGATACGGGCAGACGCAAATTTAACGAAGATAAAATTAGATTTTTAAGTCGCGCTGTGAAAAATATATGAAAAGATGAGTTTGTAGAGCGTGTTTTTGTCGAAACCGCGTTGTATAAGTACCGCGTCATACCAGGGTTATTACACCAATGTGTGTTATTTTTATCCTGCCGCATAACATATGTTGTCTGCTTGTCTTCCGCACTATACTTTGTTTTTCTCCGCGCTTTTAAATCAAAATTTCAGATTTATCATGCATTCCTTAAAACTTTCGGTTGATAATCGTAGCTGTATGTGTGTGTGTGTGGGGGGGGGGGGTTCTACTACAATTCTTTCGCTCATCCTTAAGTTACTTCAAAACTCAAGATATTAGTCTTTGATGGAGAGGAGGATTAATGAACTTTAGGTGCAGTACCAATAAACGAAAGTTTAAACTTTCTCCCCCATCTTTCGGCGATTCTGACAAAGATATTCACAACTAAAAACAAGAATCAGAAATGAGCCACATACATCAAGAAGAAATGCATTCGTTTTAAAAATAGTTACTTAGGACATACTGTAGCTGTTGCACGTTCTAAAATTTAAAGCGCGATCCTCATACTTGTGATATAAAGCGAGTCGAATGCAGGAAGCAGTGGGAAGCATAATTCGCCCTGTTTTCCATTCACTGAGGAAGCTGCTTTCGTTTATGTAATGCTATGAATGATCGTCAGCACTACAATTTTTTTTTTTCCCCCTCCCAAAGATGTTTTCGATGAGATATAAAGTGCAACTATGGCACTACGTCCCACCCATACAAGGACAAACAATTAATATAAATGATGTAAGGTAGTGACGTCACTGGCACATTTAAGTTTGCTGGGTTCCGTTTTGTGCCTTGAGGCTGCAAGTCTCGTCTCCAGTTGAGCGTTGAGATCCTTTGCTTGCGAAAGAACAAAATAATACACGCGCTTATCATTAAGCATAAAGTGACGTCTACCTAAAAAATTGATGTACAGCATAAAACCGCTAAACTCTATCCCGAGTGGTGACGCTACTGAAGTAGATTACATGCATATTATTGAGGATTTTAAAACAACGACAAAGAGAAAGATCCTTCAGAGAACAAGGCACTTTTTTTTACTTCGAAAAAAAATAATAAATCCTCTGAAAATATAAGAGAAATTTTCTTATTAACAACTCTATTTAATATATGATATCTGTATTATATATATAACTAGGAAAAGAGCCTCAGTAGAAAAATCGGTATAGATGAAGCCCTTTGATTGGGTTCAAATCCCGTTCAAAGATGCCAAGAACCTTTATGTAGTCAGTTGAAGGTGAGTTAACAGTAGGGGCGAATTCTCCATGCTTGCTGCGCAAGCTCATTAATTGAGAAAGAAGTACTATTTATTTGTTAATAAATGCATGCATTTATAAGCATTCCATTTAGGCTTTTATTTTTGTATACAGAAGACGTCTTAAGCTTTAGCGGCAATAATTGAGCTTTGCGTTGTGTATCGAAGGCCTACGCTAGTCAAGCTACCTTAGCTTGCTCGGTTGTGGGAGCATCCAGGTCCTCGCTTCAGCACTGTGATTTCATGCGCGCGCATAGCCATTTCCGCTCCCACCACGTCATCTCGCCCTACTGCTTAAACACAGGCCATACGCAGTCAAAGCTTCAGCCAGCCTTTAAAAGTGTGCGTGTTGCTTGGGAAAATTAAGTTACAACCAACTTTTTATGCAATGTTAGTGACCAGTTCCAAAAGAAGAACCGTAGGGTAGAATTTGTGTTCAAGTAGCTAAATGGAAAAAGATAGAATATCATTTGTAAAATAAATGTTGTATTTGTATGATTAAATGTACATAAATTTCTAAATATATAGTTTTAAATGGTCAGTAATTCATTATTCCGCTAATCAGACTTCAATCACGTCTCTCACTCCCTGAATGATAACAAAAGCAAGCGTGAATTTCAAGACCAGCATTCGCCCCTGGTTAGCAGGTCTCATACAAGGGTAGACGGGTTTTTTATCCTGTGAAACAGTCAAACCGGCCAGAATGACACAAGCAATAGTCCACAACGCAGATAGGATTAGCCTCCCTACCATAAGCAGTATTAGTTTCAGTTAGACCCGTGAGAGGCCATTGAGCCTGCCAAGAAAGGAGAGAGGAGATTTAATTCGAATATAAAAACAAAATTAATATTCTAGAAACTAACTGCATATTTTGTAACTCTCTTTACTACGCTTAGCTTAATGTTTTTTTCGAGCCACTTCGGGCCTCCAATAAACAGGGTGACCAGACAATGTCACAAACATCTATGCCAACAGGGAGACCAAACGTGATTATGTTTATAGTAATAAACATACTATTACATCATATAGGATAGAAATATCCTGTTATATCAAAATCTACTATCAAATTATA